>NW_023276806.1:21176450-21506450 GCF_003668045.3 Cricetulus griseus
GCTGGGAAAATAATTTGTTACTTTTCACATCCACACATAGTATTTTTGAGCAATTTTAGTGTTAATACCAACAAACTTTTATTGGGTTCTTTCTCTGTTAACTCATTTTTTTTTCCTGCCAGTAAATTGAAGCAAAACTAAAAATAGAATAGTACAATGACCCTCAATGTACTCCAATGACCTTCTGGCTTAATTAACTGCTAAGTCCTGTCCAGTCAAGTTTCACCCATCACCCTCCGAAGTACACACTTGTTCTCCGGCATCACATTGTCTCATCTGTTTTGAGATATTCATATTTCTAAAGGATTCTGTTAAGTTGGCACATTGCATTTTACTAAGACGTCTTTTAAATTTATAACTCCCATATTGTAATTTCCTTGTGGAAAACTAGAGTTGTTGGTCCCATAGAGTTTCCCTCCTTATCAGTGTTGCTGGTCATTCTACTGAAAGCTGGTTTAACATGTCTCTCTGTGTCAGCATTGCCTCTTAATTAGAAGTTTTTATTGAAATGTCTGATTCAGATTTCATGGTTTTTTTTTTTGGGGGGGTACTTCAAAGGTAGTGTGATACACCTAGAGGGGTCATTGCATCTTATTATTTCTCTTTTTATAATATTAGAATCCATGGCCATTGTCTAAATCCATAATTTCATTAACAGTTAGCAAAAAAGTATAGTTTTAATTCAACCTTGCAAACTGACAGTATCTTCTTGTAGATAGAGGAACAGAGGCATGGATATGAGTAATAGGGTTTTAAGTTACCTTTTAAAACTATTTGCTTATTATGTGTGTGTATGTGTGTGAGTGTATATGTGCCACATGTGTGTAGGTGGCACAGAGGCCAGGAGAGGGCATTGGATCTCCTGGAACTGGAGTTATAGGTGGTTAATGAGCCACTATGTAGATGCTGGTAACTGAACTCAAGTCCTGTGCAATACTAGTGACTACTTTTAACAGCTGAGCCATTCTCTAGCCCAAGTTTTAATTTCCTAAATAACAAGCTTCAATCAGCATTCAGGACAAATACATCAGTTTGAGGTGACTAAGAGTCACAACTGTTGAGCTACAGTGTCTGTGAAAAACCTGGGTTCAGTACTGAAGCTGTATAGCCCTGGAATAAATTAATGCACCTCTATGAATTCATTCTCACTCCCCTAGAAGTAGATACAATTTTAACTTGGAATTTATCATTCCAGTGATGTGTTTATACTTTTGTTATATACACATGTAACCATAAATTCTGGTACTGTCTTTCTGTGACACACATATAGGATGTCCTTTAGCATCTTGCTAACGTGTGTAAAATTAGGTTAGTATGTATATTTTAAGTCTAGCTATTTTCATTATATAGTTGTTCATTGTGTTACTATGTAGCAGTGGATAAACCTGTTATTCTTACTCTTTTATTGAGCGGCACCCCTATGGTTTCCTATTGTTCTTCTTAGCCACATGACTTACAAGACTACTTATACTCTTATTAACAGTGATGGGGCTTACCGGAGTTTCCCACAGAGGTTTGTAAGAGGACTCAGACAGAACTTGCACTTTTTACACTGAGGTGCAAAGAATGGAATTACTTTGTCACCTAGAAAGAAAGGCCATGTGTTAGATGGTACCTAAGATGTAGTTACAGTTTCTGAAGTGTGGCTAGGATGTGAACTGTCGGTAGAGAACTTGCCTGTTTATGCAAGGTCTCAGACTTGATTCCCAGCCCTAAAAAAACTTTCTCTCAGATAAATCAGTAGAAAACACCATTTTTGTAGTATACATTTTATATTCAACTGAAATATAGTACTTCAGAAGAGTACAAGACCGTGGGTTCTTTCACACACTGCACTTTTGTCTTTCTTAGTCTGCTTGTCAGCCACGTGACAGCCTGCACTGGTATTAAGAGGTGCAGGGTTGTGGCTGGGAATATGCTCACCGAAGTCTCTGTGTATGACTGTTGCTTACTGCCTTCCCAAACACTTGTATGGAATAGAAAGTCCCTGTGCCCTGTGGGACAGAGGAGGTGTGCCATGTAGGCGAGAGGTAGAGCATAGACTTTGTATTACTGCCCACGTTGTACCATTCTGTTCAGTTTTTTTTTTTTTTTATTTTTTCGAGACAGGGTTTCTCTGTGTAGCTTTGGAGCCTATCCTGGCACTTGCTCTGGAGACCAGGCTGCCCTCGAACTTGCAGAGATCCACCTGCCTCTGCCTCCCGAGTGCTGGGATTAAAGGCGTGCGCCACCAACGCCCGACCATTCTGTTCATTTTCCAATCCCACGTTTATTAGCTCCTTAACCAGTTCCTGTTTGGTTCTTTGATGACCGATTCGATGATAATGCACATGAGATCAGCAGCTAGTGTGTTTGCTCGTGTTTTACTTCTCACCGCCGCATTTTAGAAAAGAGAAACCCAAGTCTAATCACAAAAATCGTTGTAACTGGCCTAGTCATACAGCTAGTAAATGGCAGAGTCAGGACTAAAGGTAGACACTGGTCACACCTTCAACAATGCAGGGTTTGAGGGAGCAAATCTGTGCTCATACTTGGAGTGGAAAATACTAATATGCTTTCGAGTTTGGATGAGGGGTGATGTGGTTCACTCACTGGCTTGCTTCAGAGTATTGTGTTTTATCTTATGAACTCCCAAAATGACACTTAAACTAAAATTGATATGTGTATGATGCCTTTCCCTTAAGCCTTCAGCAAACCGTCACTTTTTACATAACCATAAAGTAAATTTCCATTTCACATGGAGGAAGCATTTGTGAACCATACAAGCTTCAGTTTGCACTAACCCTATAGCTTTGCTTTATAGGACAACTTCTCTGTTTATGTAAATAACATGACTGTATTTCCAGAATTTTATTAGGCTACTCTGGTTTCAAATAGTCTGTTTCCTTGTTATGCCATGACAGATTGTTTGTGTCAGTTTTCCTTTAGGAAAGATGAATTCTTAGCAAAGCCCAGGCAGCACAAAAAGCAAAGGCAGTTGTGAGGAGCCATCACAGGGAAGGCTGAGAATTCCTAGTTCATTGAAATCAGAAGTGAAATACCTGGTTTGAAGTTGGTCACTCCTGGCCCAACGCTTTCTACAATTCCTGCACACTCATGGCCAAGGACTACAGGAAAGAGAGCTTTCTTCTTAGGATTGGTAGCGTTGATGTCAGTAGGGCACACACACATGGCGATTACCTACAAAGGAAGCAAGGCAGACTTGAGTTGTGGTTCTGTAGCTATGTTCTTAGGCCCAACAGTATCATGAAGCATTATAGCAATCCCAGTATTTAGTAAAAGAATTATATTTTGAAAAAAAGGGACATAAATAATTTACTATGCTATATTCTTTTATTCCTGGAATCCAGTTTAATTTTCTAAATTTTTTTGTTGCTTGAAAAAAACACACTGTGTTAGTGATACTATTTCTAGGAGAGGAAACATCAAAGGAAAAAGAGATGAGAGAATGTACACCATGCAGTTGTAACAACATAGGTCTACATGGCCTTGTTAGGAGGAAGTATGTCACTGAAGAGGTGGGGTTTGAGTCTCATATATGCTCAAGCCACATACAGTGTCTCAGATCACTTCCTGTTGCCTGTGAGTCAAGATGTAAGAACTCTCAGCTCCTTCTCTAGCATCATGTCTATCTGCATGCTGCCTTGCTTCCTGTCATGACAATAATGGACTAAACCTCTGAACTATAAGCAAGCCACCCAATTAAATGTTTTCCTTTATAAGAGTTGCTGTGGTCATGGTGTCTCTTCATAGCAATAGGTACCCCAACTAAGACACATGACAATGCCTCTTTTTAAGTCTGATTCTAAAAATAGATTTGTCCACAGGGGAAAGTCAACATTCAGTTCAGGGCCATGTCTGTATTGTCCAGCTAAAGTCTCTACTCACCTGAATTCGAACTTCATGAGCCCTAGGAGGAGACACTTCAACTTCTTCAATGCAAAGGGGACTGCCTGTTTCCCAGGCAATGGCTGCCTTGCATGTAATAACCTGAAGGAGAGAGGAAGGACAGGAGAGAGGTGAGAGACAGAATAGTGGTGAGAGAAGGGAGGGAAAGATAGAATAAGGTGGTTTTTGTCCATAAAGGCCAATGCCTTTTATGGACATGTATAATTACATGAAAAAGGAGTTTGTGACTAGATGCATGTATACTTACATTATTTTCAGGAGAAGATGTCTTCACATAAATTAATTTCTATGTTAGAGCCATTGTAATTTTTATATCTTGAGGAAACAAATATATAAAAATTTACTCTAATACCATGCCTACATATTTATCTCTAAGCAAAGAAGATGTAATTATAAGGCTTAAAGTTTTGGTGGATTGTCAATAGGCATTTGTAGCCAGCTCTAAAGTATCTGAGTCCAGCTCATTAGCATAGGTGTGATTTGCTACTAGAGTGTAGTCATTGGACAAACAGGTATTTCTGTCACTCTGGAACTGTTAGAGGAGAAAGTCCCATTCTAAATCCACTAACTTGGAATTGACTAGGGTCTCCAGATGATAAAAAACCTGGCAACTGAGACTTACACAGTCAATTACACAATCAGTAGAATGTAAGTTAAATAAAAATTGTTCTCTTTCTGAGAATTGAGCTCAAGTGCATGAAAAGAAACAAAGCACCTAAAGTTTTACAATTAATTCCTACATTAAGTTTTTTAGTCTAAAATTTCATTTTTAATTTCAAATATATGTAAAAATGAAAGAAAATGTGAAGTCTGTCATCTTTTGTTCTTACTACTACCTGTACTGTTGGCATACATTTTTGACCATTTGAAAACCTGCTTCTCAATTGTTCTTTGCAATATTTAATTATGATTTAAATTGTTATTTCTTAAATTGCAAACACAATGTATATTCATTACAAGAAATTTCAAAATACAAGTAAGAAAAAATCCATCTATACTTTTGTCACTTTCCTTCCCCTTATGTTGAAAAGCCACTGGGTGTCCTCCATGGGGCCATATACACAGCATTTTGCAATCTACTTTGTCCCATCTGTTCCTATGCTTTAAATTTCTCTGCACTGATGGTTATAGCATAGGAAACTTGATTTTCTCCCCGCCACCCACCCCCCATTTAAATAACATGTGAGTACCGTAGAAGACACTTTAGCAAATGTGTTTTCCTTAGAACACATTTCTAGCTTATGCACTGCTCCAGTCAGTCTCTTTAGCTGACTTTAAATCACTGTGCTTTGAGTGTAACCCGGAAGGAAGCATCTTCAGCAACTGTGCAAAGACATAAGAGAAGCAGAAGCTAAATGCAGATGTAGGCTAATTACTTACTTTCCCCTTGGTGCCCATTTTCCTTGGGAAGCTTGCTTTGGAAGTGTCTTTCTGACTGGCCTTTCACGTCTACCCAGATGCTCTGTGTCCTGTGCTGAGAACTCTGAGTAAATAGCATTCCTGCTGGCTGCCTCTCCTATCACAGCCCTGCCTGACTCCTCCTGTGACATTTGTACTGTCATAGTTCATCCACAAACCTATCGCTCCCAGTTGCACCAAGACTTTTTTTCCCCCCGAGATAGGGTTTCTCTGTGGCTTTGGAGGCTGTCCTGGAACTAGCTCTTGTAGACCAGGGTGGTCTCGAACTCACAGAGATCCGCCTGCTTCTGCCTCCCGAGTGCTGGGATTAAAGGTGTGTGTGTCACCAATGCCCAGCCCAAGACTTTTTTTTTTTTTAATTAGCTCTTTTCTTATCTTTTATTACAATTTATCAAATAGAGAAAGTGCATTACTTGTCTAAGGCTGAGTTACAAATTACTACTAAGTAGAGGTATTTCAATTGCTCTGAAACTTCCCTTTCACCCATTCTTTTCTTTTACACCCTCATAATAATTTGCTTGTGATTTGTGATTTTACCAAGTATTTTGTTTTCCTACCTAATAGTTTAGATTTGTTTATTAATACGTTTGTGTGAATAGACTCATAGTGTATACCCTTACATTTGTTTCACCTTTAATTTTGTTTGTTCACTGTTCACAGTGCCTTTATTTATTTATTTTATGTGTGTGGACATTTTGACTGTGTTTGTGTCTGTGTTCCGCATGTGTGCTTGGTGTCC
Organism: Cricetulus griseus; assembly: GCF_003668045.3. Classification (NCBI taxonomy): domain Eukaryota; kingdom Metazoa; phylum Chordata; class Mammalia; order Rodentia; family Cricetidae; genus Cricetulus; species Cricetulus griseus. Next base: position 21,182,518 of record NW_023276806.1, read on the forward strand.
ATGGAAGCCAGAGAGATTGTCAGAGCTCCTAGGATTGGAGTTATAGACAGTTGTGAGCTGCCACTTAGGTTCTAGGAATTGAATCCAGGCCCTCTAGAAGAGTGACCAGTGCTCTTAATTGCTGAGCAATCTTTGCAGTCATTCACAGTGTCCTTAGTTGTAGTTTATTTTTCTTACTGTTGAATATTACACTGTATCACCATATTTTATGCATTCTTCCTTTTTTCCTGCTGTTTTGCTTTTTTCTTTTTGCTCATGGTGAGTCAGTGGCTACATGAAAGTTCTCTTCATGAGCCCTGCTGCACACGTGCTCAAATTTCCTTAGGGATATCCAGGACATACTAAGAAGGCAACACTGATGGTTGGAACACTGAAACACTCATGGGTGCTAAGAAGCCACTGGCTCAAAAGCTGCTGAAGTCCCTTTCAACTGCTGCAGTCAGGGAGCCATGTAGTCACTGCTGGGGAACAACCCTCACTGTCCTTCTGGATGTAGGGGCCTGGCAAACAGTCCCAGGGCTGTGGGTCTCACAGTGTCCTCCACACACAGCAGTGTTGCAACCGCTGAGGACCAGTGCCTAGTGCCTACCTGCCCTGGGGCTGTGACCACCGGTGCCATGGGCCAGAGCCACACATGATGGCTGTTGGAGAAAAGGAATGTCTCCAACTGACTAACAACTCAAATTTTAAAAAAATTATATTTTATGTCTAAATTTACAACCTTAGACCAATGTAAAAAAATCATGTATCCATCACTCCAGACGGTGAGTGGAAGAGTTCACTGTCTCCCAAGTGCCTCCTGCTGTATCATCTTTGAAGTTCTGCTCTACAGCTGACTAGTTGTCCCTCTGTAGTTGTCTTGCTGTCATCTTCTAACTTCATCCTGATTGACAGCTTTTTTGGATGTGCAACTGTGATGGTCAAAGAGACTCATGTTACAACTGACTGGACCTTGAGTGACAGGATGTGGAAACTCATGCTTAGAGTCAGCAGACTTAATTTGATACTGTGGTGGTACATAAGGATTTGTAATTCTGTATGATTGTTGAGGATAGGCAGTCTGGTGTTCTGGAGTCAGCTCACATTGCTTACTAATTAATTAATGAGAAATTTGTAAAGATTATTGTTATGCCATTTTCATTTCTCATAGTACCTTTTGCTTTACATATTTAAAATGGTTTATTATATTTAGTGTGTGTGTGTACGTGTGTACATGTGTGTGTTTGAGTGTGTGTGTCAGTGTGTGTGCACGTGCGTAGGTTAGGAGAAGCTGAAGGTCTTAATTCTCCCTTATCTGTAATGAGCTCTGGGAATTGCACTCCGAGGCTGGGCTGGGAGGCCTTTGCCTTCGTCTGCTGAACCATCTTGCTGACCTGCTTTACAAATTTACACTGGGATCGTGACAAGTTCTGTATTGTGTGTATTGTAACTTTCATATAATTTTGCCATCTTTCCTTGTTGGCTTGGTTCTCTTATCTACACCCATCTATTTCGTGTTCCCATAGTACTCATTAGCTCCTCTTGACATCAGTAGTTCCATATTGAATAAATGTGTTGTATTCAGCTTTCCCAAGTCACTAGTGCACGTATTCTCGTCCACATGCTTTTTTTTTTTTTTTTTTTTTTTTTTGAGACAGGGTCTCTCTACATAGCCATGACTGTCCCGGAATTCATTATGTAGACCAGGCTGGTTTCAAACTCAGAGATCTGCCTGCCTCTGCCTTCTAAGTGCTGTTTTATTTGGAATTCTACCATGCCTGGCCTATTCTACTTTTTCACTAGCCATCCTTCATTTTGTAATTCACTGGGTTCCATCTTTATCTTTTTTTCCCATCTTTATCTTTTTATTTTTAACATTTTATAAAAGGGTTATTCGAAGTCTCCTTTAAAATCAAACAAACCAAACCTTCCAAACACCTATCTTTTTATAAATTTCTTTGTAGCAGTCAGGTTTTCTAGTCTTAATCATCTGTTTTCATGTTCATTATACTACAGTCCTCCCTCCCTCCTCCCCTCTCTCCCTCCTCCCCTCCCCTCTCTCCCTCTCTCCTCCCCTCTCTCCCCTTCCTCTCTTCCCTCCTCCTCCCCTCTCTCCCTCTCTCCCCTCCCCTCCCCCTCCTCCCTCTCCTCCTCCCTCCTCCTCTCCTACCTCTTCCTCTCCCCTCCCTCCCCTCTCTCCCTCCTCCTCCCTCCCTTCCCCTCCCTCCTCCTCCTCCCTCCTCCTCCTCCTCTCTCTCTCCTCCTCCTCCCCTCCCTCTCTCCCTCCTCCCCTCTCTCCTCCCCTCCCTCACTTCCTCTTTCTCTTCTTCCTTCCTTTCCTTCCTCCTGCCCTTCCTTTTTTCCTCTCTTTGTAGCACGATAAATAAAAGGCCCAGAGACAGATATCAGGCTCAAGCTTCAAGGTGAAGATCAGAGAAGCAAAGCAGCTAAGCCAGTGGATCTTACTCTACCCAGCTGAAATGGCAGTCCCGTCTCCACGAATCCCCAGAGGCAAAAAGCTCTCAGTTCCTGTCTCCTCCTCCTTACATTCCTTTTTAAATCCAGCTATACCACGCCTGTTTCCACCTCCCTTAGTGCTGGTTAAAGGTGTGTGACCCCAGATGCTACGGTCACCTTTGTTTCATCTGTTTCTTTTAGGACTGGTTCAATTTTGTGTAGTCAGTGTGGCCTTGAACTAACAGATCTGTCAATCTCTCAATCCTGAGACCTGGGATTAAAAGTGTGTGCCACAACTGCCTTGCTTTGTGGCTGCTGGGATTAAAGGTGTGTGTTACCACTGCCTGACCTTTGTAACTTGTGGCTGACTTTGCCTTCTGAATACTCAGGCAAGCTTTATTAAATCATCAACATTATATCACCACCCTCCTCCCTCCCTCCCTCCCTCCCTCCCTCCCTCCCTCCCTCTCTATCCAATCCTCCACCCTCCCCCTTTCTTCCATCTTCCTTCTTTCTTTCCTAACTTACTTGGTGCTTTAGGCTGGACATGCTCATTGCTTGTAGACAACTCTATTTTAAGTGTTTATGTGCACAAAGCAAACCATCTCTTCTTTCAAACTTGAAGCTGGCTCTCTTTTACTTCCGCTTTGACATGAGTGTCTCTATTATTTTTTCCCCTGAGGGAAAAAGCTCCCTTGGCTATACTCTACAGCACTGACAAGCTCTGTGCACCCCTTTCATTTCCTCCTTCCCACCGTTACTAATCTGCAGATAGGCTTCTCGTTATTTCTTGTTTACACTGCTGTAGTAATCTTGATACAGAGTCTCCTGTTGGTGCAGCTCTGTCTGCAGTCCTGTTTCAACACTAGATCCATATTCCTATTATTTTCTTAAAAAAAACTTTTCTCTGTCTTTTTCTAGTTTTTAAAAAGTCAGATACCTTTTCTGGTGGAAAAGCATCAAGAGCTCTCTAAATCTTCCCAAACCAATGACAAAGCTCACTCAGGTGATCAAGAGGACTTCTCCACACACTAAACTACATCGACCGTTCCTTCAGGCTCCTGATTTGTGTTGTGCTCCCCAGTGTTCTCTGCCCTCCCCTGACCCTCGTGCTCCTGTGCTGTCCTGAGTGGAGCTGCCCACAGCTGTCTTCTCCTACTAAACTCTGAGCTATCCTTCAGGCGTATAGGCTTTGTCTTCCCCCTCCATCCTGGCCTGCTCTTCAGGCACACTGAGATCGCCACATGAGCCCCAAGCGATTTCATCTTCTGTTGAGGCACTACGCATATGTAACCCAAATTCCCATCTACAAGAAGCAGCTTCTCAGGTGTGGGGTGAGGAAGGCATGATCTGTGAGTATAGCAACATATCATTAGGATTCAGAAGGCATTTCATTTACATGTTACGTCCTTCCTAGAGAATTTCAGAGTCCTGGAAAACAGCAGCCATTCTGTAAATGCTGGTCAAGTTACGCGTCTGCCTCGGGCTCACAGCAGTAGTAACATGGATGAGCATCAGTGCAGCTTCCCGAGTGTTTGCAGTTGAGCTACATTTCCACCAGTGACTTTGACTTCTTTTTTCCTCTCCCTCCCTCCCTCCCTCCCTCCCTCCTCCCTCCCTCCCTCCCTCTCCTCTCTTCATTCCTCCCTTTTTCTTAATTTTGAGACAGGTCTCACTATGTAGCCCTGGCTGTCCTGGAACTCACTATGTAGACTAGAATTTCCTTGAACTCACAGAGCTCTATTTGCCTGTCTCTTCCTCCTGAATGCTGAGATTAAAGGTATGCACAGCTATGCCAGGTTTTCAACAGCTTCTGTGAAAATAAGTGTAAACTGAAGTTCCCAGAACAAAGCCACTAGTGTGATATAGGGTCTTCAAATGTGAGGACAAGGGTTTGACTCCTAGAACCCATGCCGGTCATGGTAGCATTTGCTTGTGATCTCAGCACTGGAGCAGCAGAGCCAGAAGGATCCCTGGGGTTCACTGGCCAGCTTGCCTGGTCTACCTGGTGAGTCTATCCCAATGGGAGACCCTGTTTCAAGGTCAAGGAGAATAGTATTCCAGAAGATGACCTTTGAGGTTGTCCTCTATTCTCCAGCTGTACACACTTGTGCCCACACTACTTCCCTCACCAGGCACACACACACACACACACACACACACACACACACACACACACACACACATTCACACATGCATTAAAATAATGATACCATTGTTCATAACAAAGAAGGGTGAATATTTGGCCTCTGGCTTGGGAGCGGTGCATAGCAGTAGTAGCAGGACATAGAGAAGAGCACAGGGAAACTCTAGAATAGGCCTGAGTGAGCTTCGCTGGGGAAAAGGAAAGGAGCAATTCTGTGAAGGGCTGGGGCCAGGGGAAAAGCAAACCCTTTGCTGCATTTAAACACTATCAACACATGAGTTTTGTGGTTTATCAAGATTCTGTTACTTGTCAATATTATTTCATTTCTTAAATCAATAGATGTGTAGAAGGGCTAAGAAAATGTGAAGGGATGGAAACCATTTTGAAGAGCCAATAGGCAAGCTCTTCAGAGAATGTCTCCATGGATGTGCTTTAGTTCTTGCCTTCTTTTCTGAAGTCACACATCTGTATCTGACTTTTCTGTACTGGTCCCAGTCATCCTTTGCAGCAATTTGCTGGTGCCCTTGAGAAACCCAAGCTTAGAAGTGTCACTCACTGGATCTACCTGTTCCTTAAAGATCATTCTTCTAAGTCCATGTTGCCTGGCTTGCAGTTCTGGTGACTTCCCCAAAGCTCCAGCCAAAACAGCAGTAGAATTTCAGGGTAAGATTATGAGTCTAATATTAAATCCTACCTATTAGCCTATCATCTATCTATTTATCTATCTATCTATCATCTATCTATAATCTATCTATCTATCTATCTATCTATCTATCTATCTATCTATATCTATCATCTACTTAACTAGTATCTATCTAGCACAGTACAGTTTGTGGAGTGGTAGCTCTATGGTCTTGGTACAAAAGTTCTAGGATTGTGTCTTCTATGTTGGTTCTCTGGGTAATGGGTAATATTTCTCCCAATTTGAAGACTAATTCTCTCTCTCTCTCTTTTGGTTTTTATCCATAGGCTAATTTTGTCACTTGTCATACATACATAGTATGTATATGCACTTAATGATTAACAAGGGTAATTAATTCTTAGAGAATGTATGATATAAAACTACATGGAAGAAAAGAGGTCAGTTTGCTATGTAAGTAGCATGAAGCCACTATGTGGCTTCCATAATTCTATAAGCCATTCTATTCAGCTTAAATGATTTTTCTCCCTTGTGCCAGAATGTTGAAAATGGAACTATGGACTCTTCAGTTGCAGGTCTCTGATTTCCAGAAAATAGTCTTTGAAGTACCCATTCTGGCAAGGACTCTATTTAGAATGCCTAGCTGTGGACCTTGGTTTCTCCTGTCTCAGTCTCAAGGGAAAAGAAAAGCCTATCTCTCTCATGTGTCAGTTTTATAATGGGATTAGTGCCTATTATAAGTTTTTATTCTGTTTAGATTATTAACTGATATAAAATTGTTGCTTGCTTTTGTTTAGTTAGACTTACCTATCTCTCTAGAGTATGAGGCATTTCATATATAAAATTCAGCAATGAGGGTGACATGTTTGTTCATTGGAGCAAGGGCTAGATTTGAAGTCTGTTTGATTACAAAGTTCATATCTATTATCAAGCTACTGCTTTGGCAGCTTTAGGTATTTGATAAAAATTGGACTCTGTAATTTTCCTCTTTTTTATTACTGGTGAAATGATTTCTGAACTCTGGGACATTGTTCAGGTCACTTTTATTATTTAAGTTAATAATTGCCTGGTGATGTTAGTATACTGGTGTTGCTTAGAACTCTGGAATAAAAATTGGGGAGGCAGAGAGAACTGGGATTGACATGTAAAACAATCTTGTTTCTAATTTAAATAAAATATGGAAAAATTTATCATCTATAGATGAGTATATACAGTTATTTTAATATTGAAATGTCAAATAAATATAATTTTCCTAATCATATTTCAGATTTTTCATTATCTCTTCTAATTCAAGAGGTAATGAAAGCTGGATCCAGGCTCTTTGTGCTATAAGCCTCCTGTGCCTTTCCTTCATAGTCCTCAGCTCTCAGTCTCAAATTTGACATGCTCAGTGGTACCCCTATTTTATCTAGTGATTTCTCTTGTGTTGTGTGCAGCATTTATATGGAACCACAAGAAATCTGTATCACTGACGAACAACACAAACTATTTGCTTATTGCAGGCCATAGCAAGAGACATGAACAGACCCATCTGAGTTGCCTGGAAGCAGGGCCAACATCATGGGCTGTTCTTCCAGGGAAAAAGCCATAGTAGTGTGGGAGACCACAGAAAGAGACACACAAGCACTAAATATCATGCACATGTTGTTAACATCAATGAAATATAAAGTAAGCAGTGATATCTAGAACACTTTTTACATGCTGTGAATGTTAAAGAACAAAGCCCAGAACGCATAAGAAGGCTGGCTGTGCCTATGGAAGGCCTCCCCATCCAGGGGGAGCAGAAAGGATATGTGATAGGTAGGGTTTTAGTTGGGGGGGGTGGTAGGGGAGCAGGGAGGAGAAGGGAACTGGGATTGTCATGTAAAACAATCTTGTTTCTAATTCAAATAAAAACATCTGAAAAAAAAAAAAAAAAGAAGACTGGCTGTGGATGCGAGCCTTGTGTCCAAGTCTCTTCCATCCATACAGTGCTTAATTGTTATCCAAAATTCATTTCAATATTTAAAATCTGTCTTTCAGTCCAAAATAAGTCCACTTTTAAATTCTGGCTTTTCTAATGTTTATTGCTTTTTGTGTGTATGCATTTGTTATCAGCTATTCTCATGAGACCGAAAGCTTTATGAAGGTAAGGACATGTCTGCTTTGTTAATATCATGTACATCATGCCTGCCTAACAACAGGGCCTGGCCTTCACTTGTAGAACTTGTTTACTGAATGTTGAATGAGGGGGGTCAGATGGACTGTCTTCAGTGAGAGGCTAGATTTGGCCTCTGTAGCAAGCCTGGGAATGGTATTTAAAATGTCTCTTCCTTATTGCTGAAGACTCTATACACTTGGATTGTAGGACACAGAAAAATCATGCTGGAACTTGGCTGGAAGTTTCTTCCTTGCTGACTTGCTTTCATGTTGGAAGTGCTGTACATGTCTCTGGTGGAGAAAAATCTCCAATATTGAGTGGGAGACCCTGAGTGTTCCATTACTTACTTTCTGTGCCTGTGTGTGCATTAGTGGCTGTGATGAGGTAGCCAAGTCTTTCTGATTGGACTGACACCTACTCCAAAAGAGGGATCTCATGTGTGGTATGTAAAGTAAACCTGCTGAAAGTCAGTGGCTTTGGTGACTGTATTTACCACTGGGGAAGCTCCTACTGTTTTGTGAAGTAGACATTTTGTGCCTGTCAGATGCCTTCTAAATAACTGTATGCCTAGAGATTGCTCCTCACTAGAGGTCTCTTTGCTCCATGGGCGCTGGTTGCTGTTCACTCACTATGCTTGTGAGTTGCTAGTCAGTTTTCCATTAGAACTATAACAATCAGATAAGGTAATAACTTTTTAAAACGAGGAAAGGTTGGTGGGCATGGTAGAGGGTGTGAGTAATGCAAGTTCTCAGAAGGTTGAGGAAGAAGGGCTGGGAATTCCAGGCTGCCTGGTGGTGTATGATATCCTTGGTGTGGGGAGGGTTGACAGAAAGGTTCATTTGGCTCATAATTGGAAGCTGACTGTTCTGATCCTTTTGGGTCTATGATGGTTGTAAACAGTGGAAGAAACCTTTCATAATAAAAACTCAGAGAAAGGAAGTGTGAGACACACTCCCGTCCATTCAAGGCCATACTCTTACTGACCTGAGACCCCTCCCTTTCAGTATGTCTCATCTCTCTCATCTCTCTCTTTTTAAAGATTTTATTTATTTATTATGTATACAACATGTTGCTTCCATGTATATCTGCACACCAGAAGAGGGAACCAGATCTCATAACAGATGGTTGTGAGCCACCATGTGGTTGCTGGGAATTGAACTCAGGACCTCTGGAAGAGCAGTCAGTGCTCTTAACCTCTGAGCCATCTCTCCAGCCCATGTCTCATCTCTTGAATGTTCTGTCACCTCCTGATAGTGTCATGGGCATGGGATCAAGCCTCCAACACATGCTTTTTCTGGAGACCCTTTCCCCTAGTTGCATTATCTACTTAGATAGACGTATCTTGCTTCTGATGGTGAAGTGTTGCTTCCTGGCCTCTGTTATTTCAGACTGTAGCATGGAATCTAGCATGTCTAGGAATCTAAAGACAAAGGTGAGTTTCTCAGTGAGGCCAGTACTCTCATTTGTGGCCTTTGTGGCCCTCAAGTCATGACATATTTCTTATTGTTCCAATTCAAGTCATCCAAGGAATTTAGACTTGTGCTAGGCTTTAGTTCTTCTTACAGACTATTACCCTATGTCTGCTTCCCAGAGCTTCTTGACCTCTTCCTTGGTCCTGTCAAAGTGTGTCTACCTTTCAGCCCCATTGCCCACAGGCTTGTGTTTTTATCTCAAACTTCAGGGAGCTATCTTAGTAGGACAGAAGTGACAATAGATCTTAGGGCATTAAGTTCTCAGTTACAGGTTAGCATTCCTAGTTTAACAACCTCCCCTTATATTCTGCTCTCCTAGCCTAGTGTGCTCATCACTGACTTCATTTTTTCCAGGTCTTATGAGCCACGCCTGTAGTTATTTCCTTTTGCAAATTCTTTTCCTTGACGTAAGACTTGACCTTTGTCTTTATTTAGTGGCCTAGAACCATGAGGGAATGCAGGGGTATTTCACAGGGAAAGCAAGCATGTCCTATGAGCCATTTCATTATATTTTTATTGATATATATTGTTTGCACAAAATAATGCTTTTATTGTGACATTTTCATGCACATGTATGCAAAGTACCTTAACCATATTTCCCTCCCCTCATCACTGTCTCTTGTCCCCTGTCTCCTGATGATCACCCCCCCAAATAGTCTACTTTCACGTCCTTTTTAAAGGTTTGTTTTTATTATTGTAAATTATGTGTATGTGTGTATCTCTGTGTGGGTGTGTGCAGATCTGTCCACAGAGGCCAGAGGCAGCTGATCCCCTGAAGCTGGAGTTACAGGCAGTTATAAGCCATGTTTTGTGGATGCAGGGAACAGAACTTGGGTTCTCTGCAAGATCTGAGCCATGTCTCCAGCCCTATCATGTTTTTAAGTCATCTGCATTTGAGAGAAAACATGGCATTGGTTTTTCTGTGCCAGGCTTACTTTTCTTAGTATGATGATTTCTAGTTTATCCATTTTCCTTGAAATGACACAGTTTCATTCTTATGGCTGCCATGAATGTCACTGGATATATGTATATATTTTATTTAGTCATCCACCCAGTGATGGATATATAGGTTGATCCTGTAGCTCAGTTGTGAATAGTGCAGGTGGTGGTTTGAATGGTAACGACCTCCATAGCCTCGTATATTTGACTGCTTAGTTACCAGTTAGTGGACCTGTTTAGGAAGGATTAGGAGGTGTAGCCTTGTTGGAGGAGGTGTGTCATTGTGGGCTTTGAAATTTCAAAAGCCCAAGCAGCCCAGTGTTGCTCTCCGTGTCTCCTGCCTGGAGATGAGGATGTAAGGCTGATGCTTTTTCGCCATGCCTGTCTGCTTCCTGCCATGATGATCATGGACTAACCTGAAACTTTTAGCAAACTCCCAATTAAATGCTTTCTTTGTCAGAGTTGCTTTAATCGTGGTGTGTTTTCTCAGCAGTAGAACAGTAACTAGGACAATGCAGCAATAAACAAGGGCCTCAGGGATCCCTATAGCATACTGACTCCTTTAGGCATGTACTCAAAGGGCCACTAGTTTAAGCTAGAAAGATTCAGGACAATCTGGAGTTCAAGGTTCTCATGATATTCTCATTTCAGTCTTAGGAGCCATGTATTTTTCATTAAGGCTTTAACTTTAGTCTTAGAGATTTACTGGGACTATGGATTAAGACTTCTGTGCACTTTGGATAGTCTTAGGGCCAAACCCTCAGCTTGATTGTCAGTCCAGATCTCCTCCCAATGGTGGGAGATAAAGGGAGCTTAAGTGCTGCCAGAGTCATAATGGCGCTCCGCCAGGAGAGCTCCCAGTGAGTGGCTGCCTCAAGCCTTCAGCACAAGACACCTGGTAATTACCTCAGCTCACATCCTTGTAGCTGTCATGGTTGTCTGTCTTACCTCCTAAGTGTTAGTGATATTGAACAAGGCAGCACACCCACACCCTGTGATCGATACCCTATCTCAGGTCACCCCAAGGAGGACTCTACAGGAATGTGCTACAACAGCATGTGTGTGTGTTGGGGGGCTGGGCTGGTTACTACCCCCTGCATTAACGCCTCGGTAGCAGCAACTCACTGCTTGACAGACTAAAACACAAATGTGCTCTCAGTTTCTGTTGCTCGGAGGTCTGGGAGCACGCAAGTTTCAGTCAGGAGGTCCCTGCTTACACATGCTGACCAGAGTTTCATAGTTGGCTTCCAAGTTCCCTCACAGCTCCAGGTTCACTGGGTTCTCTCCACAGGGCTGCTACCCAGGGTGCATCATAGAGAAGTGTCACTGGACACACAAACTGTTTCCCCACTTAGCAGAAGCATCACATCCATTGAGGCTCTGCTACTTTTCTCTGGGTTTCCTGTCATCTCATAGGCAGGAAGAATTTTACTTCTGGCTTGCTGGCTGCGTATCCCCCTATATAATGCTTTTTATACTGAACTTTAATTATTTGCCTGTCTTTCCTTAGCTGTCAGGCTGACCCAGTCTCTCATAGCACATAGACTAATCAATTGTAGTGCTGTGATTGTTAACTATCAGAGTTCACGGAAAAGACAAAGAAAAGCTAGTGGACTGCTTTAGCATCATGTCAGTGAACCTGGCGGTGGGTTATCTGGCCTTTGGAGGAAGTTAGAGAGAAATAGTTGGGAATAGTAAACATGTTTTGAAGTTATAGTGTAGGTTGATGACAAATGCCACCACTAGAGGGAATCCTAGCATTAATTTACAATATTTAATAGAAAATTGAGGATGTGTTAAGGCAAAAATATTAAACCATCATACACTTAGAGGAATCTCAGCATGTTGGAAATTCAGAACTTCCCAGAAAGACATTAATAAAGCCCAAATTTTCAAGCTACTTTGAATATTTTTTAATGACTTTCCCCCCTCTTTTAGAGGCTTCCAGTAGAGGGACTGGGTTACATTCAATTGAGTTGTTGGCCAAGGGGCTCCCATAGAAATCTCCAAACAACCCAGGCTGTATGCCAAGACGAAATGTTGCTCTCTGTAAACTGGCAGTGGGGCCCCATTGTCCAGCACACCCACACAACTCATTGGAGAAGTTGAGCTGCTGCCTGAATGGAGCCCTTACCCTACATTCTAGACTCTTTGGTGAGGAAGGTACTCTGCAGGCTACTGAAAGAGAAATGTGGACACCAACCCAGCCACAAAACTTTGACCTACAATATGTTCTGCCTACAAAATATGCTAGGGAAATGGTGGCACAGAATTTGTGGGAGTAAAACAACCAATGTCTGATTTGACCTAAGGCCCACTCCGTGAGAAGGAACGCATACCCAACTCTGCATGGGAACCAAGAACCAGAGACTAGATAGCCCAGAGACCTAGGGTAAAAACAAACACTACTTGAAAAATAGGAAGGAAGAAAGAACAATAAAATGATTCCTAATGATAGTCTGCTATACTCATAGGCCAGTGCCTTGTCCAGTCATCACCAGAGAGGCTTCCTCGACATCAGAAGGGAGTGGATACAGAGATCTGCAGCCAGGCATTGTGTGGAGAGAATCCAAGTTGGAGGTCTATGTAGGGGAAGCTATAGCCAGCCCCTACACATATAAGATCCCATACGGGTCTGCCAGTCCCACTAGCACAAGGCAATGATGAGATTGATCGTTTATTAATTGGAAGTGTGCTAGAAGCCTCAGAATTTCATAAGAAACATCATGTAAATAACAAAGGTTTGAAAAAGAACCTCTCTATCACTTGGCAACAAGCCAAGGAGATAGTGAGAAACTGTCCTACTTGTTCCTTTTATAACCAAACTCCATTGCCAGCAGGCTGTAATCCTAAGGCATTCAGAGAAATGAGGTTTGGCAGATGGATTCACTTTGCAGAATTTGGAAATTTGAAATATGTACATCATACTATAGATACATTCTCAGGGTTCCAATGGGCTACTGCTCTTAACTCTGAAAAAGCTGATTCTGTTATTACACACCTGCTAGAGGTAATGGCAGTTATGGGTATACCTGCACAAATAAAAACTGACAATGCTCCAGCATATGTCTCCACAAAATTGGAACAGTTTTTCAAATATTATAATATAAAGCATGTCACTGGTATACCACACAATCCTACAGGACAAGCAGTGGTTGAGAGATCTTATAGAGCACTAAAGGAGACGCTCAAAAACAAGCTTGGAAGACTAAACACCCCAAACATAGGTTGCATAATGCTTTATTAACACTAAACTTTCTTAATGCCAATGAAAAAGGACAAACAGCTACAGAAAGACATTGGACGACGGAAAAAACTGCTGAACTGAATCAGCCTGTATACTTCAAAGATGTACTAACCTCTGTATGGAAACCAGGACATGTGTTACGTTGGGGTAGGGGTTTTGCATTGGTTTCCACAGGAGAAGAAAAACTTTGGATCAAAGTTGATCGCGTTGAAAAGGAAGAACCTCTCGACGAGGACAAATGGCAGGTATTCTACTAAGGTATATCTTATAAACTAAATAGAAACCTCCCAAAGGAAAGGGAGTGTTTTGCTTTTATCTTCACAGGAAAACTCATCTCCAGAAGGCAAAGGACACTGAATGGGTGGATGCTTTAGAAGAGAAGGTAGCTATAATCATCAAACAAAAGGAACGTGCCATATGGTAAACTTTACAGCTGTCTCTCAGAGAACTCTATTTCTTCCTATTTCCTAGTCCCTATTCAATTAAACCAATGCTGGATTTAAAGGTGGATTTGGCTTTCCTCTTCTAAAAATCCAAGCATGTTGTTTAACTAAACTTAAGAGTTTCTGTATTGTATCAAGAAGCCAATTAATGTAATACAGAATAAAAGAAGAATTTGGGGACTGTCTTTGTCTTTTTTTGGATCTTTCTTTCAAGGTGTGCATCCTCTCATAATTGTTATGCTCCCATGGTTACATTCCCTAGCATGTGTACATACACAAGCAAACATTTCTCTGCTAACTGTTTATGTTTGAGTCCCACACAGCCAATGAAGACCTTCCTGACAGCAATCCCTGGACACCCCGGAAAGAAAATGGGCCACACCTCCTCGACTGCACTGGATCCAACTTGCTCCATTTCAACTGACACTCCCGCCAGAGCTTCGGGTACTGACTTCAATCAAGTTGAGGATTTCAAGCGAGATCTTCAATCAAGTGAATCCCATATAACATGGACTGGATACAATCCATTCAAGACTTTCACTATAATATTTTCTTCCTACAGGACCCCACAAGGCTATCGATGTCCCATTTCAGCAGGAAGTAACTTGGAGGATGCTATGCCCCCTTTCCCAATTGTTGTCACTTAGGATAGTGTATATCCCTAGTTAGGGATAGCTTCCTATTGTTTATGGTTGGGATTGGAAGGAGGTGTTCAGGCTTGGACACCTCTTTCAGATGACTTTAGGGTTTAGTTAAAATAGATAGTTAGGATGTGACATAAGCAGATTGTTGTATCTTCTTATATTTCACCTTTATGATTGTTAATTTTGGATGCTTTACACTGTTAAGTTTTAATTCTCTTTTAGACTAAAAGGGGAATTGTAGGGGAAGCTATAGCCACGCGAGGGCGTGGTCAGGGTGACGTAGAGTGAGAGGTTCAGGTGGCTGGGTTTCACTTTCAGTTTCCTTTTCGGCTTGCTGTACAGACTGCTGCCACGCTGGCTGGCTAGGTCGCTCTGTAAGTAAGGCTTTTCCCTATTAAATACCCTTGTATTTCTACTTGGCTCCATATTGGTAATTTCCCACTTTAGGTCTCCATCAAATCCCTTCTTCTGAGCTCAGGGAATTTTCGGAAAAGGAGACAGAAATATTTTAAGAGCCAGAGGGGATGGAGGACACCAGGAGAACATGGCCCTCTGAAAACTAAGCAAGGCTCATATGAGCTCACAGAGACTGAAGCAGCAAGCACAGGGCTTGCACAGGTCTGCCTCAGGTCCTTTGTGTATGCATTATAGCTATTAGCTCAGCCTTTTTATGGCACAACTGAATGTGATAATGTGTGGGTCTGCAACCCCATGCCTGCTCTCGGGACTCTTTTCCTCCTGTTGGGTTGCCATGTCCAACTGATAAGTGATCATTTTTCTTTCATTGTGTTATGTTTTATTTTATCATGTTTGGTTGTTATCTCTTAGAAGCCCTTTTGGGGATCCAGAGGAGAGAGGAGGTGGGGGAAGAACTGGGAGGAGTAGAGGGAGGGAAACTATAGCCAGGATATATTTATATTCAATAAAAGGAAAATAGTATTCCCAGCAGCTTGCAGTACACCAATATAAAGGGTTCCTTGTGAATATGCAGGAGGTTGATGGCTTCATTTCCAAGTTATAAGGGAACATTACCAAAACATAAATGCAATGCCACAGCCCGGCATTTGCCTACTCACTGTATTTCGGAGGAGGATCTCTATATTTTATACATACTTCATTATGATTTGAGGGATTTAATCTGTTCTTTCAAATTAAAAAAGTGGAAGAGACTAAGAACTTTGCATGATTTAGGCAAGATGTACCTAGAACCTGGATACCAGCTTATAGTGTAAGTCTGGGATTAGGTAAGCCTTGATAGAGGCCATAAACCACCCCATGCAGTCACTGTCCAGGGTCTGGGACTAGGCAAGCCCTGGGAGGGTTCATAAATGACCCCACGCAGTCACTGTCCAGGGAAGAACTGTGTCTAGAAATTGCAAAGATGTTTTGCTTGGTAGTTGGGACAAGGCCATTAAATGTGGCTGAGGTGTTGGGGCTTAGAGGCAGGACACTGGTTTATATGACCCTACCCTGGGAGTTGAGTGTGGCCTTCAGCTAGCAACAGTGGTGAATAGCTATGTACTGACATAGAGAGCCATTACTTGTGTAGTACTTTTGATCAGGTGTTAACAGAAAGAATACAGAGATGCTGTTTTTGTGATAAATTTAGAAGTTTTCAGTGAACTCCACCATGAACAGGTGCTTAAAGAAGGCATAAAGAAACAGTGGGATAGCTCACACCTGTAACTTCAGTACAGTGAAGGTTATGGCAGGAGAATTGTAAGCTGAGGACAGCCTGGGCTACATAGTGAAAGTCTGACTCAAAAGGGGAGGAGAAAGTTGTTAGGAGATATTTAAAGTAGCTTGAAGAATCGGGCTTCATTAACTCCTTTCTGGAAGATTCCGATTTTCCAACATGATGAAGTTCCTCCAAATTCTTACTGTTACTTAGTTTTAGGTTCAGAGTAGGCAGGAAGCTGGTTTGAAATGGAAGGCAGGGGCAGAGTGGGCATAGATTTCCAGTTCATACGTGGGAAGATGGAGAAGATGTGTCCATCATTCAGAGTCTATAGGTCTGATGGTACCTCCCTCCCTATGTGCAAGGAGCAAGCATCTCAAAGGTCATGGTTTCTTACCAAAGCAACAGAAGTAACTAAGACAGGGAGCTTTATTTCATTTTTAAAATAAATGTATTTTATTTCTATTATTTTAAAAAAAGATTTAGTTTTGTTTTTGGTGCATGGGTGTTTTGCCTGCATGTATGTCTGAGTACTGTGTGCATTCAGTGTCCACAGAGGCCAGAAGAGGGCACTGGATCCCCTGGAACTGGAGTTACAGATGGTTGTGAGCTGTCATGTAAGTGTTTGGAACTGAACCTTGGTCCTCAGAAAGAGCAGCAGTGGCTCCTAACCACTGAGCAATCTCTTAAGCATCTTCAATTGATTTTTAAATGATACATAACAGCATAAAGTTATGCATAATTATGGAGCAGCATGTGTATACACTTTTGGATGTTACATCACAGTAAACGTTGTCCTGAAAAGTTGTTTCTTTATGAGAACAACACTCGAAAACCCTTTCTTTTGGTATTATTTGAGACACACAATGTGTTATCTGTCCTCAGCTTACAGCTGTTAACGGCACACCAGTACTTCTCACCGTGCTGTTCTCCAGAACCATCCTGCAACTGCACACTGGCTCTTCCCTTTGGGGACAGCTTCCCTTGCTGTGCTGTAATCCCATTTGTCTAATTGCTTTCCTTTCCTGTGTCTGGGGGTGGGGGGCTGGTGTTGTCCAACAATGCCTTGTGCATCTCAAGGTCTAGAACTGTTGCCCTATGTTTTCTTATAGTAGTTTAGTAGTTTTAGTCCTGATATTGAAGACTTCAGTGTGCTTAGAGTTTATTTTCATAACTGGCTCAAGAGAAGGGGCAGTGTAGCTTTATTTTTTTCCCTGTGGGTAAAATAACTTACTTGACATTTAACTCCCTAGGATCATCAGTTGAAAGGACCCTCCTTTCTCAGCCACCTCTTAGCATGCTCACTGCATGTGCTTTTGTTTTTCTGGGTGCTCTGTTTGGATCTGTGGGTCTGTGGGTCTGGTTTTTTTTTCTGCCAAACCATACTGCTGTGTTACTTGGACTCAGTAGTGGATTTTGGAGTATAATGGCTCCTGTTTTACACTTTTTGTTCAGGACTACTTTGTCTACTTACGTTTTTTCTGAGTTTCATACAGATGTGAAGGCTATTTTTAACTGTGAGGAATATTATAGGAATTATGGCAAGATTGCATTGAATCTGTAGATCTCTGTGTAGTATGGATATTTAAAAATTAAAAAATATTTAACATAATTTCTTTATTCATTCTTGGGAATTTCACATTGTGCACCCGATTTGTATCTACTTATCTGCTTCTTACTCCTGCAGTGTCCCCCACAAATGAAAATAAAAAAATTCAAACCAAACCAAGCCAAAACAAAAATAAAACCAAAAACAAACAACAATCCCCTCTTCACTCCTCTGTCTTTCCCGACTCTCCAACACTTCTGCATTCCTCCTAGTAACTTTGGGAGCTGTGGTATGTACACAATATACCTTTTTGTGTAATCAGCTTTACTTGCAAATGTTCATCAAAATGACTGATTTCAAGGCCTCTGGATTCTGGTACAGCATCATCGATGGATCCTCACCTAAACTTGTCTCAGATAGCCTGAAGCCACCCGAGTCATGGAGATCCTGTGGGTATCTTTCCACAGGACCAGTCCCTTCACGAGCTCCAGCAGGTCCCAGATGAGGTAGATGTTAAGGTAGGCCAACCCAAGGCCCAGCTGTGGGCTGGGGTGGTTGTGGGCCTGGGTGATAGTTGAACTGGTTAATCCAGGCCACTGGGGCCACCCTGCCTCAGGCGAGGAGCAGAACCAGCTCCATTGGGTCCATGCCATCAGGGTCACTTCTCCCTAGCCTGAGGTGAGGGTGGGACCATTTCTCCCATGTGCAGTGTGGGGGGAAGGGGAACAGCTCTCCTGTGAAGGTCTGGGCCAGCTCTCTTGCTGCAGTGTCCATTGAGGGGCAGGGCCAGCTTTCCCAGGGCCAGCAAAGGGTGGGACTGGTTCAGTGTGGCCCTCTGGTTTCATCATCCATGACTCTTATGGGCCCCTGTGGGTAGTATAGACATTTAAACAATATTCTTCTAATTCCTGAATTCATGAACAAAGAATGTTTTCATTGTTTGCATATGTTTAAATATGCATATATTTGAGACGTGATCTTATCATGATCAAGTTATATAGAACTTGCTATGTGAGCAGTCTGGCCCTGAATTCACATAGGTTGGCCCTCCTTGGCCACCAAGGTGCTTGGATTAAAGAAGAACACCACTATACTCTGCAATATTTTATAGTTTTTATTGTAGAGATCTTTAACCTTTGGTTAAATTTGTTCCTACTTATTAACTCATCTGTGAGATCAATCTCTCAGTGATTGTGAGATTGCTTCCTTCATTTCCATACCAGACAACTTGCTATTGTCATATAAGCACACTATGGATTATTGTGTGTTGGTTTTGTGACCTAAAAGTCTGCTCAGTTGTTTATCAGTTCCAGCAGCTTCTCTGGTGGGAATTCTGATTCTTGTGGACAATACACAGAGCTTCATGTATGATCCATACAGTGTGGGAAAGATCCAGTGGGTGAGGAAGGAAATGTGGGTCCAGACATAGAGACAGCTGTGCCAGTGGAGCAGCTTGGTGTGCCTTCATCTGCAGAATGTGCTATTGGATGGTTCAGATCAGCCTGACAGCTGTAAAAGGGAGGCCGGTGCTGCATGGCACTGGGTCAGGTGGGAATCATTTTGAGGGCATGGTCAGGTGAGAAGCCTAACACAAGATTGTTGCTGAGTCAGTCAAAGGCAAGAAAGTAGAAAAGCGTTGTGTGGTTGATTCTTCTAAATCACAATAATGCAGAATACAAGTTAGTGATGAAATACCTCAGATCTTGTAATTAAGGTAACAGGACACAGCGGATACTACAAAAAGGAAAAAGAAGAAAAACAAAACATTGGTGAATTTCAGAAGCAATGTATGCTTTGGATTCAAATTCTCACATTTTAGATCTATAAGCTAGAGTCTCTTTCCTTGAGACTGGGCAAAAAATTGGCCAGATTAACAAACTCCGAGCAAACTGAACAAAATAACATGCAGTTCTCAGGCTAATAAAGCAGGTGAGGAGTTCTAAACTGTGAGAAATGCTGATGTCATTTATGGTTAGTTTCTACTGGGGAGTCAGAATTAGGAATCTTATAGACAGTCCCCACACAGAAATAAAACAGTGGCAATGACAAAAATGGCCTCTTTGTAAAATGGGCTCAGTATTTCTTTTCATATTCTGTCTCCACTGGGGGGGAGTAGAGGATAGACATGAGCTAAGGTGAGCATAGGGAAGTCAGAGGACAGCTGTGGGGTCAGTTCCCTCCTTCCATCTTTAACTGGGTACTGAGGATTAGATGCTCCTCGTGTGACATGTGCTTTTGCCTGCAGAGCCATTTCTCAGCTCCATAAACTGTGTTCCTAAACTTGGACCACATCTCTATGGGATGGCGTCTTTAGTTGTGTGTTGTCTAAAAAATAATGCTAAAGATATTTACTACCTTAATACTTTCAGGATCACATATCTTATTAGTCAGCAATAAAGCAAGATTCGGAGGGCAAGGGAGGCTTTGAGTTCCTGAGTGATCCTTTGTGCAGCATCTGTAGCAGTGACAGCCCTCTGTCCCTACACCCACACCAGATTGAAAATGACTTTTACCATTGCCCATTTTTCATTAGCTGAATTGCTTCATTGACCTTATCGAGAGTCAGGGTGTGGGTAATCAGTGGATCTAGATTAAACTTCTTCATCATACAGTCTGAAACCAGCTTAGGGATTTCATCCTTGGTTTTCCAGCCTGGGAATACACAAAAGAACACAGATTTATGAATGATTCTACGCATGAGGTTTCAGTATAAAAGAAAGGCCACATGGGGATGGGGTGTGGATTTGACAATACCATAAACACGTATTTGAAATTCTCAAATCATAAAAAAGAGATTAAGGAAAAAGGGAAGGAAGGAAAGTAGAAGAATGGCAGGAAGAAAGAAAGGCCATGTTAAACTGCTGGTTGTTTTGCTGCCCCATCAATTTGTCCCATCAGGACGAGTGCTCTTCCAACCACATAGGCCACATACAGGGTTGTGCTCTTCCAGAGGACCTCTGTGCCTTCGACATAGAGGACATAATCAAAGCAAATAGAAAATAAATCACATCTTGAAATGTTCCTGGTGTTAGGTTCTAATCTCTGTAGACTAGTGAATTCCAACCAAATGTATAATAAAGGCCACAGTCTTGGGATGCATAAATGAATTGAAAAGCTAGAAATAGGGGTTGGGGAAGTAGTTCAGTTGGGAGAACACGTGATTATGTGCAGGAGGCTCTGCTTTTCATTTTTAGCACTGCATTCTCTAAAAACAAAGAATTCTCTCTCTCTCTCTCTCTCTCTCTCTCTCTCTCTCTCTCACTGTGTGTGTGTGCACGTGCATTAATGTGTTTTGACATGCAGCTTCATAAACAAGTCAAATGATATACAGTAAGAGAAGAACATCATGGCAGCAATCCCAGAGCAGCAGAAATTAATTTGTATGAATTGCTAAAATGTGCCCTCTGAGAGTAAAGATGACAAAAGAAAGATGGGGTCAACTAAAGCAACATAAGCCTCACATTGCAGTTTCTCTATTCTCATGGGCTTGCAAGAGTGTATATATTTCACACTGTGCTAAGTACCTTGGTCAGTGAGTCACAACCAGAGTTTTCTGGCCTCCTGTATGGAAGAGGCAAGCATGGAGTAGCTGCAGGGTGTGATCTGTATCCTGCCTAGTGCCCTCTGCTCATAACTTTGTGATGGGATTTTGCTAGCTGCTTGATTTTCCCTAAAGAAAAAAAAAGATATGACTAGAGGTGGCTCAGTAGTTAAGAATCCTGGATGCTCTTCCAGAGGACATGGGGGGCCATTCCTTATACCCACATGACAGTTTACAACTGTTTATAACTAGTTCCAGGATATCTGACACCCTCTTCTGGCCTCCATGGGCACATGGCATATATGTGGTGTAGACAAATATGCCAGCAAAACACCCACACACATAATAATAATAATTAAAGATGTGCTCAATAGCACAACTTATCTTATAAAAGAGAAAAAAAAGATTATTTTCATTATTATTTGTGTGTGTGTGTGTGTGTGTGTGTGTGTGTGTGTGTGTGTGTGTGTGTGCTCATGCAGGTGCCATAGGAGGCCACAGATACTGGATGTCCTGAAGCTAGTGTTGTATCATGTGGATGCTAGGAACTCGAGTCCTTTGCAAAACATACATGTTTAGATCTGCTGAGCCATCTTTGCAATCCACGCGCTTGCTTTTCTTCATTGGAACTAATGTTGGGTTCTCTAGCCTTTCTACCTATTCTTAAAACTGCCAACCTCTTCCAGCTGATCTATTTTAGAAGTTAATTATCCTATATGTAACCACAAATTCTAACTATTGTTATTTGTTGCATCCTATGAGTCTTGTTTATTTTTGTTTTTATTGGTGATCTAATGAAGTATTTTTTGTGTGTATGTCAAAATACTTATTGCAATTTATTATTTCAGTGGGAGACCATTAAAAAGCTGTACCCCAGCTAAATGATATAAATGTCCACTGGGATTTCTTCAGGTGTATGCTCAACTATCAGTAGTCATTGTCAAAGAAGTATAATATCTTATCCCAGACCAATGAGTTTTCAACTTGAAAGTATGAAAAATGATGGATTCATAATTTTCAAGGAATACTACCAAAGGGGGTGCTTTAGTAACAAGCAAATATAAATTCTTTTATCCAGAGAAATAAATCACTTCATGGAGTCCTTCACTTTCCGTTATTTAAAATATAAAGACTTAAGAAGACTTAAAGCTGGGGTACAGCTATTGGTTTCTATACTGTTGAAGTTTGGGTAGTTTTGATGTCTTTTCTTAGGCACCTCTGAGCCATTTTTCTATTTTTTCCTTCTAGCTCCTCATTTTTAGTATTTAGTTTCTTCTGTACATACCTCCCAAAACTGACCCTTTCAGAATACGTCCTGAGAAGAACAACTGGCTACTGATGTTGATTTGAACCCAAGATGCAATTGATCCAACAATCACGCAAACCCCATGGTCCTTGTGGCAGGAGGCCAGGGCAGTTGCCTGTTGTAAAGCAATGTAAGAGAAAAAAAGATAAAACCACCTACTTCAGAGTTTGACCCACTCTTAATTCAGCTTGACTGCTCCATGATCTGTGGCTTCCTTTCTGATTTCCCCTGTCCTTTTTGAAATAACATCAATATTATGAAGATGTTCTACAGCATAGGTAAGATATTGTTTCTCCCTAGAATAGTACTTGTTATTTTAGGATTCAACAAATTGAGTAAAGGTGAAGACCATTGTAGACCATTGTGGTAATAAAAATAGAATTAGTTTTTATAAGGACTGTGAAGTGGGCTGTTGGTTTGAGTTGATGTTTTTCTTTTAGATATCAAAATGGACAGTCAGATGTTTGTAAATTATGACATGCTAACAAAGTGACCACTGCCATCTTCCCACTAGTCATTTTCAAAGGCTATTTCTCAGAACAAGACTGGGATAAAAGCTCTGCTGTCTATAAGAAATTTTGAATTCTTGGAAAAAGACCCAGGTTGGAAGAGACTCCTCTTGGCTTTCTCTGTAACTTCCTGGAAGATGGATCCATGCAGCAATAATGCAATAATGCATCATTCCTTCAAAGAAAGCTCTCCTCAGAGTCTGGTGTGACTGCCTTCCATGTTTATCTCCATATGTTAACCATGGTCAGGCAGAAAAACCACCACTCTTTTTCTTCATTTTTTGGAAATGACCCATTTAATAAAATGAGGAAATGTTTTTCTTGGTTCAGAAGCTCACATCTTAACATGAAAGATTTTTAACTTTTCTTTTTTAAGATTTTATTTATTTATTATATCTTCTGCCTGTGTGCCAACAGAGGGCACCAGATCTCATTCAAGGCGGTTGTGAGCCACCATGTGGTTTCTGGGAATTGAACTCAGGACCTCTGGAAGAACAGTCAGTGCTCTTAACCACTGAGCCATCTCTCCAGCCCGAAAGATTTTACTGAAAGTAAAAATCTCATTGTTTTATAGGACAATTTAGTGGAGCCTTATCTCACTGATGTTTTCTGGCTTGAAAATCATAGTCATCACAGGCTACCTGTGGTTATGTAATTTCTGATTGGAGGTTCTTTATGCTTAATTGAAGGAAAAGTATTTTGGAACAGAGAGGTAAACAAACTCAATAGCAGACTTGTAGATTCAGTTGAGAAATAAATGGACAGAATGTTCTACTGGGTATGTAGTGAACCACAAGGAAAATTAAATAGAAGGAATTGTAAGATGTTCATTCAATTAAAATATTAAACAACAGATGGTATAATATACTGTCAATTTTTACTTCCAAAGATCACGTACCACTGTTTCTGGGTTTCCAGTGACCTCAAAGCAGAAGTCTGCTCCACCATTCAGCATATCAAATAAAACTTTCTGAATGGGTTTCTCAAAGTCTCGTGGGTCTATGCACTCAGTTGCACCCACTGTCTTGGCCTTTGCAAACTTGTCTTTGTTGATGTCCACAGCAATGATCCTGGCTGCTCCTGCTGCTTTACAACCAATGATGACAGACAGGCCAACACCTCCAAGGCCAAACACAGCACAGGTGGAGCCAGGAGTCACCTGGACACAAAGGCAAAGGAAACATGAACAGTAACTTTCCCTTCTATGGTAGAGAGCAATGCCAAGTCTCATGCTAGCAAGAAAGCCTCTACCAATGAGCTGTTCCACAGCCCTCTGTGTCCTCATTAGCTTGAGGAGGCCAAGACAGTTGCTTTTCATGAGACAGAAGGACAGGACATTTTCAAGTAAAATACTTGTAGAGAATTTTAGTTTCTCAGGCTGTTTCTAGGTTTAACCACAGGAACAAAAACCTACCTACAAGGACAGAGTTTCAAATCCCAGTAAGGAATTAGCATGAATGGAAGTAATGTAATGAAATTTCACTGAATGTTAAGATTCATTTGGACAAAATATTTCTTTAGTTCTAGACAGTTTTTAATTTTTTCAAATACCTCCATCTTCTTGCAGACTTCCCTTTCTCTTTCTTCGGGGTCTCTGGAAACTCCAAGTCATTTCAGAGCCACTGCTCATGGAGGTATTTTTCCTTCCTCCCTCCCTCCCTCCCTTCCTCCCTCCCTCCCTCCCCCTCCCTCCCTCCTTCCCTCCCTTCCTTGCAGCATGTAGTGTGACACCATTTTAAATTGAACCCCTTCCAACCTGATATAGTTTGCATCTTGAATTGAACATGCTCTAAAGACACATGTGACAAAGGTCTACTCCTCAGCCCTTGATATCGTAAGTAAGTAGCAGAAGGGGCCCAGTGGAGGGAAAACATCATGGGCGTATCTGTGCCTTAAGGGATTTTAGGACACCAGCTCTCCTTTCTTTTTGTCTCCCATTCATAATCTTTCTGATCCTGGGTACCATGAAGAGATAAGTTTTGTTCCACTCTGAATTCCCTGACCTGACTTACTGCCCCAAGGGAGCCCCCAAGACCACCTCACAGACCAAAATCTGAGGTAGTGAGCCAAAACAAACCTTCCTTCTTTGAAATGTGATTATTATGGGTATCTTGTCACAGTAACACAAAGCTGACTAAGACACATCCCATCTCTGTGTGTAACTCTGAGACTAAAGAACAGTGGACAATGCAAAGACTTAAATATCAAAAGCCCCTTAAAGAATTGAGATGGGCCAGGCATTGGTGGCGCACACCTTTAATCCTAGCACTCAGGAGGCAGAGGTAGGCAGATCTCTGTGAGTTCGAGGCCAGACTGGTCTACAGAGTGAGTGCCAGAATAGGCTCCAAAGCCACAGTGAAACCCTGTCTCGAAAAACAAAAGCAAAACAAAAACAAAAGAATTGAGATGGGATGGTTAGCGTGATATTCCAAGAGAAGTTTAACTAAAGACTGATGGGGGAAGTCCTTTTGTGTTTCTCTTATTGGTTGATGAATCAAACACTGTGGCCAATAGAGGTAGGGATAGGTGGGACTAGGGGATGAAGAGAATTCTGGGAAGTGTAGGCAGAGAGCAGATGCCATGAGAGACCAGGAAGGTAGGACATGCCAGACCCTTCTTCGGTAAGATAAGACCACAAGTAAATACTTAGATTAATATAAATGGGTTAATAATTATGACAGAACTAGTCAATAAGAAGTCCTAGTCATCAGCCAACAGTTTCATAATTAATATAGCATCTGTGTGTTTCTTTGGGACCCAAGGGTGGCGGGGCCTGCTAGGCCAAGAATCTCCCATTAAAGTAGCCCATTCAGAATGAAATTCCCTGGTCAGTGTAATCACTTCTCTATTGGTTCTCTTATACTATTAAAATTTTACATGGAGTAGTGGTTTGAAAGAAAATGACTCCCAAAGGAAGTGGCACTATTAGGAGGTATGGCCTTGTTGGAGGAAGTGTGTCACTGTCGGGGGTGGGCTACGAGGCTTTGAGGTTTCACATATGCTCCTGCCATGCCCAGTGAGACAGACTATTTCCTGTTGCTTTTGGGTGTAGATATAAGAACTCTCAGCTTCTTCTTCAGCACCATGTCTTCCTGCATGCTGACTTGCTTCCCACCATGATGATAATGGACCTAACCTGTTAAACTATAAGCAAACCATCCCAATTAAATATTTCCTTTATAAGAGTTGCCTTGGGGGCTGGAAAGATGGCTCAGCCATTAAAAGCTAGGCTCACAACCAAAAATATAAGAGTTGCCTCGGTCATGGTGTCTCTTCACAGCAATAGAAACCATAACTAAGACATTTGGTATACTTAGATTGAATCCAGGGCCTTGTGCACACTAGGTAGGTATATGTTCTGTCCTTGAAGTACATCTTCAGTCTTTCCCCCTTTCTCTTTTAACATTTACTACTAAGTAATATACTATTAGAATGTAAACTTGATGAGCTTTTAGCAGCAGGTTAGTGAAAACTTTTACCAGTGCTTGTTAAACTAAACAAACTGGAATATGGAAAGATATAGTCATATTATAATTGTGGTATATTTAAAGTCGGTATACCTATAATCATAGATGGCAGGGGGTACATGGGGAGGCAATCAAATAATCTAATAAACTTAGCAGTGCTTAGAGGTAAGTTTGTTTGCTTTTTCAGGTGGATGACCCAATGTGAGAGGTGTTTCGCCTCCTTATCCCACTAGTTCTATTTAAATGGGTGTCAATGGCCCTCACCTTGGCAGAGTTGATTGCAGCCCCGAAGCCAGTGGCAAACCCACAGCCGATTATGCACACCTTCTCCAGAAGGGCACCTTCATCAATCTTGGCGACTGAGATTTCCTTTATGACTATGTATTCAGAGAAGGTGCCTGTAGCAATATATTGATATACTATCTTCCCTTTGCAGGTAATTCTGCTGTTGCCTTCAGATGTCTGATGTGTCCCTGACAGTCTTTATAGATGAAAGGAAACAAACTTTATGTTGTATTAAAAAACTTAAATTTCTCCAAGTGAAACTGAATTAGACATTCAAAAAGATAGTTATAAAGACTTACCTAACTTCCTTACAAATGTTGTTCTTGGAATTGAGGCAAGTGTTACATTCTCCACATTGTGGTAAGCATAAGATGATGACTTTATCACCTAAAAAGCAAAGTAATTTATTGGGGTGCTAGTGTTGAGAAGTCTGATTTCTTAGGATGTCCATAGCAAGGCACCAAAAAGATGTCATAATGAAGAGCTATTTCCATGTTTAATTGTGCTTGATCACAAATATATTTTCAGCACTCTGTCCAGCCCCAGGCCATGGCTGAATCTCTAGAATTTGGCCACAGATCAACCCACCTTGTAAGGTACTTTTGGAATACCTAGGCAAAAAGTTTTGTTGTGTGCTTTGTGGTGGTTTGAAAGAAAATGACCTACTTGATCACGGTATCTCCCCAGCCAGGTAAGTTGTTCCATACAATAGCAGCAGAAGGGACATTGCCAAGCTCTTTTTTATGAGGCTACAATTACCTTGGTACCTAAGCCACACAAAGACACAATGAAAAAAAAATAACAGACCAATATCCCTCATGAACATTGACACAAAAATATTCAATAAAATACTGGCAAATTGAATCCAAAAACACATCAGAGAAATCCCCATGATCAAGCTGGCGTTATCCCAGGAATGCAGGGATGGTTCAACATATGAAAATCCTTCAATGTAATCCACCATATAAACAAACTGAAAAAGAAAAACCACATGATCATCTCGATAGATGCTGAAAAAGCCTTTGACAAAATCCAACATCCCTTCATGATAAAGGTCTTGGAGAGATCAGGAATAACAGGACCATACCTAAACATGATAAAACCAATATACACCAAACCAACAGCCAACATCAAACTAAATGGAGAGAAACTCAAGGAGATTCCTCTAAAATCAGGAACAAGGCAAGGCTGTCCACTCTCTCTTCAATATTGTACTTGAAGTCCTAGCTAGAGCAATAAGAACAAAAGGAGATCAAGGGGATACAAACTGGAAAGGAAGAAGTCAAACTTTTTATTTGCAGATGATATGATAGTCCGCATAAGTGACCCAAAAAACTCTACCAGGGAACTCCTACAGCTGATAAACAACTTCAGCAATGTGGCAGGATACAAGATTAACTAAAAAAAAATCAGTAGACCTATTATATACAGAAGATAAATGTGCTGAGAAAGAAATCAGAGAAACATCACCCTTTACAATAGCAACTAACAACATAAAATATCTTGGGGTAACACTAACCAAAAATGAGAAAGACCTGTATAGTAAGAACTTTTGAGTCTTTAAAGAAAGAAATTAAAGGATATACCAGAAAATGGAAAGATCTCCCATGCTCTTGGATAGATAGGATCAACATAGTAAAAATGGCAATCTTGCCTAAAGTAATCTGCAGATTCAATGCAATTCCCATCAAAATCCCAACACAATTCTTCACAGAGCTTGAAAGAACAGTACTCAACTTCATATGGAAAAACAAAAAACCCAGGATAGTCAAAACAACTCTGAACAATAGAGAAACTTCCGGAGGCATCACCTTCCCTGACGTCAAGCTCTATTATAGAGCCATCGTCCTGAAAACCAGCTTGGTATTGGCACAAATACCAATGGAATTGAATAGAAAACCCTGATATTAACCCACACACCTATGAACACCTGATTTTTGACAAAGAAGCTAAATTTATACAATGGAAAAAAGAAAACATCTTCAACAAATGATGCTGGCATAATTGGATTCAATGTAGAAGATTGCAGATTGATCCATATCTATCGCCATGCACTAAACTTAAATCCAAATGGATTTAAACGATCTCAACATAAATTCAGCCTCACTGAATCTCCTAGAAGAGAAGGTAGGTGGCACCCTTGAACAAATTGGTGCAGGAGACCGCTTTCTGAACATAACACCAGTAGCTCAAACATTGAGATTGGCAATTAATAAATGGGGCCTCCTGAAACTGAGATGCTTCTGTAAGGCAAAGGACACAGTCAACAAGACAAAATGCCAGCCCACAGAATGGGAAAAGATATTCACCAACCCCACATCTGACAGAGGGATGATCACCAAAATATACAAAGAACTCAAGAAGCTAGCCTCTAAAACACCAAACAACGCTATTAAAAGATGGAGTGCAGAACTAAATAGACAATTCTCAATAGAGGAATCCAAAAATGGCTAAAAGACACTTGAGAAAGTGCTCAACTTCCTTAGCCACCAGGGAAATGCAACTCAAAACCACTCTTGGGATACCATCTTATTCCTGTCAGGATGACCTGAACAGAGAGTTCTCAGAAGTTAAAATTGCCAAGAAATAGCTAAAAGATTATTCAACAATCTTAGAAATGAGGAAAATGCAAATTAAAAACCACTTTGAGATTTCATCTTATCCTAGTCAGAATGCCTTAGAATCAAGAAAACAACTGGCAACAAATTTTGGTGAAGATGTCGGGAGAGGGGACCCCTTAGTGACTGTTGTTGGCATTGCAGACTGGAATCTACTCTGGATTTGTAGACATTCTTGAAGTTCGAACGCAGAATTTTATATATATATATTATCCCTCAAAATTTACTGTATGACTCAGCTAATCTTTTCTTTATCATAAGCCCAAGGACTCAATATTCTACTCCACTGATATTTGTTCAGCCATATTCATTGCCACTTATTGAAAACAGTGACAAGATGGAAACTGTCTATATGTTCTATAGGTGATGAAAGTATAATGAAGTCACCATCCTGATACTCAATGGCATTGTTTTCAGCTGCAAAGAAAATGAATTCATAAAATTTACAGGTCACTGGATGGAGCTGGAGAATATCCTGGGTAAGGTAACCCAGAGAGACAAATGCCATATGTTCTCTTATGCTTGTGAATTTATAGTTTGTATTTGAATATAAGTCCTGGAGTAACGTCAGAAGTCATGAAAGCAAAAGGAACCCTGGGCAAGGCAGAGAGGAGTTCTAGAGAGGAGGCCACAGGACAAAGATGCTATGAAGGAGGAAAGGGAAGAAACAGGAGTGAGGACTAAACTGGGGAGGGGAAAATAGGGTAATACAGAGGGAGAGTGAGGAAAGATAAATACACTAGGAATATTTGAAAAGCCACAGTGAAACAGTATTTCATAAACTTAAAAATAAACGTATAATAAATATGTATATATGCACATATATACATACATATATATGCATATACATACAAATGCATATCTATGTGAACAAGTATGCATATCTATACACACATCTGAACATGCATATATACAATTTATAATAACTATATACACATCTGTATATCTACATACACTTTCATATCTACACATTTATATGTACATATACACATATCTATATAAACACACACACACACACACACACACACACACACACACACACACTCGAGCACACATGAGTTTAAATGGAGTTTCCAAACATCAGGTGACAGTGCTCCCTCCAGTAGCCACAGACTATCAAACTCCCAATGCCAGTGAATGTATACCTCCCTTCAAGTTGTTGGTTCAGGGGATCCAAGAGACCCAACCATGTAATATGGGCCATTGTCCTCATGTTACTTACATAATTATTCAGTAGTGTACCCCAGTTTACTCATTTTTTTGTCATTTTTTCTCCTCGCTTGTGTCTTCATTAATCTAGATTTGGTGCATTGTACTTCAACATATAAATGTGAAGACGAAACCTCGTTACAACTGTCCTGTAATTTAGAGACAGTTATGATCCCCCCCCAGAAGTGAGCAGGGTCTCACATTTCTTTTTGTATGCTTTATTATGAAACATTTAAGGGACACCCTTCAATTGGTTTTCTGCTGTCGGTTCCAAAACTAGCCATTTCTCCATGCTCTTTGCTGCTTCTTACCGGCTTTCACTGTGCTTACTCCTTCTCCCACGCTCTCGACTATTCCAGTTCCCTCATGGCCCATAATGATGGGGCAAAACTGGGCAAGTTCTTCTGATTCCATACTTTTTATATCCGTACCACAGATTCCTGAGGCCACCATCTGTGTGGAAAGCAGAGAACTGAGGCATATCTGCCTTGAAGGAGCTCATATCTGTTGCTCTGGGAAGGTTTCCAGTGCTTTCGCTTCTGTTCAGCTCTCATCATTAACAACTGTCAACCATTATTTGTGTAAAGGACCAGTGTTCTTTAACTAATTTTCAAGATAAAATGCTGAGTCACAGTTTAATGGAGTCAGAAGAGAAGCTGGGAAGCACACTGTGGGCATTACTGCTGCAGTAAAAAATATCATGGCCCAAACAACTTACAAAAGGAAGAGTTTATACTGGGCTGTGGCTCCAGAGGGAGATTCGAGTAATGGAGGTGGTGGGGGGAAGACATGGCAGCCCACAGTCAGAGCAGGAAACTGGGAAAAACACATCTTTAACCAAAAGACGAATCAGAGTGCATGCTAGATGTAAGGTAAGGCTATGAACTCCCAAAACCTGTCCCCAGTGTCTTCCTCTGGCAAGGCTGCCTCTCTTTGTAACCTTCACCAACAGCACTGTCAACTGAGTGCCAAGTATTCACATACTTGAGCCTAAGGCGGGAGTCCAGTTGAGATCACCTCAGTGCAATACTGAACATCCCGCCTGGCCCTTTCTTGAGGGTGGAGGTGTGGGAGACGACAACTAATCATAGAATTAAAAGGTTGAGACATAAGACAGAAAAGAATAATGTTACCTATTTTAACTATAATCTTAGTTTATTTTGCAAAACGCACTTGAAAGTTGTGTTAACAATTCCACTTTCTTGTAAGTCACAACTGTCGTGTGTTTGTGACTCAGCTGTAGGAAGTGCATTTAAATCTCATGGATCTAGAACCGCACCAACCAAGCTGGTTTTGTGCTCATTGTTTTGTTCTGGTTCTGACACCGTAGCTGGCATTGTCCTGTTAATCTTCAGCAGACAGGTTTTTCCCATTTATTTATCATAATCACCCGGATAATAATGGCTAGCAGCACCACCCCCACTCAGCCCCTCCACCGCTTGCCATCACCTCCCTTCTCTATATTTTGACTCAAATGCACAGGTGAGAGAGTCACACTGTAGCTTGTCAGACAATGGTTGGGTGTCTTGAGTCTAAAACTAGTTGTATGAGTTGTAACCTTGGTGGAGTATACTCGGTAGGGATTGGTAAATACCGCCCTCCTCACTCAGTAGAGAATAGATACCAGAGAAGGTTCCTTGAGAAGAGGGCATGGTTTGTGTAGGTAAGGTAACTTAGAAATATCTCTCCATAGCCCATCCATAAATAATACATGCTCTTAATGGAACTAATCTAATGACCTTGAGCCACAAGTCAGATGAGCTGCATGCTAGCTCTCTGGGAGCCAGTTAGAGTCATCTGGGGATATGTGCCACCCAAGCCATCAGTCCATAACTTCAGAATCTCAGGAATGAGATGCAGTTAGTGTTTTCCAAACTCCTCAGTAATTCCAAACGTGTATCCAAGCCTGAAAAACACCATTGAATGAGTTTTCTTATTCTACTTAGGGTGAACAGACACTAACCCTCCCTAATCTTTTCTAGAAGGAAATGTATTCTTTTTGAGTAGGAGATTCTGAAAAGGATATATAACTGCAGTGAACAGCTTTGGTTTTGATGTACAAATGTGGATTTTGTCTTACCTTTACTCGAACTTCCTTTGCTTTTGGTGGGGCCACTTCTATCTCCTCAATGTTCATTGGGGCCCCAGGCCTCCAGAGCACAGCAGCTTTGCATCTGATCACCTGGTATAGCAGATGAGGGGAGAAAGGGGGACTTAGTAGGTCTGAAAGGTGGGAGATGCTTATATTAGTCATCACTAGAAAGTACTTAATTCGACTATACTCGAGAAAAAAGAAGAATGGGAAAAATCTAAATATACTGAAATTGTGGCTCTTACACAAAAATAGTTTTTCTTATGCTTTTAGCCTCTATATTTAAGTTTGTCTAACAAATAGCACACATTTATAGGAAGGCACACACATAAAATGATGGATAGTTCTATCTATCTATCTATCTATCTATCTATCTATCTATCTATCTATCATCTATCTCTATTTCTCTAAAACACAGTCTTGCTATGTGGCCCAGGCTGTCCTTGAGCTTGTGATCCTCCTGCCTCCACCCCCCTGAGCTGCCATTACAGGCACATGCCACCACTCCTGGTTAGATGCCATGCATTTGCAATTATTATGAGTGAAACTGCACATTGGTTACCCCAGGTTTGTGATGCTATTACAGTTACTTATGATCCCAGGCACGGGGGATCTTGGAGTGAAACAGTGAGTTCTGGAGCAAGAGTGGAGACCATCTGGTGGTGGTGGTGAATAGATGGTGACGTAATCATTGGAGATTGCTGGGAGAGATTGCCGATGCCAAGGCAGTTCCAAGGGTTCTGCTATTAGCCCATCATCCTTATCCATTTTTATGTATTCAGCCACTACTCTGATGTAGGCGACTTGTACAAACTGTATCTATGGGGCAGATTTCTCCCAAAGATTTAGACAATCATTTATATGCTGTTTGAATGTCTTCCATGTACTGTAAACACAACAGGTTAATATACAAACAATCCATTCTTTCTCACATCTGTACCCTACAGGACAGAGTACACAACTGGCTTTCCCTGTTTCAAACATGAAATCCAGCGACTCATCTAAGACAGAAATCTGGGAAGTAGCCTTAATTTCTCTCTGTCCTTTATTGTCCACAATGGAATCTGTGCCCTCCCCTCCTTTCTTGCTACCCCTGCGTGGTCTGGACCCTGACATTGCCTTTCATAGGAACCACTGGAAAAGCATTCTGCTCCACTGGCTGCTGTCATCATCCACAGATGCACCCTCCGTATCACTGCACTATCATCTCCCAGGCTAATGCCTTAGAAGTCATTCTTCTGCCAGTTGCTTACAGCATCCATTGACATCAGTCTTCCTGTCTCTCTGCAGAGCTATTTCCTGTCACTTTCTGCCTAAGCCTGTCTTCTTGGAGAGGATCAAATGGGAGGTCTTTTAGCTTGTATACTTTCCCTATGGTTTCACTTGATGACAAAGTTTTGTCCTCTATTACCTGGTGAGTCTCTATTTCTCAGGTAGATTTCTCCCCCAGTGCCACCTGTTCTGGGAAGCCAGCGTAGGGCTGGAACTTTCTTGAGCTGCCATCTTCCAGATCTCCTTTTGCATTTCTTGAACCCTTTTAGCCAACTATCTGTGCCTGTGAGGAATCCTTAGGAAGGGCTCTGTCTGTGAATGGGAAAATCTGAAATAGAGTTTGTATGCTACTTACTGTCGTGATGAAAAACCAAGAAGGGACAACAGGGAAGAGAAAGGGGAAGATGTTACGGTCACGTGTCCTGCAGGAACCTAGGAAACTGACATAACCATGGCAGGACACACAGGGAGAGATGACGCCTACCTTGCCTGCAGTGCTCATGGTGGCTTTCCTCTGTTCTGGTTGTAGATGGGACTATCTGGTGCCAGGAGGTTCTAGTGGCAATATTTTCACTGTGGAAACAGTGAGAGTGGCAGCTAAAGGATCTGGGATCTGATCTTTCTGTATAGTCAAGTCAGATAATTATTGAAAGACCCTCGAGGTGAGGAGTCTCCCCAATCCAGCCGGTCCCCCAAGAACTCAATGTCCAGTCCAGTTGATGCAATGAGCAAGAGGCTTTAATGAACGGGAAGCATTTGTACAAATGGGCCCTCTCAGCATGCAGCCTAGAGAGAAGCCCCGTTCCCCAGGCACAGGCATTTTTTAAAGGCAAAACCCACAAGCTTTAGGGAGGGGTTGTGATTCTCCAGGTCCATGCCTAAGACAGTGGTCTTTGTTTTTCAAGGACTTATTTATCATTTTTTGACTCATTGTCGGTTAGTTCCCTTAATAGGCTCCTCTGGGGAGGGCAGCCATCTGGAAATTCTTGGTGCTCTAGCTATCTTATGGCCTTGTAAGGGAGATGCCAGGAACTGAGTCATGGGGCCTTGGTCAGCAAGTCTCTGGGTCAGGAGCAATTCTTCCTGCAAGGGGGGGGGGTAGGTGGGTAGGTAGCAGAGTCGAATCTGTTTCCTTGCTAATTTTTAAATCTTTCAATTATTAAACCATATCCTGTCAAATCCCAGGAAATATGTACTTTCTTGTTACTTGAAGGAGATTCCTGTGAACCTATGTGGTAGGTTCCCTCAGGCAAAGAGCACAAAAGGTGAAATTGAATAGTCTCCCTCACTTAACAAGGATGGTCTCTTTTTAGTATCTAGTCTGATGAGCTTTTAACTTGCATTTTGAAATGTTCAGGTTTTGAAATTCTGCATCTTTTTGTTTTCAAATGTAGAGACAGTTACCCTCCCTCAAGACAAGCATCCTTGGATTTATGAACACAGTTGCAGTTGGGTATTGGGATGACTAGACAGTTTCTCTAGCAGTTTTAGGTGGACCCTCAGAGGAAATAAACCATCCTGTGTAAGGGGCCTAAAGACTAGGGTCTTGTAGTGAAAAGCACATCTTTGTGTACACTGATAGTTTTGATTGAGATCCAAGGATCTTCATGAAGCCTGGAGATGAACACATTGCCAATAAGAGGCTACACAGTCTTTTTTCTCTCCTAACTGTGTGACTATATGATTTTCCTTAGTTATGTTTTTAATACGGAAGGTTATATTGATTATTACTTAATTGTATTTGTTGCATGCTTAAAACAAAACCTACTTGGATTAATTTCTTTTATACAAAAAGGACTATGAATAGCTCTATAATATTGTTGAATCTACTTTGCTCATATTTGGCTAAGCATTTTTGATTTGAGTTTACAGTCATGAGAGATACTTGTGTTGCTTGTCTTTATCATTTTTGCTTTATTATGTGTTTGGTTTTGGTGTCCTGGTAATATTGATTCTATGGGGAAAAAACAAAAGAGGACATAGCTAATATCCACCTCTTGAGTTTTAAACATTGAAACAAAAACTGTAATCTAGAATTGATTGATGTCTTTCTTAACTGACAGACACAACATACCTGATCCAAGACCACTAGAAAGTAACATTTTTTGGGAGGCTCTTCTGGGACTTTTTTTCCTAAGGCCCACTTGTTGGGAGTCAAATCTCAGGGCTTGGCATGAGATCCTAGGCCATTCTTGGCCGGCCACATAGTTGTATATTAAACTTTACATAGCAGCTCCTTAGAACCTCAGCTTAAGAAAAGAAACAACTCAAACCAGTCCTCCACCCACAGGCTCAGTCACCTAGGCAACCAACCCTTCCTGGACCTCTTACTCATGAATTCTTTACCCTGCCAAACATCCTCTTTGTGGCTTTCTAATATCCTGCCTACAGTAACACCTGGTACACAAACAACCCATTCTGCCCCTCCCCATATCCTGCTCTACTGACTATATAAGCTAGCCTGAGAAAAGTAAAGTTTGCCACTTGATCAGAATCCTGTCTTGTGGTCGTTCTTTCTGCGTCTCTTGTCCCCATTCCCTATCCCTGACTCTCTTGCCCCAGGTTGACACCCTGCAGGTTGGGACACCCACTGACTCATAAATGTGATTATAAATCAGACCAAACCCTGAAAGGATAGGAAGGTATGACTGTTTAGTTGCTGGTTCCTTCCCCCCATCCTGGAATGGGGCTGGTAATTTACCTCCTTCTCTCTAACAAGAAGTGTCCCTTCCAGTCTTTTGACTCTTAGTTTCTGTGTTCTCCAAGAAGCCAGTTAAACAGTTTGGTGACCAGAGACCTGTGAACTTATATTAAAACTGCACTACTAACATAGGGCCTAGAATTTTTCTTTTTAAAGCAGGTTTATTTCCCATCCTTGTCTCTTCTGCAGCCTCGACTGTGAGACCTGCTAACTACTGTTTGAACTAATACTAGATTATGGTTAAATTTCCTTTGCCTCCGTCTTTAGTAACTGTATAAGAGAGATCTAATATGATTATATGTACTCTGGCAGCTATGTAGGACCCTGCTGCCAGTCACTGAGACCATGCAATTCCATCCTCTATTTCTTTGTTTTGCTATTTGGGGTCTAACTGTGGAGCTCATAGGTACCATCTCTTCTCATTTCCATGCTAACCTAACTAAAATGCCTTTTAAAAGAAAAGTCATAGCCCACAGTTCATTTGTGAGATATGTGGATCTCACAGGGACTTGTGCCTGATGGGAGTTGGGTTCTTCATACCAGAGACTCAAAGGTCATCTGATCAGAAAGCAAGCATTGTTTGCTGCTATTTTGGCTGGTGACCTCATCCAGATAGAAGCAACAATGTAACTTGACCTCATCTTTGCTAATGTTACCATAAGAAGGCAAATGCTATGTGACTTCATTACCATCTTGGTTAATGTAACCACATGGCCTAAACCAAAGTGGCTATACCTATAAAACTTCCTGGTACCACTGAGCCCTCTGGTAATCATAGTATCTTTTTTTTTCTAATTTAAAAAATTTTTATTTTGTATTAGACTAAGGATGTAATGCTTATAAGGTGGTTTATTGTTCTTTTTTAATTTTGAAACATTGTTTTGTATGATATATTTACTGGTTTTTAGAGGAGACCCAGGAGTTTCCCCATCTACATGCTTTCAACAATGGCTTCGTATAAAGGGTTAAATATTGGTTCAGTACAGACTCCCAAAAGGTCCTCAAGAGATTAGCTGTCAGATGCTAGACAAGCACTGCCAATGGGCAGCTGCTGTGGCCAAGGCAGGACCAATCAGTCAACTTGGAAAGAAAGGTAGAGGCATAGGGTATGCTGGGTCTTAGTTGTTGCTCTTTGTGCCTGCTGTCTCCAGGCCCATTTGCCTCCGAGTTAGAATGTCCTTCCAACCTCAATCCTCCTTTGTTTCTCCCATGTTTGTTTTTGTTTCAGCCCTATGGAATTCTGGGTACCCTAGTTCTTACTTTTGCCTTCCAGTTATAGTAACAGAGGAAGGAAAAAGAAACAACTTAATGCTGTCCCCTTCTGAGTTCTAAATGCCTTTGTTTTGCTTTCTCTGTTTACTATCCTCTGCATTCCAGGGACTTAAACCCATTTATATGTGATGAATTAACCTTGAGTGCTTATTATGCTTGCTTCCTGTCTGAATTTTAAAAACACATAATATGGCTTTACAGATTAAGAAAACAGGAGTCAAAGACACTGAAAGGCAGAACATCTGAATTCCTTTTTATCTCACTTGGAATAATATATACCTTTCATCTCCTCCTTTGTTATGATCTAGACCTCTCTCTCTCTCTCTCTCTCTCTCTCTTGTTTTTTGAGGCAAGGTTTCTCTGTGTAGCTTTGGAGCCTATCCTGGCACTCACTCTGGAGACCAGGCTGGCCTCGAACTCCCAAGTGCTGGTCTAGACATCTTGATTAGGTTCACTTTCTCTGCCTGTTAAAGAATTAAAAGGCAGGAAAAGTCTTGAGTCTGACAGGTTGCAGCAGAAAACTCTTGAACACAGAAAATGGGAGCAGATAGAATGAGCAGTTGAAGGAAGATGCAGAGAAAAAGACCTGTAAAGGAGGGAGCACTCAGGAGTCCCCAAATTCAGCCTCCTCTCCAGGGCTGGGGGGTTTTAAGTCTCTGAAGAGTCTTCCTCCCCAATTAAGGGTTGTTCAATTAGAAGAAAGATGGAATGGTGGATTGGCCCCCCACTGTTGTGTATCATTTCCTGCCCTAGCCTAGAACTTGTTGAACTAGTTCATGAACATGCCTAATATTTTTGTCTCCGGTCAGGAAGGTGAGGAAAAGCCAGGCATCTTGGAAGTTCACCATTTTGTTACCTAGTCCTAATTCCTTTCCCTATATGTCTGTCTACCAGGGAACCTGATTCCTAGTACTCCCCTCCCCAGGTCACCCTAAATACTGTAGGAATTTTGGAGTGCCAACTACTCTTAACTGTTTTGAGCTGACAAAAGGTTTGATAAGGAAGGGGCAGCAGTCAGAGTGCCTTAAGGAGGGGTTGATCTAAGGGGCCAAGGTAATGCTTAGGTGATATCTAAGATTCACAATATAATAGCCATTTGATGGTAGCAGGTATTTTAGGAGTGCCATACAATTGAGGTAGCACGGGTAACATACAACAAAGGAGACTGCTAGTAGTACTGTAATTCTACTAAAAGTGTAGTTAGAAAAATAGTTGGGGAAGCTTTGAGAAAGAGAGCAGACAAGAAAACCATTGAAAGAATGCTTGGCAGGCTTTGTCATAGGAATCAATGAGATTGAAGCTTTTTTGCTGTCACCATGGTCCACCCACCCTAAGTTGTATATCATGGAGGAGGCCACTTGTCCTGCTCAAGAGTTCAAGGGTACTTTCATCAGCCAATTTAAGCTCAGAAGTCAGCCACTGAGTTTCTTTTACTGTATCCTCATGAGGAAGAGACAAAGTTAATGAAGAAACATTTTCCACATTATAATTAACCCAAGTCCTTTTTAGTGTGGCAAAACTAAGTGTGTAGCTGGATGGACAGTGTACCAGAACCTTCATATTAGTTAGAATCATGTAGAAGGATAACATCAGAGAAATTCTTTTCTCTTTGTCTCAGTTGATGTAAGCCATATTCGACAGATCAAAGTGTACCTGGGCAACCAGCTGTTTGTTATATTAAAGTCCTGCCCAAGGAGTGGACACTTGGAAACTTTGTAAGAGAAGTAGTTAATTTTCCTGTTTTCAGTAATAGGTGCCATAGATGCCTCTGCCCATGTGTAATGCTCAGTTGAGGTGGCCAGTATGGGCCAAACGTGAGTGACATCCACATTCCACAATCCAGAATCACAGCCAGACAGCAGCAGCTAACTGGTAACCTAAAAGGGCCTCCCCTTTTTGTGTAGGACTGTGTCACAATGTCCCAGGGACATCATTTGGGTGTCCTGAATAATTTTTCAAACCTGAATTTGACAACAGGACATGTGGCAACTCCTTTAGTCACTGACCATGAACGGTCAGAGTGCAGAAGGACACAGAAGCTGTGAGAAGTGCTCTTTCCAGAGACAGTGTTCTATGGTTGGTAAATGCAGCTTTTTACAGATTTAGCCTCAATAGTTAAGAATATGGGAATGTTTTCTTTCCTCTGCAGATGGACACTGTAGTGTTGAAGTAAGTTAAAGTCTTGCCCTTTGTCTGTGCAATGTATGTATTTGTCAGGAATAGAATCATTAGTGAGAATGTTGTCCAAATAATCTCTCTTATGTACCATGTCTGAGGACTTGACTTCCCTGAACTGTTAAAGAAGCATGGATAATTTTACTTCAGGTTAATACCTTTACGCTGAGGATTTAAGACCATGTAGGTGGCCAAAATTAATCATTTTCTTTTTCCTGATGAAGAAGTTGAAGATTTGGTCCTCACGCATGACTTGAGCATGGAAGAAGCCTCTTGCTCATCTAGTCTTTCTTTTGTCATTGAGTCCATATATGTGAGGATAAGTCAAAGGTCTTGCTTGACCAGTGTTTTACCAGGAAGTGTAGAGGCAATTTTTTCCTGTGTTAACCATTCTCTTGGCAGACTGGACATTGGTTAGAATCTACTCAGTAACACAGTTACAGGACATTTTGAAAATGTTGCACAGTTCCTTGGAAATTAGTTGACCTTGTAGGACAAGGGCAAAGATATCATCTCCTTTAATTCCCCTGACTACATCAGTGTAGTTTTCAAGTGTGGTTATTAAATACCCTGAATGTCAGTTGTACCAGTCTGTTATTTTTAATTAATGTGCAATGCTATGGTGAAGTTTGGTCAGAAATTAAAGTGTGGTCATTGGATTAACAAGTATTCCTACTGCTGTGGAACTGTTAGAGAAGAAAGTCCATCCTAAACCTGCTAACCTGTGATCAACTAAGGTCTCCATATGGTAAATAATGTGGGATGTGGGTCTTACACAGTCAGTTTATTGGTAGAATGTGAGTTAAATAAGAATTGTTCTCTTTCTGAGAATTGAGTAACGTGCATGACAAGAAACTAAACATCTAAGGTTTTACATTTCTACATTAATTTTTTCTCCCATTCTTATGAAATTCTTTATTTTTCCCTTTTAAAAATTTAAATTAGATACAGACACTCAAAGAGGAAATGAGAAAATCCCTTAAAGAAATGGTAGGAGAGAGTACATTAATTTTTTTCAGCCTCAAATTACATTTTTAATTTCAAGTATAAGGAAGGTTGAAAGTTGAAAGACAGTCTATAATCCTTTGTCCTTGCTACTACCTGTACTGTTAGTGGATATTTACTTGAACATTTCAACACCTAGTTGTTAATTGTTCCTTGAAATATTGAATTATGGTTTAAGTTGTTATTTTATTTATTTGTTTTTTGTTTTGTTTTGTTTTGTTTTTCGAGTCAGGGTTTCTCTGTGTAACAGTGCTGGCTATCCTAGAACTCGATTTGTAGACCAGGCTGGCCTTGAACTCACAGAGATCTGCTTGCCTTTGCCTCCTGAGTGGTGGGATTAAAGTTGTGCACAGCCATTGCTCCGCTAAATTGTTACTTTTTATATTATAAACACAATGTACATTCATTACAAGAATGTACTTGTAACTTGTAACTTCAAAACACAAGTAAGAAAAAAATCCATCTATACTTTTATCACTTTCCTTCTCCTTATGTTGAAAAGCCACTGGGTGTCCTCCATGGGGCCATATACAAAGCATTTTGCAATCTACTTTGTTCCATCTGTTCCTATGCTTTAAATTTCTCTGCACTGATGGTTATAGCATAGGAAACTTGATTTTCTCCCCGCCACCCACCCCCCATTTAAATAACATGTGAGTACCGTAGAAGACACTTGAGCAAATGTGTTTTCCTTAGAACACATTTCTAGCTTATGCACTGCTCCAGTCCGTCTCTTTAGCTGACTTTAAATCGCTGTGCCTTGAGTGTAACCCGGAAGGAAGCATCTTCAGCAACTGTGCAAAGACATAAGAAAAGCAAAAGCTAAATGCAGATGTAGGCTAATTACTTACTTTCCCCTTGGTGCCCATTTTCCTTGGGAAGCTTGCTTTGGAAGTGTCTTTCTGACTGGCCTTTCACGTCTACCCAGATGCTCTGTGTCCTGTGCTGAGAACTCTGAGTAAATAGCATTCCTGCTGGCTGCCTCTCCTATCACAGCCCTGCCTGACTCCTCCTTTGACCCTTGTACTGTTATAGTTCATCCGCAAACACATCGCTCCCAGATGCACCAAGACTTTTTTCTTAATTATCTCTTATCTTTTATTACAATGTATTGAATAGAGAAAGTGCATTACTTGTCTAAGGCTGAGTTACAAATCACTACTAAGTAGCGGTATTTCAATTGCTCTGCAACTTCCCTTTCACCCATTCTTTTCTTTTACACTCTGATAATGTCCTTGCACATTTGTGGTTTTGCTACAGATTTGTGCTTTTCTTTTTTCTTATTTTTAATTACTCGTATTTACATATCCATCCCCCCCATTCCCTCGCCCTCCCATCCTCCCATGTTCCCCACCCAAACCACCCCCCCCCACTCCTCTCCAGAGATAGTGAGGCCCTCTACCAAGGACCTTAAAAGTTTGTCATATCACTTGGGGAGGGTCTAGGTCCTCCTTGCTGTATCTGGGCTACAATAGTATCCCTCCATAGGGAATGGGTCCCAAAGTCCATTTGTGCTCTAGGAATAAAGACTGACTCCACTGTTAGAGGTCCCATAGACTGTCTTGGGCTCCTAGCTGGGACCCACATTCAGAGGGTTTGGTTTGGTACAATGCTGTTTCCCCAGCTTTATGACTAGTGTCTCCATTCTATCAGTAGGTCAGGTCCACTGTTTCTGCAGGTCTCTCCATCCCTGTCTTGGCTCCTCTGCTCAACCCCCCTCCCTCTCCACAACTGAATTCCAGTAGTATGGTTCAGTGCTTAGCTGTGGGTGTCTGTTTCTGCTTCGAACAGCAACTGGATGAAGACTCTCCTTCCTTTCCCTGCCCCTGGGCTCCAATTTGGTCACGGG
The DNA here is from genome assembly GCF_003668045.3 of Cricetulus griseus. Lineage (NCBI taxonomy): Eukaryota > Metazoa > Chordata > Mammalia > Rodentia > Cricetidae > Cricetulus > Cricetulus griseus. The sequence goes on from NW_023276806.1 coordinate 21,225,153, forward strand.
TTCTTGTCCTCATCCCCTTCTTTGAGGGACTATGCAATCTTCTCTTGGGGTCCTCCTTGTTTCCTAGCTCCTCTGGCAGTGTGGAATGTAGGCTAGTGATCCTTTGCTCTATGTCTAAAAATCAAAATTGAGTGAGTCCATACCATGTTTATCTTTTTGTGATTGGGTTACCTCACTCAGGATGGTTTCTTCTAGCTCCATCCATTTGCCTTCGAATTTCAAGAATCCACAGTAGAATTCCCCCCCCCCCAGTAGTACTCCATTGTGTAAATGTACCACATTTTCTCTATTCATTCCTCAGTTGAGGGGCATCTAGGTTGTTTCCAGGTTCTGGATATTACCAATAATGTTGCTATGAACATAGTTGAACATATGTCCTTATTGTATGAATGTGCATTCTTTCGTTATATGTCCAAGAGAGGGATTGCCGGATCTTGAGGTAGAATGATTCCCATTTTCTTGAGAAACCACCATACTGATTTCCAAAGTGGTTGTACAAGTTTGCACTCCCACCAGCAATGGAGGAGAGTTCCTCTTTCTCCACATCCTCTCCAGCATAGATTGTCATTGGTGTTATTGATTTTAGCCATTCTGACAAGAGTAAGGTGGTATGTCAGAGTGGTTTTGAGTTGCATTTTCCTGATGGCTAAGGATGTTGAGCACTTTCTCAAGAGTCTCTCATCCATTTTGGATTCCTCTATTGAGAATTCTCTATTTAGTTCTGCACTCCATCTTTTAATTGTGTTGTTTGGTGTTTTGGTGGCTAACTTCTTGAGTTCATTGTATATTTTGGTGATCAACGCTCTGTCAGATGTGGGGTTGGTGAATATCTTTTCCCATTCTGTATGTTGGGAGCCAAAGATCTCAGGGCTTGGCATGAGATCCTAGGCCATGTTTGGCCGGCCACATAGTTGTATATTAACCTTTACATAGCAGCTCCTTAGGACCTCAGCTCAAGAAAAGAAACTTGACCCAGTCCTCCACCCACAGACTCAGTCACCTAGGCAGGTGAGGTCCACCTTTCCTGGACCTCTTACTCACTAACTCTTTACCCTGCCAAACATCCTCTTTGTGGCTTCCTAATATCCTGCCTACATTAACACCTAGTGCACAGACAACCCATTCTACCCCTCATCATATCCTGCTCTACTGATTATATAAGCTAGCCTGAGAAAAGTAAAGTTTGCTACTTGATCAGAATCTTGGCTTGTGGTTGTTCTTTCTGCATCTCTTGTCCCCATTCCCTATCCCTGACTCTCTTGCCACAGGTTGACATCTTGCGGGTCAGGACACCGTGGGCTGGCGTTTTGTCTTGCTGACTGTGTCCTTTGCTTTACAGAAGTTTCTCAGTTTCAGGAGGTCCCATTTATTAATTGTCAATCTCAATGTTAGAGCTACTGGTGTTATGTCAGAAAGCGGTCTCCTGTACCAATTTGTTCAAGGGTACCACATACCTTCTCTTCTAGGAGGTTCAGTGTGGCTGAATTTATGTTGAGGTCTTTGATCCATTTGGATTTAAGTTTAATGCATGGTGATAGATATGGATCAATCTGCAATCTTCTACATGTCTGAATCCACTTATGCCAGCACCATTTGTTGAAGATGCTTTCTTTTTTCCACTGTATAAATTTAGCATTTTTTGTCAAAAATCAGGTGTTCATAGGTGTGTGGGTTAATATCAGGGTTTTCTATTCGATTCCATTGGTCAACCTGTCTATTTTTGTGCCAATACCAAGCTGTTTTCAGGACTATGGCTCTATAATAGAGCTTAAAGTCAGGGATGGTGATGCCTCCAGAAGTTTCTCTATTGTACAGGATTGTTTTGGCTATCCTGAGCTATTTGTTTTTCCATATGAAGTTGAGTACTGTTCTTTCAAGCTCTGTGAAGAATTGTGTTGGGATTTTGATGGAAATTACATTGAATCTGTAGATTGCTTTTGGCAAGATTGCCATTTTTACTATGTTGATTCGACCTATCCAAGGGCATGGAAGATCTTTCCATTTTCTGGTATCTTATTTAATTTCTTTCTTTAAAGACTCAAAGTTATTACTGTACAGGTCTTTCTCATTTTTGGTTAGTGTTACCCCAAGATATTTTATGTTGTTAGTTGCTATTGTAAGGGCGATGTTTCTCTGATTTCTTTCTCAGCACATTTATCTTCTGTATGTAGTAGGGCTACTGATTTTTTTTTTGAGTTAATCTTGTATCCTGCCACTTTGCTGAAGGTGTTTATCAGCTGTAGGAGTTTCCTGGTAGAGTTTTTCAGGCCACTTATTCGAACTATCCTATCATCTGCAAATAGTGGAAGTTTGACTTCTTCCTTTCCAATTTGTATCCCCTTGATCTCCTTTTGTTATTTTACTTCTCTATCGAGGACTTCAAGTACAATATTGAAGAGATATGGAGAGAGTGGACAGCCTTGTATTGTTCCTGGTTTTAGGGGAATAGCCTTGAGTTTCTCTCCATTTAGTTTGATGTTGGCTGTTGGTTTGGTGTATATTGCTTTTATCATGTTGAGGTATGTTCCTGTTATCCCTGATCTCTCCAAGACGTTTATCATGAAGGGATGTTGCATTTTGTCAAAGGCTTTTTCAGCATCTAGTGAGATGATCATGTGTTTTTTCTTCTTCAGTTTGTTTATATAGTGGATTATGTTGATGGATTTTCGTATGTTGAACCACTCCTGCATTCATGGGATGAAGCCAACTTGATCATGGTGGATGATTTCTCTGGCGTGTTTTTGGATTCGATTTGCCAGAATTTTTTGAATATTTTTGTGTTAATGTTCATGAGGGATATTGGTCTGTAATTCTCTTTATTCGTTGTGTCTTTGTGTGGCTTGGGTACCAAGGTAATTGTGGCCTCATAAAAAGAGCTTGGCAATGTCCCTTTTGCTGCTATGTGTGGAACAATTTGAGGAGTACTGGTATTAGCTCTTGTTTGAATTTCCATCTGGGCCTGGGCTTTTTTTTTTTTTTTTTTTTTTTGGTTGGTACATTTTTGATGACTGCTTCTATTTCATTAGGGGTCATAGGTCTGTTTAACTTGCTTATCTGTTCTTGATTTTATTTTGGTAGGTGATATCTATCCAGAAAATTTTCCATTTTCTTTAGATTTTCAAATTTTGTGGAGTACAGGTTTTCAAAGTATGACCTGATCATTCTCTGGATTTCTTCAGTGTCCGTTGTTATATCCCCGTTTTCATTTCTGATTTTGTTAATTAGCATGCTCTCTGCCTTTTGCTTAGTTTGGATAGAGGTTTGTCTATCTTGTTGACTTTCTCGAAGAACCAACTCTTTGTTTCATTGAGTCTTTGTAATGTTTTCCTAGTTTCTACTTTATTGATCTCAGCCCTCAGTTTGATTATTTCCTGGCATCTACTCCTCTGGGGAGTGTTTGCTTCCTTTTGTTCTAGAGTTGCGCTGTTAATTCTCTAGTGTGACTTCTCTCCAGTTTCTTCCTGTGGGCAGTTAGTGCTATGAACTTACCTCTTAGCACAGCTTTCAAAGTGTCCCATAGGTTTGGGTATGTTGTGTCTTCATTCTCATTAAATTCTAGGAAGTCTTTAATTTCTTTTTTTAAATTTCTTCCTTGACCCAGGAATGATTCAATTGCGTATTATTTAATTTCCATGAGTTTGCAGGGTTTCTGCAATTTGTGTTGTTGTTGAATTCTAACTTTAAAGCATGGTGGTCTGATAAGATACAGAGGGTTATTCCAATTTTTTTTGTATCTGTGTAGGTTTGCTACATTGCCAAGTATGTGGTCAATTTTAGAGAAGGTTCCATGTGGCGCTGAGAACAAAGTATATTCTTTTGTGTTCGGGTGGAATGTTCTGTAGATATCCGTTAAACCCAATTGGGTAATAACATCTGTTAGTTCTTTTGTTTCTTTGTTTACTTTCTGTCTGTTGGTCCTATTTAGTGGTGAGAGTGGGGTGTTGAAGTCTTCCACTATAAGTGTGTGAGGTTTTATGTGTGATTTGAGCTTTAGTAATGTTTCTTTTACAAATGTGGGTGCTGCTAGTCTCCAAAACACCAAACAACCCAGTTAAAATGTGGGGTTCAGAACTAAATAGACAATTCTCAATAGAGGAATCTAAAATGGCTGAAAGACATATAAGAAAGTATTCAACATTCTTAGATGTCAGGGAAATGCAAATCAAAACTACTCTGAGATACCATCTTACTCCTGTCAGAATGGCCAAAATCAAAAACACCAATGACAGTTCATGTTGGAGAGGATGTGGAGAACGGGGAACACTTCTCCACTGCTGTTGGGAGTGCCAACTTGTACAGCCACCTTGGAAATCAGTATGGCGACTCCTCAAGAAAATGGGAATCAGTCTACCACAAGATCCAGCAATTCCACTCTTAAGAATATACCCAAAAGATGCACATTCATACAACAAGGACATCTGTTCAACAATGTTCATAGCAGCACTATTTGTAATAGCCAGAAATGGAAGCAGCCCTTCAACTGAAGAATGGATAGAGAAAATGTGGTACATTTACACAATGGAATACTACTCAGTGGAAAAAAAACAATGGAATTTTGAAATTTGCAGGAAAATGGATGGAGCTAGAAGAAACCATTCTGAGCGAGGTAACCCAATCACAAAAAGACAAACATGGTATGTACTCACTCATATGTGTATTTTAGACATATAGTAAAGGATTACCAGCCTACAATCCACACTGCCAGAGAAGCTAGGAAACAAGGTGGACCATAACAGAGACATACATGGTCCCCTGGAGAAGGGGAAAGGGTCAAGATCCCCTGAGCAAATTGGGAGCATGGGAAGAGGGGTGAGGGAGCTAGGAGAATGAGAAGGGGAGAAGAGGAGGGATGCAGAGGACATGAGGGAGCAGGAAGGTTGAGTCAGGGGAAGAATAGAAGATAACAAGAAAGGAGATACCATAATAGAGGGAGACATTTTAGGTTTACAGAGAAATCAGGCACTAGGGAAATGTCTGGAGATCTACAAAGATGACACCAGCTAACAATCTAAGCAACAGAGGAGAGTCTACCTTAAATGCCCTCCCCTGATAATTAGATTGATGACTGACATATATGCCACCTGATAGCCCTCATACAGCAGCTGGTGGAAGTAGAAGCAGACACCCACAACTAATCACTGAACAGAACTGAAATCCAGACGCAGAGAAAGATGAGTGAAGAACAAAGGAGTCCAGACCAGGCTGGAGAAACTCATAGAAACAGCTGACCTGAACAACAGGGAGCTCTTGCTCCCCAGACTGATAGCTGGGATACCAGCATGGGGCTGATCCAGACCCCAGGAACCTGGGTTTCAGTGAGGAAACCTCAGAAATCTACGGGACCTCCTGTAGTAGTTCAGTATTTATCCCTAGCACAGGTGTGGGCTTTGGGTGCCCATTCCACACGGGGCTGACACACGGGCTTGGGCTTAGGCCCTATCCCAACGGCTACTATAGATTCTGATGACACCCTATGGAAGGTCTCACCTTCCAGGGGAAGCAGAAAGGATATGTGATAGGTAGGGTTTTAGTTGGGGGGGGGGTACTAGGGGAGGACGGGAGGGACAAGTGAACTGCAATTGTCATGTAAAACAGTCTTGTTTCTAAATAAAAAAAATGCGGGTGCCTTTGTATTTGGGGCATAAATGTTCAGAATTGAGACTTCATCTTGATGGACTTCTCCTGTGATGAGTATGAAATGCCCTTCTTCATCTCTTTTGATTGATTTTAGTTTGAAATCTAAATTGTTAGATATTAGGATTGCTACACCAGGTTGTTTCTTGGCTCCATTTTTCCCAACCTTCATTCTGAGGTACTGACTGTCTTTGAAATTGAGATGTGTTTCTTGTATGCAGCAGAAGGATGGATTCTGTCTTCGTATTCATTCTGTTAGCCTGTATCTTTTTACAGGCAAGTTAAGACAATTGACATTGAGGGATATTAATGACCATTGGTTGTTGATTCTTGTTGGATTTGTTGTTGTTGTTGTTATTGTGTGTGGATTTCCACACTTTTTTTTGTGTGTTTGGTAAAGCAGAATGCCTATGGTTTTTTGAGCGTAGTTATTTTCAATACATTGCAGTTTTCCTTCCATTAATTTCTGTAGGGCTGGACTGGTGGATATGTATTGTTTGAATCTGGTTTTGTCGTGGAATATCTTGTTTTCTCTATCTATAGTGATTGAAAACTTTGCTGGATACAGTAGTCTGGGCTGACATTCATGTTCCCTTAGAGTTTGTAGAACATCTATCCATGATCTTCTGGCTTTCAAAGTTTCCATTGAGAAGTCGGGTGTAATTCGGATAGGTCTGCCTTTGTGTGTTACTTGGCCTTTTTCTTTTGCTGCTCTTAATATTTTTTCTTTATTCTGTAAGTTTGCTGTTTTGATTATTATGTGACAAGGTGACCTTTTTTTTTTTTTTTTTTTTTTTTTTTTTTTTTTTGTCCAGTCTGTTTGGTGTTCTGTAAGCTTCTTGTACTTTCATAGACATATCCTTCTGTAGATTGGGGAAGTTTTCTTCAATGATTTTGTTGAATAAGTTTTCTGTACCTTTGAGCTAAATTTCTTCACCTTCTTCTATACCTATTATTCTTAGGTTTGGTCTTTTCACGGTGTCCCATATTTCCTGGATATTTTGTGTTAGGGATTTGTTAGACTTGAGATTTTCTTTAGTTGATGACTGTATATCCTCTAATGAGTCTTCAACACCTGAGATTCTCTCTTCCATCTCTTGTATTCTATTGGTTATGCTTACATCAGTGGTTCCTGATCATTTACCCAGCTTTTCTATTTTCAACACCCCCTCATTATGTGTTTTCTTTATTGTTTCTAATTGTGCTTTCAAACCGTGAACTGTTTGAATTGTTTGCTTCACTTGTTTGGTTGTTTTTTCTTGGTTTTCTTTAGATTCTTTAAGGGATTTGTTTATTTCTTGAATTTTTTGGTTTGTCTTTTCCTCCATTTCATGTAATTTTTTGCTTGTTTTTTTCTTCTATTTCTTTAAGGGGTTTTCTTGTTTCCTCTTTAATGGTCTCTGTCATCTTCATAAGATAACATTTAAGGACTGTCTCTTCTTCATCCTCTACGTTGGCCTTTTCAGTTTTTGCTGAAGTCCTAGCTTCTGGTGATGTCATATTGGTCTTTCTTTTGTTGAGTGTGTTCTTACTCTGTCATCCTCCCATCCCTTCTTCCAGTGGGTGCAGGTGGGGTCTCTCCATCTCTCAGGTGGCAGGCAGAGGGTTCAGGCTCAGGCGGCAGCCTGAGAGCAGAGGGTGGTGGGCAGACAGGGGTGAGGTGTGTCCATACTCAAGGCGGCCTTCCCGTCTGGGCAGGTCCACTCTTGTCGGAGGGGAGGGGTCAGGCAGAAGTGAGCAGGGGTTCATGGGGAAGTTGGGGGGCAGAGCAGTGCCCAGACTCACCTGAGGCTCAGGCACCAGCCAGAGGACAGAGGGCAGAGGGCGGACCGATTTGTGCTTTTCTATCTAATAATGTATTAATAAGTTTGTGCAAATAGACTCATAGTGTGTTTGCCCTTCTGTGTGTTTTCCTGTCAGTTGTGTTTGTTGATCACCTACAGTACTTTTAATTATAGTTTATTTTGCTTGCTGGTGAACATTCTACTGTATGAACCCATCAGAATTCATGTATATCCCCTTTCTCTCTGCTTCTTTTTCTAATCATGGTGAGTCAGTGGCTACATGGGAATTCTCTTCATGAGCCCTGCTGCACACATGCTCGAGTTTGCTTAGGGACATCCAAGACTGATAGAGGCATCACATACTAAGAAGGCAACACTGATGGTTGGAACACTGAAACACTTTTATTAGGGTGCCAAGAAGCCACTGGCTCAGAAGCTGCCGAAGTCCCTTTCAACTGCTGCAGTCAGGGAGCCATGTAGACTGCTGGGGAACAACCCTCACTGTCCTTCTGGATGTAGGGGCCTGGCAAACAGTCCCAGGGCTGTGGGTCTCACAGTGTCCTCCACACACAGCAGTGTTGCAGCCACTGAGAACCAGTGCCTAGTGCCTGCCTGCCCTGGGGCTGTGACCACCGGTGCCGTGGGCCAGAGCCACACATGATGGCTGTTGGAGAAAAGGAATGTCTCCAACTGACTAACAACTCAATTTTTTAAAAAAATTATATTTTATGTCTAAATTTACAACCTTAGACCAATGTAAAAAAAATCATGTATCCATCACTCCAGACGGTGAGTGGAAGAGTTCACTGTCTCCCAAGTGCTTCCTGCTATATCACATTTAAAGTTCTGTTCTACAGCTGACTAGTTGTCCCTCTGTAGTCTCGCTGCCATTTTCTGACTTCATCCTGATTGACAACTCTTTTGGATGTGCAACCGTGATGGTGATAGTGACTCATGTTACAAACTGACTGGACCTTGAGTGACAGGATGTGTCACTCATAGAGTCACCAGACTTAAATTTGATACTGCGGTGGTACATAACTTTTTGTAATTCTGTATGATCGTTGCTTCTCTGACCATCATTGAGGATAGGCAGTCTGGTGTTCTGGAGTCAGGTCACATTGCTTACTAACTAATTATTGAGAGATTTGTAAAGATGATTGTTATGCCATTTTCATTTCTTATAGTACCTTTTGCTTCCCATATTTAAGATGGTTTATTACGTTTATTTGTGCATGTCTGTAGGTGTTGGCTGAAGTGGTTAAGAGTGAAGGCATTTCCTTCTGCCTGCTGGACCATCTCACCAACCCTGCTTTGCAGAATGCTTTACATTCTGATTTGTGAAACTTCTGTATTCTGTGTTTTAAAAAAATTTAAATATTTTGCCATCTTTCCTTGTCAGTATGGTTCTCTTTAGCTATGTCAGTCTTCTTCAGGTTCCCATAGTATTCACCAGTTCTCCTGACTTCAGTAGTTAACTACTGAATTAAGTTATTTTTATTCAGCTGTTAAAGGTATGATGTATGTTCTCCATTTTACTTTAGAAACAATCTGTTTAGGTGAGGTTAAGAATAAAACCCAGGTCACTACGATTTTAGCTAGTGCCGGGTCAAAAACTTCTGAAGTCTGACCAAGTGCTTTATTTTTCTTACACATTTAAACTCAGTAAAACTTTAGAAAAAGTTCCCACCTGATCATCACCAGAACTCTTTAGGCTTGGCTACTGGAAACTCTCTTGCAAAGTATGTCTTTAACAAAGCACCTGTGATCTTCACCATAAGGATGGGTTCTAATAACAGATAAATAGTGCTGGGAATAAGGGCCTAGGGAGGAAGGATTCCTAAGCATACAATGGGTTCTGTGGACTGAGGATGCCAAGCATATGGTATTTCTTTCATAAGGACATTCTCTGAGAGACAAAGCTCAGGAGTAGGGACTAAACATTGCTCAGGATTTTGGAGGATTAACTTGAAGGCTGGCCTCATAGAGTAGTAAGAGATCACCAGGTTGTTAGACAGCATTCACCCTGGCCTTCTGAGTGAACAGGAGTCCTTTACTTCCTTTGAAGAAAATAGACTACATGCTTAACAATTCTGGTTTCTCTAGTTCAGTGGTTCTCAACCTGTGGGTCATGACCCCTGGAGGGGTCACATATCAAATATCCTGCATCAGATATTATATTACAGTTCAGAACAGTAGCAAATTTAAGTGATGAAGTAGCAACAAAAATAATTTTATGGTTGGGGGGGGTCACCACAACATGAGGAACTGTGTATTAAAGGTCACATCATTAGGAATGTGTCCTTTGCATTCTTAGAAGTCTCCTTTAAAATCAAACAAACCAAACCTTCCAAACACCTATCTTTTTATAAAATTCCTCTGTAGCAGTGAACTTTTCTAGCTGTAAGCATCTGTTTTCATGTTCATCACAATACAGTCCTTCCTTCCTTTGTTCCTTCCTTCCTTCCTTCCTTCCTTCCTTCCTTCCTTCCTTCCTCCTTCCTTTCTCCATCCCAGTCTCTCCTCCTCTCCATCCAATCCTCCATCCTTCCCTTCCCTCCCATCTTCCCTCCTTCTTTCCCAACTTTAGGCTGGACATGCTCATTGCTTGTAGACAACTCTATTTTAAGTGTTTATGTTCACAAAGCAAACCATCTCTTCTTTCAAACTTGAAACTGGCTCTCTTTTACTTCCGCTTTGACATGAGTGTCTCTATTATTTTTTCCCCTGAGGGAAAAAGCTCCCTTGGCTATACTCTACAGCACTGACAAGCTCTGTGCACCCCCTTTCATTTCCTCCTTCCCAGTGTTACTAATCTGCAGATAGGCTTCTCGTTATTTCTTGTTTACACAGTTGTAGTAATCTTGATACAGAGTCTCCTGTTGGTGCAGCTCTGTCTGCAGTCCTGTTTCAACATTAGATCCATAGTCCTATTATTTTCTTAAAAAAACTTTTCTCTGTCTTTTTCTAGTTTTTAAAAAGTCAGATACCTTTTCTGGTGGAAAAGTATCAAGAGCTCTCTAAATCTTCTCAAACCAATGACAAAGCTCACTCAGGTGATCAAGAGGACTTCTCCACACACTAAACTACATCGACCGTTCCTTCAGGCTCCTAATTTGTGTTGTGCTCCCCAGTGTTCTCTGCCCTCCCCTGACTCTCGTGCTCCTGTGCTGTCCTGAGTGGAGCTGCCCACAGCTGTCTTCTCCTACTAAACTCTGAGCTATCCTTCAGGCGTATAGGCTTTGTCTTCCCCCTCCATCCTGGCCTGCTCTTCAGGCACACTGAGATCGCCACATGAGCCCCAAGCGATTTCATCTTCTGTTGAGGCACTACGCATATGTAACCCAAATTCCCATCTACAAGAAGCAGCTTCTCAGGTGTGGGGCGATACATATATTTCCATTCAGGCAGGAAGAAATGGTGTTAGGATACCTGGCTGTAGCTTGTAACAATTAGCCAAAGCAAATGGAAAGATTGACACTGACATAGAAGGTATGTTTTATAAAGCTTTGGCTAGTAGCTAGTTGAAAGAGAGGCTATAGAAGAAAGGCGCAGTTTGGTTGGGAAAATCATAAGTCAGTAAAGAGTTTTCCTTACAAGCCTGAGATCAGGGTTTGAATTCTAGAACATATGATCCAGGAATATGCTGGGCATGGTGTCATTTGATTGTGACATGAACATTGGACAGTGAGAGGAAAAAGGCTCCCCAGGGTTCACTGACCAGCTAGCCTGGTCTACCTGGTGAGTCTAACCCAATGGGAGATCCTATATCAAAGTCAAGGAGGTGAACAGTGTTCTAGAAGATGACACTTGAGGTTGTCCTCTGTCTTCCATTTGCACACACATGTGCCCGCACCATTTCCCCCAACAGGCGCGCACACACACACACACACACACACACTCACACACACTCACACACACACACACACACACACTCACACACACACACACACACACACACCACACACTCACACACACACACACACACACACTCACACACTCTCACACACACACACACACACACACTCACACACACTCACACACACACACACACACACACACATTCACACATGCATTAAAATAATGATGTCTTTGTTCATAACGAAGAGGGGTGAATATTTAGCCTCTGGCTTGGGAGCAGTGCATAGCAGTAGTAGCAGGACTCAGAGAAGAGCACAGGGAATCTCTAGAACAGGCCTGAGAGAGCTTCGCTGGGGAAAAGGAAAGGAGCAATTCTGTGAAGGGCTGGGGCCGGGGAAAAGCAAACCCTTTGCTGCATTTAAACACTATCAACACATAAGTTCTGTGGTGTATCAAGATTCTGTTACTTGTCAATATTATTTCATTTCTTAAATCAATAGATGTGCAGAGGTGCTAAGAAAATGTGAAGGAATGGTGCTAAGAAAATGTGAAGGAATGGAAACCATTTTGAAGAGCCAAGAAGCAAGCTCTTCAGAGAATGTCTCCATGGATGTTCCTTAGTTCTTGCCTTCTTTTCTGAAGTCACGAGTCTGTATCTGATTGCCCTGTATCTGTCCCTGTCTGGCATATCTGTATATGCCAGCACCCTTGAGAAACCCAAGCTTAGAAGTGTCACTGGATCTACCTGTTCCTTAAAGATTATTCTTCTAAGTCCATGTTGCCTGGCTTGCAGTTCTGGTGACTTCCCCAAAGCTCCAGCCAAAATAGCAGTAGAATTTCAGGATAAGATTAGGAGTCTAATATTAAATTCTACATAATAGACTATCTATCTGTCTGTCTGTCTATCTATCTATCTATCTATCTATCTATCTATCATCCACTTATATAGTATCTATTTAGCACAGTACAGTTTGGGGAGTGGTAGCTCTTTGGTCCTGGCACAAAAGTTCTAGGATTGTGTCTTCTATGTTTGTTCTTCTGCGTAATGTTTCTTCCAATTTGAAGACTAATCTTTTTTTGATTTTCATCCATAGACCATTTTTTGTCACTTGTTATATTTACATAGTATACATACACTTAATGATTAACAAAGGTACTCATTAATTCTTAGAGAATGTATGATATAAAACTACATGAAAGAAAAGAGGTCAGTTTACTATATATGTGGCTGTCATAATTCTGTAAGACATTCTATTCAGGTTAAATGATTTTCTCCCTTATGCCATCCAGAATGTTGGGTCTCTGATTCCCAGAAAATAGACTTTGTAGTACCCATTCTTACAAGGACTCTATTGAGTTCCTAGCTGGGGACCGTTGTTCCTGCTGTCTCAGTCTCAAGGGACAAGAGAAGCCATGTCTCTCTCAAGAGTTAATTGTATAATGGGATTGCTTTGTCTTATAAATTGTTTGCTGTTTGGCCAATTCATACAGATAAAATTGTTGCTTGCTTTTGTTTAGTGGGACTTGCCTATCTTCAGCTAGTGCTTGTGGAGAATGAGGCATTTTGTATACAAAATACAGCAAGGTAGATAATGTGTTTGTTCATTGGAGCAAGGGCTATATTTGAAGTCTGTTTGATTACAAAGTTCATATTTACTATCAAGGTACTGGTTGTTTCAGGTGTTTGATAAAATTTGGACTCTGTAATTTTCCTTCTCTTGCTTTTGTTATTCTCTGAAGTCATAGCCCCAAATTAAACACTGTCTTTTCTTCCTTCCTTCCTTCCTTCCTTCCTTCCTTCCTTCCTTCCTTCCTTCCTTTCTTTCTTTCTTTCTTTCTTTCTTTCTTTCTTTCTTTCTTTCTTTTTGTTGCCTTAGTCATTGTAAGTATTAGCGTTCTGAAGGGAAAGGTATCTCTAATTCAAGTGTCACAACTCTGAGGGGGAATGTACCCTGTATATCCGGGATCCAGATAATACTACAAAGTCACACTGTAAACAAACATTACACAAGAGTTTCATTGGGAAAACCACAGGAGTGTGAGGCAGGTTTCCATAGGGCTTACTGGGCGCAGAAATTTCCAGGGTGGAGATTTCTAGGGTGAGGATTGGTGGGATTTCAGGTCTTGAGCTTGGTGTGAGCTCACTGACTGATGGGATTTTAAGCCTTGGAATTGAGCTCAGGCTTTTCACCCTACAGTCATGATCTCGATCACACAACAGAAAATTAACTAATCAGAGAACAACTTTGTAAGTAACCTGCTCACTGCACATGCTTTTGTTTTTTGGGTGCTCTGTTTGGTTCTGTGGGTCTGTTTTTATTTTTTTTTTTTGTTTTTTTTTATTTCTGCCAAACTATGCTGCTGTGTCACTTGGACTCAGTAGTGTATTTTGGAATATAATGGATCCTGTTTTGTACTTTTTGCTCGGGACTGCTTTTTCTATTTACATTTTTTTTGTGGTGCCATACAGATTTTAAGGCTGTTTTCCTAGTTTTGTGAGGGATGTTATTAGTATTTTGTTAAGATTATATTGAATCTGTAGATATCTTTGGATACTATGGGCATTTTTATTACCTTTGCCATAGACCTAGATACTTCTGTGTGTGTCCGTTTTTAGGTCAGTGGCCAAGGATACCTGATGAGATAGATGTTCTCTGCTCCAAGATGGAGATGGGGAGGATACGTGATGCTGAGAGGAAGATGCTACACCACTGCTACAGCCTCCCTGTTAAAAATGCTAACAGGTTACGTAATGTTTAGAGAGCCAGGACCTTTTCTTGCTAGCAGAGGATCTTGGGACTAATCAGGGTGGTGGTTCCTGAAGGAAGGGAGACTTGTGGTGTATTCTTAAAAACAACAATGACATTTACCATATTAATTGGATCTTTCTTTCATAAATATATCTCTGTAGTAAGTAAGGTTTGGCAGCTTTACCCCACAATAAAACTTTCAAAATTGGGGTCAGTCATCTCAAGTCCAATACTGCTTTTAAACTAGTTTTTTTTTTTTTTTTGCAGTATTATGTATCCTTCATTGTCATTTAAACATCAATCAGAGCACATTCCCCATAGTAGAGTCCATCTTGAGAAACTGCTTTCTAGGTTGGAGAGATGGCTCAGTGCTTAAGAAACACTGGCTGCTCTTCCAGAGGACCTGGATTCGATTTCCAGCACCTACATGGTGGCTCACAACTGTCTGTAATTTAAGTTCCTAATGATCTAATGCACTCTTCTGCCTCCGCGGGCACCAGGTATGCACAGTACACAGAGGCTCATGCAGAAAAACACACATACACATACAGGAAAAAAGAACCCAACAAAATCTTCAGGAAAAGGAACTAGTTTCTTTGTACCTCCCTAAGCAGGAGCCTCATGCAAGCAAGCTCTGTCTTGTGAATCAGCAATTCAGTCACACTTCAGATTCAACCTCTAATTCTGGTTATTTTGTTAGTTCTATTACTGGTGAAAGTTTCTTCCTTGTTTTCTGGAAGGAAAGGAATCAATTAAGAGACATAGTTTATTTAATAAGCAAAACAGGCATTCCAAAGAGAGATTGGAGTGAGCTGCCCTAAAAAGGGGTCAAGGTAGCTGTACACTGGGTTCTGCACTGAGGCTTTTTAAGGAGGGTTTGTGACCGTTAATGAAGCTGGTGGCATATTATTGGTGACATTTTAAAAAAGGTGACTTTTTTTTTTTTTTTTTTTTTTAAGCTTCTCCAGTCCTGATCCTTTTAGGATATTGTCTTCATATAATCCTCTGGGAAAGCCTACCAGGGAAGTGAAAGCCTTCACTTTCACTGTACTTTAATGAAGTCAAGGTCTTTGGAGGACACAGATCCTTCATTAGTGTGTGGCACTTGGGAAAGTACCTGATACCTTAGTTTCTGACACAGCCAGAAGAACTTGCCGCAGCTTCAAGGATGTTTAAACACAGAGGTGCTTTTTATCAGAATACTGAGCTACCAAGATACAGCAGCAGTTTCCTTGGAACACTTCTAACTCCTTGCCTACCCAGGACCATTTCTACTTTCTCCACTGTAGTCTTGAATACTTTGAAATAATCTGTGCAAGAGAGTTCCAGATCGCCATGTTTATTAAGGTGAGTCCTTTCTTAGCTGGCCAACAGCAGCCTAGTGCCTCAGAAAGTCGGAGGTTGCAATGGCAACACACCGGGTTCATGCTGATCTGTGGGTTTTTGTTTGTTTCAACACAGCAGGACCTTTTCTTAACCGGGAAGGAGGGGCCCCTTTGATCTAGAAAGCACCTTACAAACAAAGGAATGAGATCTGGTGCCCTCTTCTGGCACACAGACATACATGCAGGTAGAACACTGTACATGATAAATAAATAAATCTTGAAAAAAAGAAAAAAAGGAGGCACTGTTCACGTGCACCACAAGGCTCCAGATAAAGGAGGTGTGGCGGTGCGGGGTCAGGGTTACCCCATCTCTCCTAAGACACTTCCTTCCCCACTTTCAGATCTTTGTACTGGAGCCTTAGGATCCTTTCATTTTACATCCCGAGATCACTTCTCACTCTTGATTCTTTAATGCAGTCAAGGACTAAGAGTTTCCATGGTCATGCTCTCTCTCTCTCTCTCTCTCTCTCTCTCTCTCTCTCTCTCTCTCTCTCTCTCTCTCTCTCTCTCTCTGTAACAGCAGTAGAACTAAGACACTGAGTGAAAAGAATCTGTTGTTTATGGTTCCCTGGAGAAGGGGAAAGGGACAAGATCTCCTGAGAAAATTTGGAGCATGAGGGGAGGGAAGAGTGAACTAGGAGAATGAGAAGGGGAGAAGAGGAAGGGTGAGGAGGACATGAGGGAGCAGGAAGTTTTAGTTGGGGGAAGAATAGAGGAGAGCAAGAAAAGAGATACCATAATAGAGGGAGCCATTATAGGTTTAAAGAGAAATCAGGCACTAGGGAAATGTCTGTAGATCTGCAATGATGACACCAAGTAACAATCTAAGCAACAGAAGAGAGGCTACCTTAAATGCCCTCCCATGATAACAAGATTGACGACTGACTTATATGCCATCCTATAGCCCTCATCCAGCAGCTGGTGGAAGTAGAAGCAGACACCCACAGCTAAACACTGAACTGAGCTGGAATCTAGTTGCAGAATGGGAGGAGTGATGAGCAAAGACCAGGCTGGTGAAACTCACAGAAACAGCTGACCTGAGCAAGGGAGAGCTCATGGACCCCACACTGATAGCTGGGAAACCAGCATGGGACTGATCCAGGCCCCATGAATATGGGTGTTAGTAAGGAGGCCTCAGAAATCTATGGGGTCTTTTGTAGTAGATCAGTACTTATCCCTAGCATCGGAATAGACTTTAGGAGCCCATCCACATAGAGGGATTCTCCCTCAGCCTAGACACACGGGGGAGGGCCTAGGCCCTATCCCAAAGGAGATGACAGACTTTGAAAACCCCCCTATGGAAGACCTCACTCTCCCTCGGGAGCAGAAAGAGTATGGGATAGGTAGGGTGTTAGTTGGGGAGACAGGGGAGGAGGGGAGGCAGAGGGAATTGGGATTGACATGTAAAATAATCTTGTTTCTAATTTAAATGAAAAATGGAGAGAAAGAAAAAGAATCAGTCGTTTAAGGTTAGACAAAAGGTGAAGGAAAGGGAGCGGAGGTGGGGAATTGGCTCCATTGCATACCAAGCTGGATCCAAGCGTAGGTGCTTGCTCTTGATACATACAGTGTCATCATGTTTCATAGACGGTTTGATTCTCTTTGGGAAAGAATCTGCTCTGTTACAGAATATCTGTCAATGGCAGCCACAGTTCTTTACAAAAGCGTAAGTAAGAAGCTTCACTGGAGCCACGTGTACTGGTGTATGCTTGTAGTCCCGGTAGTTTGGAGGCTGAGGCAGGAGAGTCACTAAGAATTTGAGCCTAACCTGAACTCCTCCCAGTGAAGCAGAGTACCAGAGTGAGGGGTTTAGAGGCCTGAGGCTAGACAGAAAGGTCGAGCATGGAGATTGAATCCCCTCAGAGCAATCTTCCTAGGATATGGTCACGTGTTGTATCCTCAGAGGACATTATGGGGCCGAAGAGAGACCTCAGCAGCTAAGAGTATATAGTGCTCTTATTATTATTAAGATAATTAATAGTTCTTATTTTTAACGTCTTTAACTGAAATAGAACTATATCACTTTCCCTTCCATATCTTCCCTGCAAACCCTCCTGGTTACTCTCACTCAAACTCCTGCCAACCCTTCAGTTGATAACCTCTTTTCATTGATTATATTTGCTACACACACACACACACACACACCACATACACACACATACCACATACACACACACACACACACACACACACACCACATACACACACACACACACACCACATACACACACACACACACACACACCACACCACACACACACACACACACACACACACACACACACACACACATATACATACCACACACCACATACACACACACACACACACACACACACACACATACCACATACACACCACACACACCACACACACACACACACACACACACACACACATACATACCACACACCACATACACACACACACACATACCACATACACACCACACACACACACACACCACACACACCACATACCCACACACACCACATACACACACACACACACACACACACACATACCATACCACACACCACATACACACACACACACACACACACACACACATACCACACATGCATACCACACACACACACACACATAGACCACACACCACATACACACGCCCCCCCCACACACACCACACACCACACACCACATACATACACACACACACACACCACACATACACACATACCACACATGCATACCACACACACACACCATACCACACACACACACATACACCACACACATACCACATGCACACACACCACATACACACACACACCACATACACACATACCACACACACACACCATACCACACACACATACACCACACACATACCACATACACACACACCACATACACACACACACCACATACACACATACCACACATGCAAACCACACATACCACACACGCATACACACACCACACGCAACCTCACACACACATACCACACAGACACCACACAGACACACCACACGCACACCACACACACACACACACACACACACACACACACATACACCACACGCACACACCACATACACACACACACCACATACACACATACCACACATGCAAACCACACACACCACACACGCATACACACACCACACGCACACCTCACACACACATACCACACAGACACCACACAGACACCACACACATACACCACACACATACACCACACACACACACACACCACACACACACACCACATGCACACCACACACACACATACACCACACGCACACACCACATACACACACACACACACCACATGCACACAACACATACACACACCACACACACCACACACACACACATACCACACGCACACACCACATACACACATACCACACATGCAAACCACACACACCACACACACACACACACACACCACACGCACACACCACATACACACACACACCACATACACACATACCACACATGCAAACCACACACACCACACCACACACACATACACACACCACACGCACACCACACACACACACACACACCACACATATACACCACACACACACCACACATATACACCACACACATACACCACACACATACACCACACACACACACCACACACATACACCACACACACACACACACACACACACACACACACTCAGGGTTCAAAAAAAGGAGCCACAAATAAGCAAAGGAACTAAAATCTGAGGGAAAAAATCTATTTACAACAATCGTTCTATCCATGTCTCTTTATTATTCTCTATTGAATCAAAATGTTTCAAAGGTGAGAGTGGCTCGTGAGTGTCCTATGAACTCCTTAAGGGAGAAGAAGGTTAGTTAAGAGATTGAATCATCAGGTAATTCTAAAAAGGGGGACTAGTGTGCTTTGCTACATTTTTAAGTGGCTAGAGAAAAGCTAAAAACTTATATTCAGTAAAAATCACGAGTAAGGTAAAGATTGTGTTTTTACTCAGCAGCCACTTTTTTCCCAGCATGCATAGGGGGTTTTGGGTAACCAGGCAACCTAGTAAACAACAGAGGAATATATGCAAGCAGCTTTTGGTCTTTGGTCTGTACTTTAGCTATGGTTTCCTGCTAAGAGAAGCCTGTAGCATAAACTGCTTAGGGCTGTAAGTCAAAGAAAGTATCTAAGTTTTACCAGAAATGGAACCTGGAACCTTCCAGTGCTCTAACCTCAGCGGCAGCACAGGCCTTCAGGAAAGTTTACTTCTTCCTGAGGATGAGCAAATGGGCTGATTACCTTTGTGGTTATCTTCCCAGGAGAAACAGGAAGGAGCAGTAAATATCTGAGCTAAGATCTTGAGTTAATAAACTGGGATGAAAGTAAATGCAAGAAATTTTAGAATCTTTTAGTGTGGGGTTAGTTTAGGTTATTCTTCTCTATCTGCCAGTGAGGTAAAGTGAGGGAATGTTTATTTTTCTACCCATGTGGCCAGCTATGAATCAACAGCTTTGGATGTGTTGTAATTCTATGTCCTTGGATATCTGGGAATGACTTAGATGGAATGCTTTTTCCTGGGCTGTAAACACTGGCCAAATGTCTGTCGCCTACCAATAAGGATAATTACAGGAAGGCAGATCTTTGTAATTACACAGGAGAGGGGAATGAGGAACTGGAAGTGGGAAACAGGTCTCAGACATAGCTAAGGGATGTAATCAGAAACTAGGACTTGGTAATGGAGAACAGGTTTCCCGCATAGCTAAAGAATATAATCAGTAAACTCCAAATGCATGGGAGAAGTTGCACCCAGTAAAGGACCAGATAGTGGGAAGTAAATCTCAAGTTTGTTACATGAAGGAATAAGCTACTAGAAGGATCTACAGCGAGAAACAGCCACGTTTATTCAGAAGACTATGACCTTTGTATTGGTTTAAATCCTCCATGGAGAGCCCCTGGCTCTGGTGGGTCGTCTCAGGAAATGATGGCTGTATGATTACTGTGTGATCTTGCAGTTTGTAGCAGCTGAGTCCATTTTTATTGCTTATGTATATATGGTTTCAAGGTTGACCACTGCATTGGACAACCAATTCCTGGGAGAGGCTAATTCTTCTCCAAGCAGTCAATAGTTGCCTGTAGTTCTTCATGCAGGAGTAGAACCCTGTGGAATTTCCCCTCTTTCACACTAACATGTCCGTTGATACAGCTATTCTTCAGGCCTTGTTTATGCAGCCATTTTTAGTAGATACTGTTTCACAGCAGACTTCCTGGTGTTCTGACTTTTACAATCTTTCTTCTTCTCTGACCATCCCTGAGCATACATACAGAACACTGATGTAAATGTAGTCATTGGGCCTGGGCTCCCCATGATCTCTTAGTTGCTCTATGTGTTTTGTCCAGTTGTGGTTTTCAGTGTTGGTCTCCATTTGCAATAAAGAAAAGCTTTTTTTTTTGATAAGGAGTGATAGCTTATCTTTGAATATAAGGATAAAATTTAAAATGTATTAAAATTATTCTGTTCTAGCAAAGTGATATTAGTTGATTATTTTCTAAGGTCCATGACCTCACTAATGCTGATGTGCTGGCTAGTTTTATGACAACTGGACACAAGCTAAGAGTCCTTTTAGAAGAAAGAACCTCACTTGAGAAAATGCCTATACCAGATTGGCCTGTAGGCTAGCCTGTGGTGAATTTGATTGATTGATAATGAAAAAGACCCAGTCCACCAGGTGGTCTGGTGGGTGTATAAGAGAACAGGCTGAGTCAGCCATAAGAAGCAAGCCAGTAAGCAACACTCCTCCATGGCTTCTGCATCAGTTCTTGCCTCAAGATTCATACCCTGTTTGAGTTCCTGCCCTCATCACTTTCCTCAGTGATAGACTGAGTTGTGGAACTATAAGTTGAAATAAAACCTTTCTAACCTCCCTGTCTTACTTAGTTCAGGTTTCTATTGCTGTAATGAAACATCATGGCCAAAAAAGCAAGTAGGGGAAGAAAGGGTTTATTTGGCTTACACTTCCACATTTCTGTTCATCCCCAAAGGAAGTCAGGACAGCTCAAACAGGGCAGGATCCTGGAAGCGGGAGCTGATGCAGAGGCCATGGAGAGTGCTTCTTACTGGCTTGCTTCCTGTGGCTTGCTCAACTTTATAGAACCCAGGACCACCAGCCCAGAGATTGTGCCACTCACCATGGGATGAGCCCTCCCCTTTGATCACTAAATGAGAAAATGCTTTATAGCTGGATCTCATGGAGCATTTCCTTAGCTGAGGCTCCTTCTTTGATGACCCTAGCTTGTGTCAAGTTGACACACAATACCAGCCAGTGCACTCCCCAAGTTGCTTTTGGTTACAGTGTTTTATCATAGCCTTAGAAACCCTAAGACACCCAGGAAGGTGGTGAGGCTTCCAGTACCAGGCATGAGTTCTCTCCTTTGAGTGGGCCTCATGTCCAACCAGACAGCTATTATTTGCCACCTACATGTTAGTGCCCCTCTTGTAATCTTAAGCATAACGTGTCATGCTTGTGATTGTCATGGTTTATAGGTGTCCCAGCTGTGTAGTTTAATTACTCCCCTCCCTTGGTAGCTTACACAATATTTTCTGTAACCATGAAAGGCTTTCAGATCAGATCCAGCTCCATCTGTCTGAGTCATGTGTTCTAAGTATGTGGTGGCTGCAGCAATAGGGGCCCACCATCAACCCCTGAGAGGCAACCAGTAGCCACATCTATAATCTATATTGCTTTGAGAATCACTTGGACTAACTTAACCAACCCTTCAAAAGAAGGTTCTTGGGGGAATATTGTCAGCCCAAGCAGTTTAATTTCCTTTAAGATATTTATATCTTTTTTAAATTTTTTCTCTCTTTTTATTATTATTATTATTATTATTATTATTATTATTATTATTATTAATTCAAGTTAGGGAACAGGCTTGTTTCACATGTAATTCCCCTCTCCCTCTCCCTCCCCTCACCCCCATTCCTTCTCCCCCACCTCCAACCTACCCCCACCCCATCCACCCACCACTCCCCAGGCAGGGTAGGGCCCCCAACCGGGGCTCCACCAAGTCCACCAAATCTTCCTGTGCTGGGCCTAGGTCCTTCCCCATGTGTTCAGAGACAGAGTGCATCCCTTCAAGTGGGATGGGCTCTCGAAGTCCCCCACATACACCAGGGCAAAACGCCAGTTCACCTCCAGAGGCTCCCAGGAGTGCAGGGGCCTCCCCATTGACATCCATGATCAGGGGGCTGGATCAGTCCCGTACTGGCCTCCCAAAGAGCGTCTGGGGTCGATATGCTTTCCCTTTTTCAGGCCAACTGTTTCTGTGGGTTTCTCCAACCTGGTACAGACCCCTTCGTTCTTCATTCCTCCCTCTCTTCAACTAGGTTCCAGATTTCAGCTCAGTGTATTTCTGTGGATGTCTGTCTCTGCTTCCATCAGCCACTGGATGAGGACTCCAGGATGGCATAGAGAGTAGTCATCACTCTCATTCTAGGGGAAGGGCTTCTAGGCCATCCTCTCCTCCACTGCCCGGACTGTCAGATCGTGTCATCCTTGTAGGTTTCTGGAGATCTTTCTAGTTCCAGATCTCTTCTCAGACCTATAGTGGCTCCCTCTGGTATGGTATCTCTCATCCTGCTCTCTCTCCTCTATTCTTCCCCCAACTCAATATATCTGCTCCTCCATTTCTTCTCCTCTCCTCTTCTTCTTGTGCTCTTATTGTGGCAGCACCCACTCCCCTACCCTCATGCTCTCTATTAGCTCGGGAGTTCATGCCACTTCCCATTCCTGGGGTCCATTTAAGATATATCTTAAAGATACCTTGATATTGCCCCTGAAAATGCTTATATCATAGCTTTTAAAAAGATATTGGTATGTATGTGCATGTATATACACATATGTGTATATTATATACACATATAATACATATATACATATATAATACATAATACACATATAATACATACATATATAACACACATATATATTTAAGCCTGCCTCCATCTTAGGCTTAAGAGCCATCATATAGTAAAGACAAACTAGGTTCATTTCTGTTTATGATTAAACCAATATTTCTTAAGGATTGAGTTATGCCCCACCAGTAACCTTTGCTTATCATTCACCTTTTTATTTATTTCTTCTTTTAAGGAAAAACTTATTCCTGAGCAATTCCCACACTTGAGGTATTGCAGTTGATGCTGGTGTTAGAAATAGAAATGTGATATTCAAGAATTCATCAGACAAACTAATTACCATTTACTGTCACATGTTGTCACGAGGGTAGTAGAAAGTAAAATGGGAGCATGGACTTTTCATAAAATTTTCCTGAAAGTCACACGGTCACACGTATGTCACCACACCCAGCAAGTCTTGTACACACACACACACACACACACACACACACACACACACACCACACACCTCATTCACATAAATACTTACCAGTTTCCCTCTCGTAACAATTTGAATGCTTCCTTGATTTTTTTCAAAAGGCAACTTATGGGTTATAAGAGCATCTGTGTTGATTTTGTTTTCTACGTAGTCACTTACTAATTTAGGGATTTCATCTCTGGTTTAAACCCTGTAGAAGGAAAAGACAAAAGTAATAGGATGTGGAAAATATCAAAACTGACTGAAGGCTCCAGTACACTGTCTATTTATACAATTATTGAAGCCATTCATTCATGGGTCATTTTTATAAGTGTCAAAGCAAGCATTTGTTACATAGAATTATGACTACCAGGGCTATAGAAGAGCCCTATTACCTATGCTCTCATAGCTATTGAAAGACCCCGCCCCCTGGCTGGTTCTCTCTCGGTGACACTCCTGTATGCGCACACCCACACGCCTGGCGGCTGGCTCCCTCCCAAACCGGTTCACCCAGGCGGGGCCGCGACCCAGGCCCGCCCGCCTGGCGCTGGGCCCCAGGGCTGGGGCCGAGCGGGGAGAGGGCGCCCCCCGCCCCCGCACCCTCGCCCGATGGGGAACCTCCGTCCCAAGGTCAGCCATCTGGACGCGGAGGGAGGAATTGGGTCTGTTGTACCAGGTACAGACCTTGAGAATATACTGACCTAAAATAACTCTGTACCTCATTAAATTGTCCAATAGAATCCCTGTAACTACGCTTTTCGCTTCTGCACTGTGCTTTTAGCTATATAAGGACCCCTCTCCCTTGGCTCGGGGCTTGGCCTAACAAAAGCTAAGCCCCCAGGTACGCGCGCCATCAATAAAACCTCTTGCTTTTGCATCCAAAGTTCGTGGTTTCGCCGATTCCTGGGTGCGGGTCTCCTTCTACGAAAGTACCTCTTCGCGGGTCCTTCATTTGGGGGCTCGTCCGGGATCGAGACCCGCCCAGGGACCACCGACCCACGTCTGGGAGGTAAGCGTTGTGCGGATCCGCTGTCTTGTCTTTTGTCTTGTCTCGTCTTGTCTGTCTGTCTGAATCCGTCTTATGAACTGCGCCTGCGTTTGTGTAGTACCCAGCTGCGTACGTTTGTATTTGGCGGCTCCGAGGAGGAACTCCCGGCCGCGGCTCCAGGAGATGTCCTGGTAGCATCTGGAGCCCCAATGGGCTCATTTGTTTTCTGGCTAGGGTAGATGCCTTAGCGTTTGGAGCCTCAATGGGCTCATTTGTTTTCTGGAGTTTTACTTTCGACTCTCTGTCGAAACCGCGCTGCGAAAGCCTGTTCTGTGTTGTTTGGTCTTTGTTTTATAGTTGATGTGCATAAAAGCAAATGGATTACTCTTTGTTCCTCAGAATGGCCAGCCTTTGACATGGGCTGGCCGCGGGATGATACCTTTAAACCCCAAACTATATTTCAGGTAAAAGAGAAGACACCTGAGGTACTCCCCCCAGGAGAATTGACTGAGGAGCCCCCACCAGGACATCTAAACGGCCTTAAAGTTATTAAGAACTGTAAAAAGACTTTAACAAAATTTTTATGTTGACTGAGAAATGAGAGGAAAAATGTAGGAGACTTAAATAATAAAAAAAGAAAACTTGTCTAAAAGTGTCTAAGAGAGTCAGAGAAATGAACTAAAGGTTATAGAGAATTAAAGCAAGTCATAGCAGAAAAGATTGTTACAGAAAGTAATAGAGGGTTAAAGCAAGCTGTAAAAGATCAGAAAAAAAAAGGTTGTTAAAAGTCAGAAAAAAAAATATAAACTATGCTATGGTTTCTCATGTTTAACCATATTAAGCTAATTCTGTTTTAAAAGGTCCTGTTTATTTCTCAAAAAATTATATATACTTGTTTTAAAATGTTCTGCTTCCTGGTAGCCAGCACATGGCAAAATGGTCACATGGCTTGACTGGTCGCCATTTTGCTAAAATTAAAAAAAGAATACTTAAACCGCCATCTTGACTAAAGATGACCGCATGGAAATTAGAGATACCATCTTAGAAACAAGTTTTTCAGTTAAGATTTAAAATGTTAATGCTTCTATATATTACAGAAAGACCTTAAGGGAATTTAAATTTCTTTAAAAAAAACAGTTTTTTAATATTTGTTTTTATTAATATTTATACTTAAAGAGCTTCAATTTAGAATTTTTTTTGAGCAAAGCCTGACAATGTAAAGTTTTTGTTTTATGAAAGATGCTGATCTATTATAAGATATTACAGTTTATATTTTAGAAATAAGTTTAGAACATTGGTGACACACGCCTTTTATCCCACCACTCGGGAGTAAGAGGCAGATGGATCTTTATGAGTTCAAGGCCTGCCTGGTCCGGCAGATCGAATTCCAGGACAGGCTCCAAAGTCACAGAAAAACCCTGCCTAAGAAAGAAGTTAAGCTACTGTTTAAGGAATATAAGGTAGCTCTATGCAGTTTTAAGTTCAGCTGTGCTGTTTCAAACATCTTACTAAGTTAAAACCAGTTACAGTCAGACTAAAAATTATTTACAGAAATAAGACCTTACCTAGCCACCTGTATACTTAATGTGTGCTTAAGGCAAGTAATTAAAACAGACAAACAGACCTCTAATGCTTCAGAGATCTTCAGAATATGGCATTTAAATTGTTATCTTTAAAGTTTATAATGTCAGACAGACTGCCAGATCCTGACAATGACCCGAAGATTACAGGCACCTCAGTTCCTGCACCTGGACCAATGAGCAGATGCTCAGATATGAAACCTGCCGCCTGCCAGAACCTGGCCGAGACTGTGGACAAAGCTGCTGGACGCTGGAAAATTGATTGTACCCCTTTGCCTAGACAAAACAAGGTCAGTCTTTTCCATGTCCCTCTTCCACAGAGAGAAAAAACTCTCACAGTATAGGCCTGGCGAAGATTGCTGTTCTTTGAGACAGCTGCCTCCAACGGTGATGGAGAAACTTAGGTTTGGCTCACTGTATATAAACTGGCTTCTGTCACTTTTTAATAGATTCGGATAAAATATACCCTTCTCAGATCTCTGAAATATTACCGGTTTTCAACTTGACAGCATCAGTCAGTTAGATCCACTATAGACTAGTCAGTATGTTAATTGATAAAATAATGACTATATACTATTCAGGCATGAGCTCAAAATTTTTAAATTTATTTTGGTTGTCATCTAAGTACAAACTTAAAGGGCTTTTCATCAGGCCAAAGGCACCTCTGTCCAATCCATACCTGGCTCTCTGGACAGAGGAGAAATGTACATGTTTATAGCCCAAATCTGTAGTTTTTGCTAGGACTCAAAGTTATAAATATGTTCTTGCTGTTTGAACAGATATCCAGATATCTGCTTTTTCTGCACTATGGGCTTCAATAAATAAGTTTTAACCTCTGTTCCCAGTTTAAATATGTCTTAAACAAGTTTCTGCTTCTGACAGACATCTGAATATCAGTTGCTGACTACAGGCTGTTCTAAATAGACTGGGAGCCCTGGACTTGCTATGGATATAAACCAATCTGCTGATATGGACACCCCCTATCTCTGCAACAATGTCTGCTAACCAGAAGCCCCTGATGGATTCCCCATTGTCTAAATTCCTTTTTGCTTTTGACTAGCATTTCAACCTTCTGGGGTCCCTAACTTCGTCCCAAAGTCAGCAGGAAGCAGTTTGGAAAGAAATTTCGCCGTCCATTTTCCCTGGTTAAAATGCTAAGTCAAAAGGAACTCCCTTGCATGGGGATGCAAAACGACAGGGGATGCTCACTGGAAGCCTTCATCCTCATGGGACAAGATTCAGGTAACCAGAGGATGGCAAAAGGGCTCCACTGGTACCACCTCTATGCCTCTCCTTATTTCCTTTACGGATGAGGATAAGAAAGCAACAAAATGACAGAAGGGATATGCTTGGGGCCTTCGCTGGTACCTGTCGGGACCAGATCAGGGGGGCCATCTTTAAAATTAGACTCAAAGTAAAAACTATCACCAACCTAAATATGTTTACAGCGTACTAAAGAAATCATCCCGACATCAGAGGGAGCCAATATCCTTAACCATGGCCCTATTATTAGAAGGAATAACAATGGGGGGCATAGCAGCCGGCATAGGGACCAGAACCGTTGCCTTACAGGGAATTAATCATTTTAAGCTTCTACAACAAGCCATGCACACAGATATCCAGGTCCTAGAAGAGTCAGTCAATGCACTCGAGAAATCCTTATATTTGGTCCCTACATTCTAATAGACCCAGAATATCCAGAGACCTCTGAATGAAAGATTCCATTCAGTTACAAGAGAAATGGGAGAATGAAAGACCCCACCCCCTGGCTGGTTCTCTCTCGGTGACACTCCCGTACACGCACACCCACACGCCTGGTGGCTGGCTCCCTCCCAAGCCGGTTCACCCAGGCGGGGCCGCGACCCAGGCCTGCCCGCCTGGCGCCGCGCCCCGGGGCTGGGGCCGAGCGGGGAGAGGGCGCCCCCCGCCCCCGCACCCTCGCCCGATGGGGAACCTCCGTCCCAAGGTCAGCCATCTGGACGCGGAGGGAGGAATTGGGTCTGTTGTACCAGGTACAGACCTTGAGAATATACTGACCTAAAATAACTCTGTACCTCATTAAATTGTCCAATAGAATCCCTGTAACTACGCTTTTCGCTTCTGCACTGTGCTTTTAGCTATATAAGGACCCCTCTCCCTTGGCTCGGGGCTTGGCCTAACAAAAGCTAAGCCCCCGGGTACGCACGCCATCAATAAAACCTCTTGCTTTTGCATCCAAAGTTCGTGGTTTCGCCGATTCTTGGGTGCGGGTCTCCTTCTACGAAAGTACCTCTTCGAGGGTCCTTCACTATAACCATAACCCATGTGCCTAAAACTCTCCTTTGTCTTCAGGGCACTAACCATTTCCTGTAACACCCACTAGCTGATTGATCTGGGTTGCCAGTCTCCTTTCATCTAAGGCTCTGCGTGTTGATGCAGATAAATAAATCAGTTTGAAAGGGAATGTTATAGGAAGTGGTTAGTGTCCTGAAGACAAGGGAGAGCTGTGGATTGATGGGATATGTTGAAGACTGCATTGAGTCTATTACTTCCGTTCTTTCCTTTTACAGAGGAAGAGGAAAGTACTAGCATGGTCTCATTTGAGATCATACACCTAGGGACCTAAGGACCTCCCAAAAGGCCTCACTTCCTAAAGGGCCACAGAATCTCTCGATAGCACCATTCTGGGGACCTCTAACTTACAGACCTGGGGGACATTCAATATCCATACCACAGAAACAATACAATGTCTAACTATTGCATAATTGGTTGATATACAGGGTTTCCACTAACCTAGAATCCTGTTAGTATAACACTGAATCAAGGGCAACCTCTGCAGCAGATTCCTTCATCCATAATGAAATAATTCCTCTCTGTAGGGAACTAGTTTTATTAATTGGTAAGTATGAGACAACGGCTGTGAGGATCTGGCATGCCTCTCCAGCATGCCCTCATGCCTTTACACATGCACGCACTTGGTGCCATAAATAGATTACGAGAGACACACAGCACAAGAAGGCACACACAGTGTTTGGGAATAAGGTGTTTGCAAATTTCAACTTTGAGACTGGAGTAGCTGGTAAAAAATAAAGGCAAATGAAAAAAAAAAAAAAAGGTCTGGAGATATGACAACCAGGCACAAGGCTGGTCAATCCAGATACCTGGAGCCCAACACACTTGGTTTTCCACAAGTTGTATGGAATCCTAGGGTCCTGCTGTTATATTCTGAGTTTTCAAAGGCCTCATGTGACAGCATGACCTCAGAACATGCACCACTGCACAGGTTCTGAGGGACAGGTTAGTTCTGGAGTGAAGCATGATGGGTATGACCATGAAGTGATGGAACAGAATCTGAAGTTGTTTAGGGAGGGGAGAATGAAATGTGGCCCACATTGTAATTGTTTTAAAATAGAAAAGTGGAATGATAAAGTGAGAACTTGGGGTGTGGGCAAATCAGTGACACGTTCTTCTAGTCTTAACCTGTATGGGAGAGTGGTCCATACACCACCCATGGCTTGTCACCAAGTGCAGAAAGTCTGGGACCCAATGGGTACCTTCTTGATCTTATCAGTGTTAAACTGGTGATCTGTTTGTTTCTACAGAGAACACACTGCTTTGGGGAAGATAGTCTTGTGCTTACTTGGGAGTGAGAGAGGGAATAGTGTCTTGATCTGTATGCCTGACTGCCTGGAACTCACTTGAGTCCAGGTTGGCCTTGACCTTGTGGCTCTTTTCCTGTATCTGCATCCCGAGTGCTGAGAGTGCAGCCCACCTTTCCATTTTTCCATACAGTGTCTTCTAGTTCTTCCCATCTTCCCTCCCTGCTTCCCTCCAAGGAGCGTGCAGGGCACTCTGGAAAGAGAAAGGAAACTGAAAGGCCTACCTCCCATAACAGAGGATTTCAGGGTTCTCCCAGGGAGAAGCACCATTGGGTCAAAAGAGAACTGTGACCCTGAGGGAGCTTCTCCCATGATCACATACACTCCGTAGCTCACATTCCATGACTTCAAAGCTTCCACCTAAATGCAGAAACAGAATGGTTAATTCTCAGCAGCTCTACATGTAACTTGTAACTGGCCTGGTAGAAACAAAGATCTTCTGTGACTCTCAATCTGACCAGTAGACTATTGGAACAAATAACCTCAAGGAAATGGGTATTTTCCATGACCCTCATGCTACCAGAGAAAAAGGCACCAGCCAGTGTGGGGACGTGTGTCCTGGAGAAAGATCTCATGGTACTAACAGCTTGCCAGCTATTAGACTGAGACTGAAGCCCAGACAAGGACTGACCAGAGGGGCAGGTGGGAACAAACCTTGACTAGACTGTTCAGATGCGTGCATCTGTTTAAACTCCAGGGCTGTCATTTCAGGACCTGGAAGATGGACTTGAGGGCTTCGCTGGATCATCTGTCCCTCTTCCCAATGTGGTCACATTGACTAATTCTCCTTTTGCTTTCTATTTTTAATTTGACTGTTTAAATTGGCTTATAGAGGGAGGGTGGCCAGGCCTTGCAGCACAGCTTGTGTTCTCCAAGTTTGATAAGAATGCTAATGTGGTCTCTCAGGGAGGATGTGGGAGACATACAATGATCAAACTGCATGGGGTATGTTTACTATGATACCTTGAGTAAGCTGTTTAAATTCAGTAAGATTAATATTTTCAGTCATCTTTGAGATGAAAATAGTGTTTAATCGCTAGGAAGGATGATCTACGAACTAAATGGGATAGAATAGACTAATAGCTCAGAACAGTGCCAGGCCTATCAATGTGCTTAATAAGGCTAGGTAAAATTTTATAGCTCCTCATCCAGACCAGAGGTATAGAATCATGCTCAGTATGCTGGAGTCCCTTTGTTTAATTTGCAAATAAAACAAATGGCAGTAAATTCTTGACTTTAGGAAGTTAATGTGGTCCCAAATTGTGCTCAAGACACATACCATGGTTTCAATAAGGCCAATGGCCTCAAAGGCAAAGTCAACACCAATACCGGTCATTTTCATCACCACCTCATCGACAGATTTCTTGAGCCTGTTAGGGTTAAGACAATCAGTGATGCCCAAGGCTCTTGCCCGGGGAAACTTCTGCTCATTGATGTCAACTCTGATGATTCTGGAAGCACCAGAAGCTTTGCAGCCCATGACAATGGCAGAGCTGATCCCTCCAAGTCCAAAAAACACACAGGTGGAGCCAGGGGTTACCTGCAGTTTCAGAGGTGATCTTGTGTTAGTAGGTAATAGAGAGGAGGTAGGAAGCTCCTTTGCTTTTGCCCATAATGGAAGGAGCCTTCCAGCTGTGTGGCTCCCTGTTTACCATGTAGACATTCACTGATGAAATGTGTTCTTTACCTGTGCTGTATTAAACACAGCTCCAAAGCCTGTCAGCACTTCACAACTTGTGACACAGACTTTATCCATAGGAGTGGCATCATCAATCTTTGCTACAGCAATTTCATCTACCACAGTATATTCCGTGAATGTGCTGGTCCCATAAAGATGATAGATTTTCTTCCCTCTGCAGGTAAATCTGCTGGTTCCATCCAACATTAATCCAGTTGAAGAGAGAATACTACTCCCCAGACAGAGCAAGGAAGAAGAGAAATGAGAAGACATTATCAGGATTGAGTCAACCTCTATACTGAGGAAAGCAAATGAGGTGAGAAGTCAAAATTGAAACTAACTCCTCTTTCTTACAGAAGTTGCCCTTAGGGTGGAGGCAATAGATGCATTCTCTACATTCTGGAAGGGGAAACATTAAGACTTTATCTCCTGAGGGAAAAGAATAAAGAAAGTTATGTCCGACTCATGAGAGACCTGAAATACAGTAAATACCACAGGGAACTTTTTATAGCAGATGTCATCAATTACGGAAGAGTTGTAGCATGGTATTTGAAGTTAGTTATCATTCCACTATGGGGTTAAAAAAATCAATTTTAGTATAAATAGACCTGCAAGATAAAAAAAAAAAAAGAATCCAGGTATTTGCAACTCATGACCTTGAGGTTCAAAGATGAGAGATAGCTACATCTAAGTGTGACATCAGTGTCTGTGGTGTCTAAGGCTTGTCTGTTTGGCTCAGTGTTGCAGGAGAAAAGCATAATCTGCCCTCATTGATACTGATTGGAAGAATGAATCACACACGAGCCAAATCAGAACCAGTACTCATTATAAGGTGTTGCATTATGCCGGAACTTGAGGAAAGGCATGGCTATTTCTTTTTCTCTCAGGTGCTGACTGTAGCCTAAGATGCTCTCATACCCCATAATTAATTATGCTTTGGGATTCCCTACTATTTTTTCTAAAGCTCCTCTCCTTGACTTGTGTCTGTCTGTGGCCAGGGGGCTGACCCCCATGCTGCCTCAGTTCAAGCAGCATGACTTTTGTTCCTTCTCTACTCCCCCTCTCCTTTCCAGCTTGCCTGGCCTGGGGTTTCCCTTGTAAGCCCCAATAAACTGTCTTTATGCTTCTGTTTGAGTCCATTCTTTGTCCTCAAGCTTGTTTGTGATTGTTCTTAAACTCTTTCATTAGTAAACTTAAGAACCTCAAGAGGGGACCTTGATTTCCCAGTTATCACATGATGGCTCTGCTGGGACTCTGCATGATTTCTGGAAACACCTCTCCCCTGCTTCTTAATCCCTTCCTATCTTTATTCCTTCCTTCCTTCCTTCCTTCCTTCCTTCCTTCCTTCCTTCCTTCCTTCCTTCCTTCTTAAGATTCATTCATTTATTATGTATTCAGTGTTCCACCTGTATATATGCCTGCAGGCCAGAAGAGGACACAAAATCTCATTACTGATGGTTGTGAGCCACCATGTGGTTGTTGGGACTTGAACTCAGGACCTCTGGAAGAGCAACTAGTGCTCTTAACTTCTGAGCCATCTCTTCAGCCTTGCCTCTTAATTTCTTAAGTGGCAGAGAAACCAAACCTATTCCTGCACCTCTAGATGGCATCAATATCATGCCTAGTTACCTACCTGGCTTTATGGTAGTTACTCCTTGTCCGACACTCTCCACAATCCCAGCTCCCTCAAGGCCCAAGATGGCAGGAAGTGGCACTTTGTTTTTTCCTTCTGTCAGTACCACAGACCCCAGCAGATATAATCTGAAAAGATGGGTAAATAAATGGAGATAAAATGCCTGGAGACAGAAAAACAAACTCATTGTGTTCTCACTAACGTGTGGATCCTGGCATCAAATGTTTAGATTTGCACCTTTAACTTGGAGTACTTGTAGAGTCGGTGTGCTGGTTGTTTTTTGCCAACTAGACACAAACCTAATATGAATGGGGAAAGAGAATGTTACCTGAAAAAAATGCTTCCAAAAGATTAGCCTGTAGTCAAGTAACTGAGGTGGGTGGGTCCTGTTCACTGTGGGCTGGTGGTCCTGGGTTGTCTAAGACAGCAGACTGAGCAAGCCGTGAGTGAGCAAGCCAGTAAGCAGCACTCCTCCATGGCCTCTGCATCAGCTCCTGCCTCCAGGTTCCTGCCCGGATCTCCCTGATGGGGTATGATATGAAAGTAATAAGATGAAATAACCCTTTCCTCCCCAAGTTGCTTTTGGTCATTGTTGTGTGATATTTTGTTTATGTTCTGACAAATAAAGCTTGTTTGGCGATCAAAGGACGGAGCTAGCCTCTAGTTAACCATAGAGGCCAGGTGCTGGTGGCATACACCTTTAATCCCAGCACTAGGGAGAAGGAAACAGGAAGATCAGGAGTTCAAGCTGCCCTGTGCTACATGAGATTGAACAAGTGTAAAAGAGAAACAGTAGTGGTGGTGCACGCCTTTAATCCCAGAACTAGGAAGGTGGAGACAGGAAAATAAATCAGTCTGAGATTTTGTAGAGGTAAGAAGTCCCTAGTGGCTGCTGCTCTGTTTCTCTGATCTTTCAGCTCTTACCCTAAAGTCTGACTCCGGGTTTTCATTAATAAGACTGAGTAGTATAGTGCTTCAGGTCATGGTGTTTCATAAGGCAATAGAAATCCTAATACACCAGGAAAATTGAAAGAAGCCACTAGGGGGAGAGGGAAGAAAATGTTTTAAAGGAGAAGAGATAGTAGAGCATGGGTGAAGAGGAGAGGGGGATTAATGAGGAGGGGGGCTTAAATGCAGAGGGGGATGGGAAGATAGGGCAGGATGGGGGACGGGGCAGGGATAATTACCACTAAGGATATTAAAAACTATGGAAATCTACTATTTTATTAGCTTCCTAAGTGTGTGTGTGTGTGTGTGTGTGTGTGTGTGTGTGTGTGTGTGTGTCTCCTCCCAAAAACCATAGGTTGCCAAATAAAAAGTCCAGTGCCAGGTCTGAAGATAACTTGCCCTTGAATTGTTGGTCATGGGTGTCCTGGAGACCCCACAAACAATATAAGCTGTTGAGATGGCTCTTGGTTGTTCACCAGGAACTTGTTGGTAAGATGCTAACTACTGAAAACACCACAGGCATGGAAAATCAAGTTGGTGCTGACTGGGATGCTTTCCCCTGATGGCTTTCATTCTATGTGTGTTACTAGGAGAGAAAAGTCATTACCAGTTCTGTCTGTGAATTCTGCAAGCCACAATAATGACCAGCCTGGTAGGACACCCCCCTGGTAGGTGCAGTGGTGGCGTGAATGCCATGGGAGTAACCAACCATTTTCTCATTGTATCTAAGGCCCACTCCACAGGAAGGAAAACATGCCTGCTACTACAAGTCTGGCCAAAATCTTATGGCTAAGAGCTCATAGGCTCCAGAAGTAAGCCAATTTCTGTTGTTTTATTGCTAAATGGACATAGTATCATACTGCCCTCTAAAGACATACATATTTACTGCTCAGTTAGTGCAACTCTCAGAGCTCCTCAGAGGAGCAACTGCTGTGGCTGACAGTTAGTGAAACTCACAGCTGATGGGAGTGCAGAGAGCATGGATGGCCTCTCTGCCACAGATGGGCATCTATGTCACACAGCTCCCCCGGTCTGGGGCAGTATTGTGGAAGAGGGGTTGGGAAGGTTGGAAGAGCCTGAGGTTGAGGAAGATGGGACAGGACTGATGCACCCGTGATCTCACAGCAGCTGAGGTTGCCTGTGCAAGACCTGCATGAGATCAAGCCGTTTAACCTCCCGGGAGAGAGGGATTCGCAATCCTCACACCTATAGGACAGTTGGTGCCTGCCAAGCGGGTCAGTTTTCTTCAGGGGTGTGGTCCTTGGTAGGTCAACCATGCTCCGGTGGAAGACCTCACACCATCCATATATGAGCAGCATAAGCTGGACTCAGTGAGGTGTTAAAAAAAAAACAAAATATGAAGTAAGGAGTGGGTGTGGAGATGGGGAGTGAATCCACAAGGCGTTAAGGGAAGGGCAGGGGTGAGCGTGATCAAAACACACTGCATGCATGCATGAAACTCTCAAAGATTAGCACAATGATTCTATTAAAAATACCTGGTCATAAAATTATTGTGTATCGTGGAGAAAAATAACGATACAACTTCAAGTCTAGAAGCTGAACATACACTATAATGTCTAGGCCACACATTTTCACATTTGTGATATTGTGCTCACAGAACACAACACGTAGTTTCTCTTGTCTTTATAATTTTGCCTAGACAGCCTTAACATGGCAAACATCACTGAGTTCTTTCTGGCCCTTTGCTTTCAACTGTGGGATGGCGTAAAGCAAACAACAGGAACTTTAGGGTATGTTTTGTTACTTGAACTCACATGGAAGGAAGGCTGGGTGACATTACCATGTTCTCCCTGCACCAAGTAGTAGAGTAGTCTAAACCCTGAGGCTTTTTGTGCCGGCTTTCCTGTCCCCACCTGCATGCTGTTTCATGACACCAGCTGACATGCAAAAGGGAAATGGGAAGGCCTTTGAAGCAATCTCCAAAGATTTTTCTGCAGGACACAGCTTTCTTGCTTTTTTCTTCATTGCAGTTGTTTTCTTTCTCTGGCTGTTGCAGTTCAAAAGGTCACTTAGTTTTCCTCCAGGGCACAGAGATGTCACAGCTGGATGGAATTGGAGGCCAGTCAGATCAGTCCCAGACTGCATATTTCATTTGGAACATGTTGACAGTGCTAACAAGTTTTATCTAGACATTCTGTTTATTTTTATTATTTTTTTCTGGCGAGCAGAATCCGATCCTCGGAACTTTCCAAATTCTTTGTGAAATTGCCATTTCCTTTTGGCAATCTGATTGCTCACGTCGATGTTTTTTTCTTTTAGTCCTCTGGGCTCTTTGGGGGTGGTGGAAGATCTTTATCTCAGTGTTTTCTTGGTCTGTTTATTCAGGCCATCGATCCAAGTAGTTGGCCCCCAATCCCATCTCTCTGTGTCCTTTTATTTGTTTGTTTGTTTGCTGCTCTTAAATGCTTGCTCTGGTTGGTCTTGACAGAAGTCAGGTTAGTCTGGTCCACAGTATTACATTTCTAGAGATTCTAATCTCATGATGGACAATTAATTGTATCTTTGCCTGGTTTTCTGTGTTGAGCTTGCTGCTGCTATGCTTCCAGTCTTTCCAGTCCTCTCTTAATTGCTTATCACCAAGATATGGGATGTGGTTTGGGTGTGGCCTGCCTCGGAAGAGATTCACATGCTAGATTCTCGGTCCCCAGCATAACAAGTATTGAAAGCTAGCAATGCCTTTGATGGTTGGGTCTAGTGCTCACGGATGGCTTAATGTCTTTTTCAGGAGACTAGATGAAGAGGCTTGTAAGACAGTTCATCAGTTAGGAATGTTTTCTGTTCCTGCAGAGGACCTGAGTTTGGGTTCTTAGAACCAAACTTGGGTAGCCCACAACTGTCTATAATTCTAGCTTCAGTGTATCAGATGTCCTTTTGTGGCTTCTAGGGGTTACCAGCACACTAGTGTACACAGACACACACACAGACACACACACTTTCAAAATGAAATACATCTTTAAAATGTATTAAGTCTCTTGGAATAAGTTAGGTCTAGCAATACTGGCTTAGTTACTGAGATGGTTAAGTACTCCTCTTTCTCGGCTTCGTTGTAAGAGAACATGAGTTGCATGCCAGAAGCTAGTTAGAGAGCAGCAATACACTCTTTTCAACTTTGGATACTGAGAGTTAAATAACCCTAAAATACCCAGTTACATTATAGCAACAGAAAACAAATCCAAACAGTTCTTTCTTTCTTTGTAACTTCTCAAGGTGTGAGTCCTCCCGCACTCTTTTCCAAATAAAGTTCGCTTTCTAACAGAGCTGTGGAATGCTGAGGCCTTTTACTTGCCTCTCCCTGTCGTTAGAGTATCTATGTATAGAGGTGGGTGAAGGTAGTGACTTATTTCCCTAAAGTGATACCTCCTCCCCATGAGCAGGGGAATGACAGCATGAGCTCTTGCTACAAACTGAACTGTTTACCTTTTACATATGGCGGCCCCAGCCCGCCACTAGTATCACAGCATGTGGAGGTGGAAGTCTTGGGAGGTAGTCAGCTTCAGATGAAGCTGTGAATTCCGAGCTTCTGTCTTTATGGAGAGAGAGACCAGGAGCTTGCTCCTTCCACTTTCTCATAGAAAGGTACAGCAAGAAGATGGGCATCCATCTAAGCGAGAGCTTTCACCAGGACCAGCCATGCTGGTGTCCTCATTCATATAGGAGACTTGGACTCTGATCTGTGAGGTTGAGGTCCAGGTATCTGTCCTCACTTGCTCCTCTATTGTTTGAGAGGAAGTCCTCCACTGAAACAGAGCTCATCACTTTGGCTTCACTGATTGGCCAAAAAGTCCTGCGGACTCTCCTTTCTCCAACTCCCAGTTACAAATGTATGCCTCTTTCTTGGCTTTTGTGTGACTTCACTGAACCACTCCCCCAGTCTGATTTTCATATCTAAAAAACATCAGTATTTTAAAAATATTACTGACCACTTAGTATTTATGTGTCTTAGGTTTGTGATGTTTTAACAGAATGCACCAACCTCGCTATTACTATATTCTAATATCAATCTGTATAAATCATAGGAAGTCTTAACACTCTTTAATATAGAATACATTTGTTTCCTGAAAATTAGAAAATCATTGCAAAACCACAAATATGCATCCACATGTACTCAATACATCACCGCTTATATTTACCTTAATTTTAACTTCACCAGCCTTTGGAGGATCAACTTTAACCTCCTCAATGGACAGGCGGGCATTTGCTGTCCAGACGATAGCTGCCCGGCATGTGATGACCTATGCACACAAAAGCCAAGTGGTGAGGTGTCTTACTGCTAATGAACTAGTAGTCAAATTCACATCTACTACACTCAACAGCCATCCTGCTTATCTCCTTTTGAGGTGAAAACAGTCTACTTATTCAGTGGAAACAATCACTTGTATCTTTTTAAGTCTGATTATAATAGAAATTTAAATAAAATGTTATAATGCAAGATGAGTTCCCATCGACACCATGTGTGAATGTATATTAAACACGCTCACACACATGCATATTCTATATTCTTTTAGCTCCAGAGAGCTGATTGGAATTCTTAGCTGTTCCTCTGGATTTAAAGTGTCACAAATATCAATATTGGTTTATGAAGCCCAATTCTGCTCTCTGAGTTTAAATTCCTGCATTAAAGTTTCTAACACTGATTACGTACTTAGAGATTAGACTCTGTCATGCAAAGAACCTTGTAAGGAAAGATGAGCAACACCTTGGAAGTACAATGAGAAACGGTGCTCATCTTTCTTTTCTAACCCAAGTTAATCCTAGTGAAATATAATGTAGAACATCTAATTTGTCGTTATAACTTACTTCCTCTATCTTATAACATTTATTCATTATTGTTTGTAAATCCCCATACAGTTCAATCTGCAACTTTCTCTTTATTGATAAATCAATTAATTAAACAATTGGTTTTCCTTTATTAATAGGTGTCTTGAAGATAAGAATTTAAGTGTCACACTTTTTAATTTTTTTGTGATTTTTAAATTTAAATTAGAAACAAGCTTGTTTTACATATCAATCCCAGTTTCCTCTCCCTCCCCTCCTCCCCTGCCCCCACCGACCCCCTATCCCATCTCCTTTCTGCTCCCCAGGGAGGGTGAGTCCTTCCATTATACTTTAGGATTGGTTAAGCTGCTTATTTTTTAACACAAAAATAGGGGGAAAGTGGGAACAGTCCCCCACTATCACTAATTATGCAATACCCCAAATTTGGGGACAGCAAACAGGACAGCAAATGCAGGGTGTAATGGACAGCCTCATCCCGGAAAAAATACCTTCATGATCACAGCATCTCCCCTCTTGGGTTAGTTTCTAAGTTTTTTTTCTTTTATAAATTTTTATTTAAGCTAAAAACAATCTTATTTTACATACCAATTCCAGTTCTTTCTCCCTCCTGTCCTCTCATGCCCCCTACTAACCCCCATCCCACCTCCCATCCACTCCCCAGGGAGGGATCACCAAAGTCTGACACATCATTTGGGGCAAGACCTAGGCCCTCCCCCGTCTATCTAGGCTGAGAGAGTTTCCCTCCATAGGGAATGGGCTCCAAAAGCCCATTTGTACAATAGGGATAAATACTGGTTTCACTGCCACAGGCCCCATAGACCGCCCAGGCCTCCCAACTGACACCCACAGTCAGGGGGCCTGGTTCGGTCTTATGCTGTTTCCCTAGCTGTCACACTGGGGTACATGAGCTCCCACTTGCTCAGGTCAGTTGTTTCTGTGGTTTTTCCAGCCTGGTTGTGACCCCTCTGCTCATCACTCCTCCCTCTCTACAACTGGATTCCAGGAGTTCGGCTCAGTGCTTGACTGTGAATCTCTGCTTCTAAGTTCTTTCTTTAAAAGATAACAGTTCTTATTGTATTGTGATTTTGATAGAAATTCTCTAAAACTGACTTTACTCGATACATGTTCTCAACAAAGCCTTAAATAGTAAATTATACCCATCACTCATTATGACCATTCCAAGAGCTACCCTTGACTTACATTGCTGGGTATTTTCCTGGTGGGGCTGGCTTGCTCCATCTTTGCTTCTGGTTGGTTCAGAACTGAGAGCCTCTCCATCTCCAGCACTCACCTTCTGGACTGAGCACTGATGTAATCTTCTACTCCAGAGTGACTCAGCCACTGTGCATGGAGAGGGAGGAGAAGGGAAACAGAGAAATGAAAAATCAAAAGAGAAGGAAAAAGGAAGGCTTGAATCCAGGAAGGAAAGATGAGGAAGAAAGATGAGTGAAGCATAAACAGAGGAGGAAAACAAATGATTGCTATAGAAAGAAAACAAAGAAAAAAGATGGAGGAAAAAAATCACCTATTCAGAAATGAATTTTGTACATCATGTCTTCTGATCATGTGGTACATTTAAACAATGGAGTACTACTAAGCGGGGGAAAAAAAACAATGGAATCTTAAAATTCGCAGGCATATGGATGGAACTAGAAGAAACCATCCTGAGTGATGTAACCCAGTCACAAAAAGACAAACATGGTATGTACTCACTCATATATGGATTTTAGACATAGAGCAAAGGATTACCAGCCTACAGTCCACACCACCAGAGGAGCTGGGAAACAAGGAGGACCCTAAGAGAGACACACATGGTCCCCTGGAGAAGGGGAGAGGGTCAAGATCTCCTGAACAAATTGGGAGGGGGTTGGGGAAAAGGATCTAGGAGAATGAGAAGGGGAGAAGTGGGGTGAGGAAGACATGGGGGAGCAGGAAGGTTGAGTTGAGGCAAGAATACAGGAGAGCAAGAAAAGAGATACCATAACAGAGGGATCCATTATAGGTTTAAAGAGAAATCAGGCACTAAGGAAATATCCAGAGATCTACAAGGATGACGCCAACTAACAACCTAAGCAACAGTGGAGAGGCTACCTTAAATTCCCTCCCCTGATAATGGGATTGATGACTACCTTATATGCCATCCTAGAGCCTTCATCCAGCAGCTGATGGAAGCAGAAGCAGACACCACAGCTAAACACTGAACTGGAATCCAGTTGCAGAGTGGGAGGAGTGATGAGCAAAGGGGTCAAGACCAGGCTGTTGAAACCCACAGAAACCCACAGAAACAGCTGACCTGAACAAGGGGAGCTCTTGGTCCCCAGACTGATAGTTGGGAAAACAGTTCCCAATTTGGAAACTGATCCAGACCCCCCTAAACATGGGTGTCAGTGAGGAGGCCTCAGAAATCTATGGGGCCTCTTGTAGTGGATCAGTACTTCTCCCTAGCATAGGAATGGACTTTGGGAGCCCATCCCACATGGAGCAATATTCCCTCAGCGTAGACACACGAGGGAGGGCCTAGGCTCTATCCCAAAGGACATGACAGACTCTGAAGATCCCCATGGAAGGCCTCACCCTCCCTGGGGAGCAGAAAGGGTATGGGATGGGTAGGGTGTTAGAGGGGGGCAGGGGAGGAGGGGAGGAAGAGGGAACTGCGATTGACATGTAAAACAATCTTGTTTCTAATTTAAATAAAAAACAGAAAAAATAAGTAAAAACATATCCTAAAAATAAAAGAGAGACAATTTTTCTGTGTGTGACAAAGTGACAAATCTCTCCAGGGAGGTGCAGAGCATACATGAACTCTCACCCCAGGAAAGGGGACCCACAACTGCACTAGAGTGCAACTTGTTGAGCCACTGAGTTTGCATTGGGGTTACTACCAGGAGTGAAATGGCATATATATATATATATATATATATATATATATATATATATATATATATATATATTGTGAAGCTTGTATATATGTTATATACTATCTATATCTATATACTACATATCAATGTATCTTCTTGTGTGTTTATCAGAGGTGAAGCTTGCTCTTCAGACTCTCTTTTCCCTGTTTAAGAACTAAATGTCCAAGTGATGCCAGCTGAGATAACCTTAAATGTTAATGGCCTTAACTAGCCTGTTGAACAGGGCAGGGTTTCTTTCCCTTTCTTATGTAACCTCTTTGAGCTTATCTCTGGGGGTGGCTCTCAGTCATCACCCTACATCTATTGGTTCCTGTTGGGGTATTGTAATCACAAGCTCCTATTCTAAAATGGCCTGTGCTCTCAGAAAATTATGGGTTCTGAGTAAATTACCCACTTGAATGTCTTCTAGCTTCCTCCCATACCCCACTTCCCTTAGGTTAATGAACAGGCAAGACGAATATGGGTGCCTTTGTATTTGGTGAATAGATATTCAGAATTGAGACTTCATCTTGATGGATTTTTCTTGTGATGAGTATGAAATGCCCTTCTTCATCTCTTTTGATTGATTTTAGTTTGAAGTCTAATTTGTTAGATATTAGGATTGCTACACTAGCTTGTTTCTTAGGACCCTTTGATTGGCAAATATTTTCCCAACCCTTTATTCTCAGGCAACGTCTGTCTTTGAAGTTGACGTGAGTTTCTTGTATGCAACAGAAAGATAGATTCTGTCTTCATATCCATTCTGTCTGTCTGGCATCTGTGGTCTCTTCATCTTGGTAGAATATCTATCCAAGACCTTCTGGCTTTCAGAGTTTCCATGGAGAAGTCAGGTATAATTCTGATAGGTTTACCTTTATATGTTACTTGGCCTTTTTCCTTTGCTGCTCTTAATATTCTTTGTTTATTCTGTAGGTTTGGGTGTTTTGATTATTATGTGGCAAGGGGACTTTTTTTGTGGTCCAGTCTATTTGGTTTTCTGTAAGTTCTTACTTTCATAAGTCTTTCTTTAGGTTGGGGAAATTTTCTTCTATGATTTTGTTGAATATGTTTTCTGCACCTTTGAGCTGGGTTTCTTTATCTTCTTCTATAACTATTATTCTTGGATTTGGCCTTTTCATGGTGTCCCATATTTCCTGGATATTTTGTGTTAGGTATTTGTTCAACTTAAGATTTTCTTTGGACGATGAATCTATTTCCTCTAGTATATCTTCAATGCCTGTGATTCTCACTCCCATCTCTTGTATTCTGTTGGTTATGCTTACATCTATAGTTCCTGATAGTTTACCCAGCTTTTCTATTTCCAGCATTCCCTCTGTTTTTTTTTTAATTGTGAGGCCCTCCATGGGGGATCTTCAAAGTCTGTCATATCATTTAGGGGAGGGCCTAGGCCTTCCTTGCTGTATCTGGGCTGCAATAATATCCCTCCATAGGGAATGGGCTCCCAAAGTCCATTTGTGCTCTAGGGATAAAGACTGGCTCCACTGTTAGAGGTCCCATAGACTGTCTTGGCCTCCTAGATGGCACCCACATTCAGAGGGCTTGGTTTGGTCCAATGCTGTTTCCCTAGATTTATGACTAGGATCTCCATGCTATCAGTAGGTCAGGTCCACTGTTTCTGCAGGTTTCTCCAGCCCTGTCTTGGCTCCTTTGCTCATCCCTCCTCCGTCTTCACAACTGGATTCCAGTGGTATGGTTTATGGGGGGAGTTGGGGCTGGAGCAGAGCCCAGACTCACCTCAGGCAGTAGGCAGAGGGCAGAGAGTGGAGGGGGGGCAAGGACGAGGTGTGGCCAGACTCAGGGTGGGCCCCCCTGGCTGGGCAGGTCCACTCTTGTGGAGGCTCAGGAAGAAGGAGGGGGGTAATGGGGGGAGTTGGGGCCAAAGGAGAGCCTGTTTCTCCTGGATCTTAAGATAGTTGAGAAGCTGGACTCCATCCACCCAATGAGAGAGCTTCTAGGCGATGACACGATATCTTCCTAGCCTGGCAGGATGTTGTTGGGTAGAAAACTGGCAGAGATTACAGAGGCAGCCTGGCACATAGTGCCAAGGTTAAACTTTTTGTTCTTCTGGAGAATTCATGAAAAGGAATCATTTCTTTGATAGCCCAAGTCAGCAAAGGCAGAACATTCACACTGACTTCCATGCTAACTGCCTGCGGTTGAGTTTGCCTACCCCCTACCAATGTGTACATCCTTTTTATTGTCCCCAAATTTTATTCTCTTCAGATATTTTTCTTTCCTCTCTCACATGTCTCATGTGTTAGCATTTTGTACCACTGACCAATTAAATGTTCTCTTTGTAAAATCACCCAATGTCTTAGAGTCAGTCCTTGACAGCTTCTGTCTGGGTGTTTTGAGAGGTATTGCCAAGGTTAGTATGACAGGTATATAACCAGAATGGGCCAGCATTTTGGTAACATTTCCAATCAATCTATTTTTAAAACACCTAATTTCCTCTTACAATGAACATGATCTTACCAGTCACAGGTAATCATATCAACACAAAGACTCCTAGATTTATTTGTTTATTTATATGCACCAAAATAATCATAACAGGCACGTGCATTTGCAAACTATATTACTATTGTGGTTTGTTTTTAAGCTTAGTAATATATTTTATCATTTGGAAAGTTGTACAACACACCATGATTTCAGGGGAAAACATTATCCCATGAATAACAACTACTGGACATTTGGGCTGTTTCCAATTTTAATTGCCACAGTCAGTGCTTATGTAAGTGTCTTTGAACCATAAGACCATTGTGTCAACCTCCTATTTCTCTAGTCTCACGCACAGCCATTACACTTGTCTGCCTGCTACAGTAAAGTCCGAATGCTCTGTTGTGTCTCCCAGCATCTGCATCCGTTCTTGCACTCCTAGAGAACGCTCTCAGCTGCTCACTGCCAGACCAGCTGCTCCTCTGCTGGGATCTTGTGGAGTCTGTAGACTG
The DNA here is from genome assembly GCF_003668045.3 of Cricetulus griseus. Taxonomy (NCBI): domain Eukaryota; kingdom Metazoa; phylum Chordata; class Mammalia; order Rodentia; family Cricetidae; genus Cricetulus; species Cricetulus griseus. The sequence continues at coordinate 21,270,026 of NW_023276806.1, forward strand.
GGTCCTGGTGTGATGGCATGTTCCACGAGCATCTTGACCTATGCAGCTCTGTTGTGACTGCATGCTCTCATATGGTTCCTACACTTTGACATCTACAGAGGGAGTGCCATTTGTTTTGTGTTTTTGACAACTTGATGATAGGAACAATTATATTGTTACTTTATTTAGTATTTCTTTTTCTTCTCTGAAACAATTATTTTTGTGTATGTGCTCAAGCACTCACAATGTGTGTGCATGCGTCTGCTACAGCATGTGGAGGAGGAGCAGAACTAACTCGGTTGATTTCTTTTTCCATCTTTACATGGGCCCCAGAGACTAAACTCTGGTTGCTAGACTTTCCCAGCAATCACCTTTACCCACTGAGGCTTTCACTAGCCCATTATTTAATATTTTTTATTGACAGGGTATTTGTTTTTATCCTAGTTAATTTTCTACTGCAATAATTATCATATTTTATTAACTTTGAAGCATTCTTTACGTATTGCAGCATTTATCTATTACCATCTTTATAGACTATATAAATATCTCCTAGACATATTTGTTTTGTTCACCAACATTTTCCCCTATTGTTACTTATCATCTCTGTCACCAGCTTCTTAAAAATTGGTTACAAAAACCAAAGGCTAGATATAAAATCAGGAACACATTTAGATGCCTCTTTGGAAAGAACATTTCAGTATTTTGAAAACTGAATTAAAAAGTGTAAAAGCAATGCAATTTAAACACTGTTTTGAGAACTTAAAAGTGCAGCACCATACATAGTTCCCTTTATTCTATGAAATGGTGAATTCCAGTTAAGAACTGGCAGGGTCAGGGCAGAGTGAAGAAGAATGTAAAAGAACTTTTCCTCGTGGTTCCAAGCCCAAAGGATTGAACGAATGCTAACAAGTGAAGGAAGAAGTAGATAGTATGAGGGAAAAGTCAAGAATGCGAAGAGCTAAGCCTCATTCCCTCTTCTCTCTCTCAACTCCAAATGAGATGACAGAGGATTGTTGAGGAGAAAAGGCTTGTTAGGAATGGAGGGTGTGCGCTAGAAATGTAGAAATGTTTAGGAAAGATCCTATACCTTCTTCCTGGGCTGTAGGTTGTAAAGTTTCCCAAACAGGCAGCTGGGAGCCATGCCTCACTACTTCATGAGTAGGAGCAATGGTTGATACAAACATGGAAGGGCAGAAAATGGCCCACTGTGTCTGAGGGGGCCTTCTATTGATGATGACTCTACAGCATTTTCCACAGGGAAAGCAACAAAATCATTATGTCAACTCCAGAGTGGTGGGAAATCTGCACATATGAAGGCATCTGGAACATGGGAACATGCGGACAGCTCTCATGAACTTATGGAGATCAGTTGGGTTGTGGACATGATCAATTCTATCATGAACAAAATGCCAGAGTTTCTCTTTTTACAGTCACAGTGTGAGTTGCACAACAGCAGTTCTTCCAACTTATTTTATTATCAGTGTAGTCAAGGATCTTGCGCAGTTATGCTGTATTTCCTGCCGCCGTTGTATCATCTCTTCCGGCTGCTCAGGAATAATCAGAGAGGTGAAACAGGACAGGAATGAAAGCCCTGGAGGATGTTCTTGCACTTTTAGCATTGAGATCTCAGAATAGCAGAACACAGCGAACACTGAAACAAAAAATGTGATCATGAAATGCCTGGGAAGCGCTGAGCAGCACAGTGCTTGTGTGTAGCAGCCTAAGGATGCTCAATGCCCAACCGTTCCCATCTTGATTTCACCTTTGCTCCTCTAATTCACCCAAGTTACAATTGGCATCTGAGTGGGGTCTGGGTTGGAATCCAATGCCACACAGAAAAGGAGGGCACCCTCTTCAAACGCAGTTCCCTATGGCTGCACAAGACCCTACCTAGTACCTCAGGTGCATCTTCTCATCAGCATCCTGCTGCTGTAGCATCTTGCCCAATATCTGGACCAGAAAGAAAAAGCTGGCTTTCTCTGGCTCCTTTCCCTTTGCAGTATATCGACTGTCTGTCAGATGCCTTCTCCCGTACACAAAAATAATTTAAAAATTTCAGATAAGTTTTCCTGACTTAAATGGGTTGACAAACTCAGTGAAATTTGACCAGGAAGAATAGGGCAAAAATGTGAACATTTTCATAAAACAATCATTAGGCAAATGAGGTATGCAGGTAGTGTTGGGAGAAAGAACACCGACTGCAGACTTGCTTCAAAGTGAACCAAGAAAAGCACATTCATCAGTTTCTTTACTGTTTGTTTATTGCTCTACACTGAATCTGCCACCCTTGTCGCAGTTCTGGAAGACAATTGCAGTGCAGTTGTCTTCAAATTGAAACATTTGTTCCAGGAGGGAGACAGGAGGCTCTGAAAGTCAGGAGGTAAATAAGCTTCACAAGTCAGGGAAAGCTGAAGCTTGCAAGATTTACAGCCACTCCCCAGGGCCACAGAAGCAGTGAGCTGCTCAAGAGGAGATTCTAAGCAGCCCAGCTGTAGAGAGGTCCCTGGGATCTGTTTAGCTGCTTGTATGTAAGACATGCAAGAGCTCCAAGGATACAACCTTCCTGAATCATCACCCATGCTGAGGGTGTGGGGTGTGTGTGTGGGGTGTGTGGGTGTGGGTGTGGGTGTCGGGTGTGGGGGGGTGGGTGTGTGGGTGTGTGGGGTATGGTGTGTGTGTGTGTGTGTGTGTGTGGTTGTGTGGTTGTGTGGGGTGTGGCATGTGGGGTGTGTGGGATGTGGGCTTTTCCGTGATGCAGTTGCTTTAAAGTCACCCTGTTCCTGAGAATACCCGTTCATGCTTGTTTGTAACACTAATAAAAACTCAGTGGCTATCCAAGTTGGACTCTGCTGCAATTGTTACTTTGGCCTACTGCGGGTTCCCTTTCTGGGGTGTGTAGATGTGTCAGTGTGTGTGTGTGTGTGTGTGTGTGTGTGTGTGTGTGTGTGTGTCCCTGGGAAATTGTTCACACACCATCAACTCTTGAGCATTTAAAGAACATGTGAACACATTATGTGGGGAGTAAATGTTGCAGTCCCACAGTTATGCTAACACATGGGTAGACTATCATTCAGAAAGGAGGACAAGGTGTTGGCATTCAGGCATTTACACCGGCCTGTCCTTGGGGACCTAGCTGATAGAGCAGCAGCAGCAGCAGCCAAGATGTGACATTGTGACTATTCCAGCTACTGAGTAGAGCACTCTCCCTATGGCATGTACTATGTCCCCTATAAAGGCAAGCCCTTCTTGCCCCTCCCTTCTGCTCTTGCTCAGAGACTGCCTCTGTACCTCCCCAATAAACCTCCCACATGAGTTCTGTTGCATGGTGTGACTTTGTGGTGCTCCTTGGCTCCAACTTGCCAAGGTTATGTTGTACGCTTAAACTATTACACAAGGATTTGTGCCTTTGGCAGGAGTCTCAACATGTTTGCTTGGAAGGTTGCTGACTCCAGAAATTCAATTCATTTGTTTTTGATAATTTCACTAGCCAGACAAACACTATTGACCAATGTGGAAAATACAGTTCTGTATGTTCTGCTGAATTCTTCATTATCCTTTTGATACGATGGATGGAGTAGACTTTCCAAAGAGAGACTGCAGGTAGAGCCCTTCCTATGTGGATAACATCAGGAAACAGGGAGACATGTATAAAAGATACCAAAGGTCCAAGTTGCCCTCCTTTAAGCAAAACCACTTAGAAATATCTAAGTAGTCATTGCCTCCATGAGTTATCAGAATATAGGTGGTCATCAAATAGAAACTCACGTTTTTCCTGAATGATACAGTTCCAAGGCTTTGTGGAGTTGCTTAAAAGGCAGCTGATGAGTCACTAATGGATCTATATTAATCTTATCTTGGAGGTAATCAGTCACTAGTTGGGGAATACAGTCTCTGGTTTTATAATCTGCAAAACAAAATGGCTGTTAATAATTATGACGTGAGACCAACCAGGCTGGTGAGATGGCTCAGCAGGTGAAGGCACTTGCTGTAAGAACCTCACAACCTGAATTAGATCTCCAGGACCCACATGGTAGAAGGAGAGAATCAGCTCTGAGTTTCTCAAGTGTGCCTAGCGTGCTCGCGTGCACGCACGCGTGCACACACACACACACACACACACACACACACACACACACCCACACACACACACACACACACACACACACACACACACACACACACACCCAAACACACACACACACACACATACACAGACACACAGACACACACACACACCCAAACACACAAATAATATTAAAATGAATGTAATAAAAATAAGTAGCTGGGCTGTGGTGGTGCACACCTTTAATCCCAGCACTTGGGAGGCAGAGGCAGGCCTCTGCCTCTGTGAGTTCAAGACCAGCCTGGTGTACAAGAGCTACTTCCAGGACAGCTTCCAAAGCCACAGAGAAACCCTGTCTCAAAAAAAAAAAGTATTAGCTAATCAAAAGAGTAAAAAAAATAAGTAAGTCATGAGAGATAGGTAAGATACTCTCTGAAAATTTATCATTAAACATAACGGAGAATCATTTGTACCTGAGAAGCCATTGATAGCTGCTATAAAATGTGGTTTCTATAGGTAGTTCCACTATCTAGTCGTCCTTAAATTAAATCTGGGTCAACATTCATATGACTGAGTTGAAAAATAATCTTTTCACCTTATCAACCCATATTCTGGGGTTACCATTACAAAACAATTTCCTCTCACAGGCATGGGAATCTTCTCTATCTATACACATACATATGGTATGGACACTGTCTCTGTCCACATGCACAGAGATGGCACAGGAACCCTCTGGACCCACACGCATGGAGATGACATGGGAACCCTCTGTATCATATACATAGAGATGGCAGAGGAATCTTCTGTATCCGCATGCATGAAGATGGCATGGGAACCCTGTGTATCCACATGCATGAAGATGGCATGGGCATTCACCACTAAATGAATGGATAGAAATAGGGGTGTCAGTTTTTTAAATCAGCATTGCTCAGAAATGAGGATTTTTTTGGTAAGATAGAATCACATGGTCAAAAACACCAGTTTAGTGCATATAATGGCATTTAAGACACAAAAGGGTATTGCTATTAAAGTAGCACAATAAACCTCGAAGCCATAATGCAGAACCAAAGCTGATCAAATTATTCTAGTTGCTGCGAAATATTTCCTTTGGAGGAAAATTAAAATCTTCAATGGCTCCATTATTTTATTTAGCTAATTAAAATTAATTTGGTGATTTGGGAAGATGGCTTGGCTGATAAAGTACTTTCCATGGGTTCAGGTCCCCATCACCCAGGGTAACCAGTCAGGCATGGTAGCTATGCACTGTAATCTTAGCGCTAGGGAAGTGGAGACAGGAGGATCCCTGGAACTCACTGGCCAGCTAGTTTTGTCTAACTGGGGAGCTCCAGGTGTAGTGAGGAACTCTGTGTGAAAAAATGAGCAGGACAGAGGAAGCGCCAGATACCAAACTCTGGCCTTTGCATGCGTGCTCACACACACATGCTTGCACGCCCCCACACACGTTAACCCATACACACATGATGCATGTACATACCTACATGATACTACACTGTCCCCAGATTTAAAACAAAGGCAGTTTGAAGACTGTTGGTCTCTTTTCAGGAAGTCTTTAGACACATTAGTCTATGTATGTTCCCAAGAGGAGGACTTAAGCCACCACACCCTTCTACCCATCCACCTACCTCCCAAACACACGCCCTTCAGGGTTTTTCCAGATACAATCTTAGCTGCCTCAAGGGTCAGCTGTGTATCTGCTGGGGCCAGCCCAATGATCAAACAGACACCATAGCTGTTGTTGCAGGAGTTCCAAGCAGAGACCTGAGGATGACAGTGACAGCCACAGGCAAAACCCACACATTAATACAAGCTACCCCCATGGGGAAAGGGTCCTGGATACCCTGAGCTTTGGACTTCTCTTGGGTAGATATCACTTCAAATTCAACTTGGACACTGGGGGCCATGGCATCTCCTCAGAGAGTCAGTGTGGTGTAGGAGTAAATAGTCCAGACTCTGCAACCTGTGTGGCTCCAGCACCTACTTTAGCCTCCTTGTTGGCTCAGTTTCCTCATAGGGTTGTTCTGAGTATTGATGGATTTACCCCCTTAAGACCTGATTACTACACCAGCATACAAAAATAAATGGTGTGTTCAACAAAACTACTCATAGCCTTAAAGGCCACACATGGCGTTTTTCTAACTTTTCACTTGCTACGCTTTACTGTGCAATTGATTTCTACTGACATAAACCAGAGCAGAACATAGTAAATACAGATGTAGTTGGGGGAAGCTTCATTTTAAAAAGTGAATTTTCCAGTGACTCATAGGCACACATTTACTTATCTATTTCATCTTCTTAACTCTATTTTCTTTCCTTTCCCCTCAACTTTTACCTTATTTGTCTCTTTTCTGTCACCTACCTCTCTACATAACAGCCTTCAGCCTTTGACCAAGGATTACACAAATTTACACAAACATTTCAGTGTAATGGGTACATATCCTCCTCTCTAAGGTGTATGATCCAGGAGGATGCCAGCTAGGTCATTAATTCCTGTAGCCATAGAACTTGACATAGGGAGGTACAGGAATTTGACAGTTTCTCAAGTTCTGTTGGAGCACACAGATAAATACATGTGAATCTGATAATTTTTCTATTTAGGTATAAATAACTAGAGTTGAGAAAAGCAAATTACTGATCTTATAGCTCTTTGCATATCTCAGTTTTGTATACCATAACTTTATATCTCTTCATACATGTTGCCTTTATTTCATAAAACAAGGCTGTAGAGTAAATTTGTATTCCCTTTTTTCATTGGGGGCACACAGGGCTAAAACCTACTTCCAGAAGAGCTTACGATTATGCATGAGGCATCCCCCCTCTCTGTGCCCAGTAAACATACCATGGTGTCAACATTTCCGATGGCCTCAAAGGCAAAGTCAGCACCGACACCGGTCATTTCCATCACCACCTCATGGACAGATTTCTTGAGCTTGTCAGGGTTGAGACAATCAGTGACACCCAGGGCTCTTGCCCGGGGGAACTTCTGCTCATTGATGTCAACCCCGATGATTCTAGAAGCACCAGAAGCTTTGCAGCCCATGACAATGGCAGAGCCCACCCCTCCGAGTCCAAAAACCACACAGGTAGAGCCAGGGGTGACCTGCAGATTCATAAGGTGTGCCTTTATCAGTTTTCAAAGCTGGGCACAGGCAGTTAAGAACATAAACCATCAGGTAAAACAAAACAAAACCTAGCGAACATTTTGAAACTATGGATATACCACTTTGAGCATTCAGACAGATCCAGCCTAGTTTTGGTCTCCCCCCACGCCCATGTTACATGGATAACACACAAACGTAAGTGAGGTGCAGTGAAACCATAGAACTAGACCACTTCGTGGGTAGAGAGAAGTTCAGTGGGGAACAAATTGCCAGGGCTGCCTGGGAGGGTAAAGAACAACAGCTTGCTGGGAAAAAAAATCAGTTTTATCAGCAGGTAGGCATGGGAGGCGGGTAAGGGCCAGAACAGCTGGGAGTTAGCCTGGGGACTTTGAACTGTTACAAGCCATTTGGGTTAATCAGGGACTAGATACACTTTGCTGTTGGGGGTAGGGAAAGGCAGTAGTTGCTTCCCATGATAGAAAGCAGCACTGAGAGGTTTCTGAGGAATACCAAGTTTAGGTTTCTGTTTACTGGATCCAACTCCTTCTGTTTACCCAGTAAGAATCCAGCTGGGTTAGGCCCAGGCAGTCATTTTAGGACACTCTCGGCAGCAATGCCATTTTGGGCCACCTTTGTGACCCTAACAACAAACACTTGCTCACCTTGGCTGAGTTAACAGCAGCGCCATAGCCTGTAGGGACACCGCAGCTTAAGAGACAAACTTTATCCATAGGAGCAGCATCATCAATTTTGACTACTGCAATCTCGGGCACAACAGTGTACTCGGTGAATGTGCTTGTGCGGAACGAATGATAAACCTTCCGGCCTCGGCAGGAAAACCTAGAGGTTCCATCCAGCATCACCCCAGAACATGGAAGAACACTGTCCCACAGCGACGTAGACGGACACCCACACATAGGCACATAAGGAGATGAAAGGAGAGACGTGGTCACCATTAGGCACACAGAAGGCGAGCTATTTGATAAAAGGGCAAGGAAGAACTCTACTTACTCTTGCTTGTCACAGAAGTTTCCTTGGGAGTGCAAGCAGGCGTCACATTCTCGACACTGTGGAATAATGAGTGTGAGGACTTTATCTCCTGTATGGGGGGGGGGGAGATGAATCAATAAATCTGAAATAATTCATGGAATAAAAATACAATAAAATCTTACCGGCTCTCTTGACACATGCCATGGAAAGATGATGGTAGCCCATGTAACACCCCAGGTTATTTTAAAGCATAGGTCTTTTTACCTGGTTTCAGATCTTTACCATTTGGGTAAAGATGAGGAGACATTGCCTACTGGGTAGAGAGTTGTAGGACTACCTTTCCCTACTTAGAAAATAGAACAATAGAATCAGGAAGGAACCTTAAGGCCATCTAGTTTAATTCGGTGTTTTTCATTTTAAAAATGTTAATTCTTTTGTTTTCCATTTTAAAAATGTAATTCCTTGCTGGGCATGTGCTTTTTATCCCAGCACTTGGAAGGCAGAGGTCAGCCTGGTCTACAGAGCTGGTTCTAGGACAGCCAAGGCGACACACAGAGAAACCCTGTCTGGAAATAACAAACAAACAAATGAAAGCAAAACTGTAACACTTGCTGGTTCCAGCCTGTTTATGGTGGCCCAACAATGTCAGCACTCTGTCTGGAGTCTGCCTGGGCCACTCCCACACTGACACTCTGCAGTCCTCTGCCAGTGGTTTACTGCTGAGGAATCTAAGTTGAGTTGACTCCAGAGAAAAACAGTTCTTTCTCTTCCACTTTCTTTCTGGGACAATTACCAGAGAAGAGCTCTGGAGGATCTGGATAATGTTTGGGTCTTGGATCCACTCATGCCCTGAGGTTCAGAGTAACAGGCTGAGTGCAGCTTAGAAGGCTTGACCTAGGCAGACATCACAGACTGCTGTAGACTCCACCAGGGTCTACAGTGCCGTCTCTGGATTGGTCCTTACAGATGTTTATTTATAGGAAAATTCCTTAAGATGGCAGTTAGAAATCTCTTTAAGTTTTTATAAGGCACACCTTACCTTTATTGACTCTTAAGATTTTCTAGATACTAGAAGTTCTAACTAGCCTTTTCCTTCAAATGCTCATTATCGTTTCCCACAAAGTTCCCAATAGAATCTTTCTGGCTAAAGAGGGGGTAAACTTTAAATGCTGCTATTTATACTAAATTCTGGGAGATGTATATTCAGCTCTTTGCTTTCTGTGCTTCTTCCATGGTCCACAGTAGGCATCTCATAATTGCTATACACGAATGGTTACAGCCTTACTATGTACTTTCTTTCTTTCTTTCTTTCTTTCTTTCTTTCTTTCTTTCTTTCTTTCTTTCATTTTTTTTTTCCCGAGACAGGATTTCTCTGTGTAGCTTTGGAGCCTATCCTGGCACTCATTCTGGAGACCAGGCTGGCCTCGAACTCACAGAGATCTGCCTGTCTTTGCCTCCTGAATGCTGGGATTAAAGGCGTGCGCCACCAATGCCTGGCCACTATGTACTTTCTTAAGAATCTTTATGCAGCTGGTCCCAGACTATGGGGTTTCTAAATTACCATAATCTATGAGTGATTGCTCACTCACTGTGATCTCTTTAGGCATGCTAAGAATAATAATGTCAATATCCTTTAGGATGCAACTGGGGAAGATTCATTGAGATGTACCCATCATCCTGTCGTAACTTTCAAGCAGTACATTTTAGTTGACTAAAACGTTCATTCATTTGTCAAACTTGAGAGTGGGCACCATTCTAAAACACGCTGGGGATCAAAACATAAGTAGCTCTTAAGCCTAAGGACATTTCAACCAGTTTGGAGGGGCTCTGCTCTTATACCAACCTTCATCTGGCTGGCTCAGGATCTGTTTTCCATACCCTACCTTTGCCAGACAAGAGGTGACAGTAATAGGGCCCTTTGGATTACTGGTTTCATTTGATAACATGACACATCATTAGCTAGAAGAATCTAGAGGCAAACCCAACTTGGTTTTCTGCTGAATATGCTAACAGAGCTGCCAGAGTCCCTCCTCTGGGGATCAGGAGTTCCCTAGAATGCTACTCCTAAGAAATTTTGTTTCCGTTTTTTACCTGGTTTCACGGAGCTAACTCCATCACCAACACTCTCCACAGTTCCTGCTCCTTCATGACCAGGAATCAGAGGAAATTTCATTGAGAGATCTCCTTTCAGCACATGGTTGTCAGAACCACAGATCCCTGAAGATGCCATCTGTAACAGAGAGAATAAGTGACCAAGACAAGTGGGCCATGATTTTTTTCTCTCTTTTAGACTGAGTGTTCTGTTTTGTTTGATATGAATTCCTTACTTGATCTCTAAAACAGTCATGTGTCAGAGCAAAAACCTGCCACTTAAAGAGAGATCCCTCTGAAAAGGCCAGCTCCCACCGCTGGAAGACACCCTGCCTCGTCTCCATGCTGTTTGTGGTGTGACAGAGATAAGAGGCAGTCTGTGCTGTCATGTTCACCATGTTGACCCAAATCATGTGCTAGAAAACTTCCCAACAGCCCTCTCACCCCAAAACTCACACAAGTCAGGTCTTCCCTTTGTTCTGGGGACTGGTGCAGAACTTTCTGGGGGTGGCATTAGCTTCGGGAGTACCCCACACTGCCCTCTATGAGGTATCTCGGGCTCTACACCATTGCTCTCAATGGTTGCTCTTTGTCTCTTCCTGTAACCATCCATATGCAGCAAGTGGGTGAAAAGGTGTGCCAGAGACATATTGGGTCCTTGTTGTGTTAAAATGGTTTCAAGATGCTACCAAAGGCTAGACTTGCTTTTCTATATATGGAGGCTCCGTGTTCCCATTAGTTTGTTGTGCATAGCACATGAGAATATGTGATTGTCGGTGGCCATGGTTCATAGAAAAGTTAGGAGGCAGGGACTCGTCCACCACAGTGGGCATATCGGGTCTCTAACTTTGATTTTATCAAGGGGTCAATGTTATACTGTTTATTTTTGCCACTGCAGTCTCCAGCTGGGTGGGGTAGTCTAACCTAGGTTATAGTCTTAATGGGTATGGAGCATAGCAGCCCAAGAGCAGTCACCAACCAAGCAGGAAGCATGACAGTTAGTGGCTCCTTTGGGACTGGAGTTACATATGACTGTGAGTCACCATGTGGGTGCTGGGAACAGAACCCTGATCCTCTGGAAGAGCAGCCAGTGCTCCTAACTGCTGAGCCATCTCTCCATTTATTTTTTGAAGTGTAGTATTACTTTCTTTTGTCCTCTGGCTGACTGAAACTTACCTTAACTCGAACTTCTCCAGGCTTTGGTGGCTCAACTTGTACTTCTTCAATTGAAAGAGGAGACTTTTCTTTCCAGGCAATGGCTGCCCTACATGTGATTGTCTAATGGGCACAAAATAAAATGGTATTTACCAATAAACTTCCTTTTTTCTTATCACACTTGCTATTATTTGTAAAAGTACAAAATTCATAGGGGAAAAGCCAAAAATAAATAAATACAAACAAGTCACCAGCTTTCCAAGCATAAACTACCAGGAGTTTAGCAAATTTTCTTCCAATCTTTAAAACATTTTTTTACTCACAAAATTTTATCAATTTAAAAATAGTTAAGATGATTCCATATGAGGAATTTTGCCTTCTCCTTCCTTCTATCAGTCACTATTTATTGAACGATTAGCACTGATATATTTATAAACATTTCTCTTGACTTTAAAGAACTTCATAGTTTGAAATGACCACTTTATTTGGGTATATCCTAATTTTTTAGAATAATTGCCTAGCTATAGGAGTGTTTCCATTGTTTTTCCTCTTACAAAGGGTACATTTGTTCATATTTTTTTTCTTGGTTGATTTGTTTCATTAAGTGAGAATTTCTTCAAAGGATAGTCATTGTTAATGCTAAGTTGACTTCTAAATCTCTGTACAGAAAGATTTAATCATTTGACTTACCCCCAGAGCAATAAATTGTCTTTGCTCTCATATATCCCATTTTACTTGGCAATGACTGTATCTTCTGCTCAGGCAGGAAAAGCCCACTGTCTTCCCTGGTATGTTTTCAACGTAGCAGTGTGGGTGTTTGCCATACTAATGGGAGCTGTGGAAGGCTTGCTCGTGTATTTTCGGACCTATTGGCATCTTGTTTCTTTTGCTAAATGCAAATGAGTTCTTTAGACATCAAAGGAGTAACTTGCTGACTGTCAGCTCATCATACAAGTTTTTCCTCTGCACTTTTTTATATCAGTTTTGTATAAATGATGCATATGCTTTGTGACGTTTGTTTATAAAAGCCTTTCTTTTGTAATTTATTCCATTTCCATAGTCTGAAAATTCTCCATATAGTAACAAATGTTTCTTATCCTCTTTTTGAATTTTTCCCAGTTTGATTTTTAAACACGTAACTCATATTTAGCTGAAGATTATTTCTTTGTGTAATGTGAAGCTGGAATCTAAATGAGTTGTCCCAGGGTGGCTTAGTTACTTTTTCTGCCTTTTCTACTTGCATTAGCACTGTTGCTGTACAACAAATTCTTATTTTCCAGGGCTCTCTTCTATTACCTTGAGTATCTTTCTGTGGGCTCTAGAAAAGCTCCTTCCACAGTGAGTGGACGAGCTTAATTTTTAGATGGATTACCCTGTGACACTAGTTTGTTTAACTTGAAATGGGTTCCATTTGTAGGTATGATTTCTGCATTACTAATTGTGAGTAAATCTGTTGTGTCTTTAGGAAATTTAGACTCCAGCGGAGGAGACAATATAGGTCTTGATCTTATAAAGTAAAAGGACTTGGGCCACAGTGAAACAGTACCTCTGTCTGTAAACAACATAATTAGAATAATTTTGCTTTTGCTCAAAACTTTCAGTCAAAAAGAACTTTTAGGAAAGAATTTCCTTATTCCGAAAGCAATGTACAAATAACACGAACCACTAAATTACACAGACAAGTGTAAGGGGAGGAGGAAGCCAGGGAGGCTGGGTGCCCAGCTCTCACCACTGCAAATGATGCAGAGTAAGTTCTTCAATCGATGTTCTGTGCGCACCGTGTGTTTGCGCACCGTGTGTTTCTATGAGCACACTGAACATCCTGGTCACAGCTTGATGTTCTGTGTAATGGGATGAGTAATTCTCTGCACTGACCACCTCAGACTCACTGACTAATACATTGGACCTGCAGCTTCCTAATCCTCCACAGATGTTGTTTTCATCCACACTTTTTTTTTTTTTTTTTTTTGGTTTTTCAGACAGGGTTTCTCTGTGTAGTTTTGGAGCCTATCCTGGCACTCGCTCTGGAGACCAGGCTGGCCTCGAACTCACAGAGATCCGCCTGCCTCTGCCTCCCGAGTGCTGGGATTAAAGGCGTGCGCCATCAACGCCCGGCTTCATCCACGCTCTTTACAATGGTGCCAGTAACCTGCTCGTAAGAACACAGGCGATTCTTTCACTGGGATCAGTTTCCAGTTCCCGCTGCCTCTGTAGCACAGCGGACACACATCCTTCCCAAAGGTATCAGATGAAACGACAGGCAAATTTCAAAGCTTTTGCTACAGTACCAGCAAATTGTAATCACGGTAATCAAGTGTAAACGTGTCAGAAATTCATTCTCCGGGCTTTGGTGGGAGACTTTCCACACCTTGGGAGACTTTGGGTGCGATTGCTATTAAAATTTGTTAATAATCTGATGAGACAACACAAAGTCTAAATTTCTTTTAAACACTCACCTGCTTGATGGCATTGAAGGAGCTATGGGGTACCACAAAGCAATAAACTCACCTTTCCTGTGGTGTCCATGGTGGCTTCTCAGGCTTCGCTTGTGTCCTTTGGGTGTATCTGAGTAAGGTTTGATTGTGCTGCTCAGCAGCCCGGGTCAAGTATTTATAGTGTTCACGAAACCGAAAGCCATTAAAAGTAATTACACTGTCAACATGGAGACTACCAGAAAGAAAGGACAATGCAGGAGGAGACTGACAACCAAGAGGCTGACTGGGAGAGAATGGCTTGAAGAGGAGGTGGGGGTGAAATGCTAAGAGGCACTGAAAAACAAACAAACAAAAAAAAAAACAAACCAAACAAACAAAAAAAACAGGAGGTGAAGAACAAGCCAGACAGCACGTGCTAATTAGTTAACAGAGTATCAGGAAGATCAGTTATTATAGATGCTATTGCTAAATGAACAATAAAGACAGGGTTAAGTCAGAGGAGTGAAAAAGTGTAAGTACTCACATAAATTAGAACTTAAAACCTGAGAAGGGCATTGTGAAACTGAGAGATGCTGAAGATAAGGGAAGGCATTTCGGAAGGGTCTCACAGGTAAGAGTATGGCTTCAGGGGTGGAACTTGCATAAGAGCATTGGGTTACTAAAAAGCTGGTTGGCCAGTAGCCAGGATAGAAGTATAAACTGGAAAACCAAACTAAAGATGGGCTGGGTGTGCATTCAAACTAGGGCACTGAGTCAGTCAAGGTAAAGTGAAATAAATGGGTCATATGATGATGGGAGGAGGAGGATGTTCAAAGTCTGTGATTCTGGCCCAACCCAGCAGGCTTCTGCTATAGCTGAATGAGTGAGCACAAGTCAGAAGACCAGGGAGTGGTACCCTGGCAGCTGGCGAGCTCTGGCTGATATCAGGCTTTATCTGCCTCTCACTCACATCTGTCCAGCACACTTCAGGACTTACTGTGATGAGACCCATGTAGTCATTTCTCTTTTGAGGATCTAGGGCCTCTCATCCTCATGGTGCACAGCTGCTGTATGGTGGGGGGTCATTTTCTGGGAGCAGGGGTGAGGGGGACAGAGGTCTGCAGTCCCAGGTCTCTAGGTATTCATTTGTGTTTTCTAACAAACTCAGAAAAACTCTCCAGTCACCTGGGGACCTGCCTTTTTCTCCTGGGCCAGAACTGGGATTAGGGGAGAGAAACCTGAATTACCTACCACAAAGCCTGACCCAGAGAATGCGCTTAGGCAGGTATTCTAATGACTGGGCTTTAAGCAGGGAAACATCACCTTTATGTACTCAAGAGTTACACAGAGAAGGGCGGTTCAGGGACGAGCGACTGACACCTATTCATTAAGTGACCTTGCACTACACTGTTTCATTCTTGTATTTTCTGCTCTTTGAACCTACGTATTGACTCTATTCAGCTCATGTGGTAGGCAGCAGCCTAGTAAGAAAGACCACACCTTGAGACAATGTCCAGATGTGAACTTTTCACCCTATAGCGTTTTCTGACAGCACCTTAACCATTAAGAAAAAAAAATGTTCAGATCCCCATGAATTAAAGGTAGAGTTTTCCTGTTCTGCAAGCCCCTCCCAAGTAACCACACAGAGGCTTAATATTAATTATAAACGCTTGGCCAATAGCTTAGGTTTGTTACTAGCTAACTCTTACATTTATGTTAACCTATATTTCTTGCTATGTGACGCCATAACTTTTCTCAGTATGGCGTGCCCAACTTGCTTCTCTCTGCATCTCTTGTGACTCCTCTCACTCTGCCCATCTTTAGTTTGGTTTTCCAGTTTATACTTCTATCCTGGCTACTGGCCAACCAGCTTTTTAGTAACCCAATCTGAGCCACAAATCTTCAGAGTGTACAAAAGGATGTTCCACAGCAGTGAATTGTTAACAGGTAGTTGTGGGCCACCATGGGGTGCTTAATATAAAAGCCACACCCTCTGGAAAAATAAGTGGTACTCTCAACACTGAGCCTTCTCTCCAGGCCCACTTGGAAAATTTTAATCTTTTCTTTCTACCATATTTCTTAAATTTAGAGCTTGACTGGGCATGGGGTTCAGAATCCTAAGACATGATGCCAAGCGTTGTGGTGAGCACAGTGGACTCCTGACAGCTCCCACCCACCTCACTCATTGGGCTCCATATTTGGTGGGTGCCAGTGAGCCATGTCATTCCTGGGACTCAGTTTCTGTGTTGGACAAGTTGTTCCCCAGTTATACAAACCCAGCAGTGATGGGTTTATGGAAAGGGTGAACTTTTTGGCTCACAGAAACCTTGGAAGGAGTGAGCATTGAAAGAAAAGGTCACAAGCACAGCTGGGAACTGAACCTGAAACCTGTTCAACTTCTACAGGACTTCTCCTCTCTGCTGTGATGCAGTAAGGTGGACAAGAATGCCATGCCAACACTACAGACCTGGGGCCAATTCTACATACATAAGAACTACAACTTCTCAGTGCCTCAGGGTCCCCGCCAATTAGGAATGTTGTTATATTAATCTCACAGGTTTCCTCACAAGCACTAAGCTAATTATCATGCCTAGAATCCTGCCTTGTACATAGCAGGTCTCCATGTAAGTGTTCATTATTATTGTTATCATTATTATAGCTCTCAGAATATCCATTTCATTTTTCCTCAGTTCTGACTTGCTTTTGCCCTGTGCTAAGAAATATAGCCATGAAGAAAACACTTGATTCCTCAGTTTAACAACTACAACCAGAGAGTTCTGAGCTCTCTCCTCTTAAGCTCACAAATAATGGAAGGCAGCCTTTCTCTGCAAGGATCAGGTGGTCTTGCTCCAGTGAAGTCTGGGTAAGAATTTGACAACCATTGTGGCAGTTACATGGACACCCCTGAGAAGGTGACAGTGGGTAGGGGACACTCTAGGGAAGATGACTCCATTGTTAATTCTCACTCACTAAAGACAAGTAATGCTAAGCATTGCTTCAGAATTCTACCTTTTCCTTGTATACGCAATTAGAAATGAGATGGTACCTGATTAGGACGTACCGCTAGATGAGACAATACTAGATTATGGTATACCTTTAGATGAGATGATACCAGAATATGATGGGCCTCTAGAGCTCATATCAGATTACTGTGCATTTTATATCAGGATAAATGGTATCCTTTTAAGAAGACAGTGTGCCAAGATGTGGAGAGGGCCATTTGAGGAGATATGTTTATAGAGGCAACTTTTGTATAATTCTTGTGGAAAATAGAATGTTTAATTGATGGGGCAAAATAATAACTAGCTTATAGAAACAAGCGCTTTATGTGAAAAGAAGTAATAAAAAGGCACAAAATTAAAACATGATAAAATACTGAATCGTTGAATTTCAAGCTATTATAAATTTTATTTAAAGATGTATTGCTAGTTTTTTTTTTAAATGCAGCTCTAGAAGTTGTTACCTGCTTACATTCTCCAGCAGGTCAGTATAGCTATAGTTTCCTTATGTGTTGATAAAACCTACAATATGTGTTTATAGAATCTTATTTTCTCCTCATTTTATCTAACTTTCAATTACTGTACTAAAATTCAATGACAGCTTGTTTAGAGAGACAAGTTTATTTTTTGCCATGATCTGGATGGGAAAGGCCTACGTGGCATGCCACAGACTCTTCTCACCTTCCTACGTGCTAAGCCATATTTATCACATCAGAGAAGGAACAGATAAGTATATTTGACATCTGTGTGTCTCCTTCTCCAGGAGCCACCCGGATTCAGTCATAGGAACTCCACCTTAACGACCCGAGCTCTCACCTCCAGATGTTAGAGTTGGATTATATTTCTACCCAGACTGTCATTACCATGAAATGTGAGGGATTGAACTGGTTCATTGCTGGAGGACAGGCTGTGTTCAAACCATTGCACTTCTGGCTGAACTGGTTCATTGCTGGAGGACAGGCTGTGTTCAAACCATTGCACCTTTAGCTCCAGTTTTTGCTACAACGAAACCAAAATGTGCTCAGTCCCCATATTTCCTAGTTTCTCTGCTTCTTTTCCTGCCTGACTGGAGGCTTCTTCTCTCCACCTGAGCCTGTTGCCCTCCTTCATCTCACTCCTGCAATGGTTCAGGAGGCACATTTTGTTTCGTTTCCGAGGTTCCTGTGAACTGTGCATTCACACTCTGTCTTCGATGGAGACACTGTCCTCTGGGTTACATGTGAGTCAAGAAACCCAGAACTCAAAACTAAACAGCACTGTGTTCTTCCTCCCTCTTGTTCTTCCTCTTCCTATTATGTTCTAGGTTTGAATCCCTCCTGTGGAACTGTAATAATGGTCACTTTTATCAGTGAATTTAACTAAGATGTTTTGAACCTTGTGTGCCAGGCTTTTTCTTTCAGGCCACCAACCAGCTCCCAAATCACGACATGGAGAATTTTATTATTAGTTTTGAATGCTTGGTCTAGTCATTTCTGTCACTTTCAACTTACATTAACTCGTTTCTGTTTATCTACCTTTTGCCTTGGATTTTCTTTTTAACCTTTTCTTTCTGTATATCTTACTTTCACTAATTCTCATGTCTGACTGCCTGGCATCTGCCTGGCTTCTTGCTCTGGGCATGTCACTCATTCCCTCCTCCTTTTCTTCTCTTCTTGAGCCTAGATTTCTCTTCCTGTTTATTCTCTCTGCCTGGAAGACCTGCCTATCCCTCTCCTGCCTAGCTATTGGCCATTCAGCTCTTTATTAGACCAGTCCGGTACCTTAGGCAGGCAAGGTGAAACAGATGCAACACAGCTTTACATAATTAAACACACATCCTTACATCATTAAACAAATGCAACATGAACAAATGTAACACACCTTTACACAGTTGAAGTAACATTCTGCAGCATGAACAAATGTAACACACCTTTACACAGTTGAAGTAACATTCTGCAGCATGAACAAACCTAGCACATCTTTGCCTAGTTAAACATTGCACAGCAGCTTTGAACTTCAGTGATATGCTCATTCATGTCACTTCCCACTTGTCACAAAGCTGCTGCCAGATGAAACATTAGCAGGATTGACATATACTCAATATACCAAGAAGTATCTAAATATTTTGTCAATTTATTCATAATGCAACTCCCAAGAGTTCTTCTTGTCGTGCTTTGAAAGTAATAAAAACATCCCTAGGCTTTATAGATGTAAAGACTGAGGTTCAGAGTGAGTGAGTGCTCCCATGAGTGCTCCCATGAGGATGAGACACAAATCCATTCATTTTGGATCATATTTTCCCAAGTTTTGTTCCCTCTTTTATCTGAAGGTGTTCTTAAATGTCATATTGAAGATACAGAATTGCTATAGCACTAACAGCCCATGCTCACCAGTTGTTCCTATGTGCCAGCCCTGATCCTCATGCCAGCTCCATGGGTTGTGGTTTCTTTGGAAGGCAAAGGATGTGAAGATGTTAGATGAAAGGCCAGTGATACCTGCTGAAGCTGAGAGACAAGCCCTGACTTCACCTGTTCTCTTCACCTTCACTATTTATTACCATATTTCTTTCCCCCTTGAGTTCTCAAGTGAAATATCTTCAGTCAAGATTCAAAGCATTGGATTCTAAATTCTCAAACCATTTGTCAATTTGCACTTTCAAGGTCTCAAAGAATAGTCCTTATAGATTTTAACCACTCATATAAAGATAACTTCACAATTAGGTACTCTTAAAACATGTTAATCCATCACATTTGGTTTGGAATACATCCTCAGCAAAATCATTTCCACAGATTTACACACCGCACATTTTGAACCATTTCTGCTACAAGTCTATCTTTCCCAACTTAAACAGAAACAGTGAGCCATTCTGTAACTCTGCATTTCTTTATGTATTATCTAGATATGCATTATCTAATTATGTATTATCTAGATAATCTGGTTCTGCTGGAGTTTGCATGTGATTTCTGCCCTCTTGGCATTCCTGGAGGTTGCACAGCAGAAACGTAATCCAGTCTGAAGCATGTACTCTAGAGCCCTTAAAACCTCAATAGCACGTATCAGAGTCAGCATCATGTCTCCTCGAAAATTGTGCTGAGTTAGTGTTTGAAACCTTGGCATTCTTATGGCAGCCAGATTCAGGTCACATCTTGATTGCATTAGACTAAATATTTCCCAGAGTAAAAATCTTCATTTCCCTCTCCATGGACTTCATTGTCCTCCTTCAGGTCGCTTGGGTCAGAGTTCCTTTCTTCTGTTTGCATTGAACACAAACCCTGAATCCACACCATGCATGTCAAAGGCAGCTGGACAAATCACCCTCAGGCAGATGGGTTTTGCTCTGGTATTTTCCTCCCCTCTACGGATGGAAGTTTCTGTCCCACCCAGTTCTGAAGCCTTTTAGACCCACATAAACACACAGAAGATTATATTAATTATAATATAAGTAGTTGGGCCTACTGCTCAGGCTTCTTATTGGTTAGCTGTCTCTTAATTATTAACCCATTTCTATTAAACTATGTATCTCCACATGGTCTTGACTTACCAGAGACTGCCTGAGTCTCTTGCTTCCTTGGCAGCTACATGGAGTCTTCCTGACTCTGCCTACTACCTTTCTCTATCCCTGTTTGAATTTTCTGCCTGGCTAAATCCTGCCTGTCCATTGGCTGAAACAGATTTTTTTAAAAAAATTCTTTAATTACTACTCATATTTACATATCCAATCCCCATTTTCTTATCCTCCCATCCTCCCATGTTCCCCCCTATCCCCCAACCCACCCCCAACTCCTCCCCAGGAATAGTGGGGCCCTCCACAGGGGACCTTCAAAGTCCGTCATATCATTTGAGGGATGGCCTAGGCCCTCCTTGCTGTATCTAGGCTGCAATAGTATCCCTCCATAGGGAATGGCCTCCCAAAGTCCATTTGTGCTCTAAGGATAAAGACTGGCTCCACTGTTAGAGGTCCCATAGACTGTTCTGTCCTCCTAGATGGTACCCACATTCAGAGGGCTTGGTTTGATCCAATGCTGTTTCCCCAGCTTTATGACTAGGGTCTCCATGCTCTCAGTAGGCCAGGCCCACTGTTTCTGTGGGTTTCTCCAGCCCTGTCTTGGCTCCTTTGCTCATCCCTCCTGCCTCTCCACAACTGGATTCCAGTACGATGGTTCAGTGCTTAGCTGTGGGTGCCTGTTTCTGCTTCGAACAGCTACTGGATGAAGGCTCTAGGAATAGTAACCAAGGTAGACATGAATCTCATTATAGGAGAAGGGATTCAATGGCATCCTCTCCATCGCTGCCTAGATTCTTAGTTGGGGTCATCCCTGTGGATCCCCAAACATTTCCCATGTGCCAGACCTCTCTCTAAACTTGTACTGTCTCCCTCCATCAAGGCATCTCCTTTCTTGCCCTCCTTATTTCTCCCCTGTCTCAGTCCTTTTGTTCTCTTTCCCCCCTCCCCTTCTTCTCTTCCCACCTCTTTTCTCTGCCCCCCCCCAGTGCTCCCACTTTGCTCAGGGGTTCTTGTCTCCCTTCCCTTCTTTGAGGAACTATTCAATTTTCTCATGGGGTCTTCCTTGTTTACTAGCTCCTCTGGTAGTGTGGATTGTAGACTGGTAATCCTTTGCTCTATGTCTAAAAATCAAAATTGAGTGAGTCCATACCATGTTTATCTTTGTGTGACTGGGTTACCTCACTCAGGATGGTTTCTTCTAGTTCCATCCATTTGCCTGCAAATTTCAAGATTCCATTGTTTTTTTTTCCCCTGCTTAGTAGTACTCCATTGTGTGAATGTACCACATTTTCTCTATCCATTCTTCAGTTGAAGGGCATCTAGGTTGCTTCCAGGTTCTGACTATTACAAACAATGCTGCTATGAACATAGTTGAACATATGTCCTTATTGCATGAGTGCACATTCTTTGAGTATATGCCCAAGAGAGGGATTGCTGGATCTTGAGGTAGACTCCCATTTTCCTGAGAAACTGCCATACTGATTTCCAAAGTGGTTGTACAAGTTTGCACTCCCACCAGCACTGGAGGAGAGCTCCTCTTTCTCCACACCCTCTCCAGCATAGATTGTCATCGGTGTTTTTGATTTTAGCCATTCTGACAGGAGTAAGGTGGTATGTCAGAGTGGTTTTGAGTTGCATTTCCCTGATGGCTAAGGATGTTGAGCACTTTCTCAAATGTCTTTCAGCCATTTTGGATTCCTCTGCTAAGAATTCTCTATTAGTTCTGAACTCCTTCTTTTAATTGCATTGTTTGGTGTTTGGGAGACTAACTTCTTGAGTTCATTTTATATTTTGGTGATCAGCCCTCTGTCAGATGTGGGGTTGGTGAGTATCTTTTCCCATTCTGTGGGCTGCTGTTTTGTCTTGCTGACTGTGTCCTCTGTCTTACAGAAGCTTCTCAGTTTCAGGAGGTCCCATTTATTAATTGTTGATCTCAATGTTTGAGCTACTGGTGTTATGTTCAGAAAGCATTGTCCTGTACCAATTTGTTCAAGGGTGCCACCTACCTTCTCTTCTAGGAGGTTCAGTGTGACTGAATTTATGTTGAAGTCTTTGATCCATTTGGACTTAAGTTCAGTGCATGGCCATAGATATGGATCAATCTGCAATCTTCTACATGTCTGAATCCAGTGATGCCAGCACCATTTGTTGAAGATGCTTTCTTTTTTCCATTGTATAAATTTAGCTTCTTTGTCAAAAATCAGGTGTTCATAGTTGTGTGGGTTAATATCAGGGTTTTCAATTCCATTCCCTTGGTCAACCTGTCTATTTTTGTGCCAATTCCAAGCTGTTTTCAGGACTATGGCTCTATAGTAGAGCTTGAAGTCAGGGATGGTGATGCCTCTGGAAGTTTCTCTATTGTACAGGGTTGTTTTGGCTATCCTGGGTTTTTTGTTTTTCCATATGAAGTTGAGTATTGTCTTTTAAGCTCTGTGAAGAATTGTGTTGGGATTTTGATTGCTTTTGGCAAGATTGCCATTTTTACTATGTTGATCCTACCTATCCACGAGCATGGGGGATCTTTCCATTTTCTGGTATCTTCTTTAATTTCTTTAAAGACTCAAAGTTCTTACTATACAGGTCTTTCACATTTTTGGTTAATGTTACTCCAAGATATTTTATGTTGTTAGTTGCTGTTGTAAAGGGTGATGCTTCTCTGACTTCTTTCTCAGCACACTTATCTTCTGTATATAGTAGGGCTACTGATTTTTTTTTTTTTAGTTAATCTTGTAGCCTGCCACTTTGCTGAAGGTGTTTATCAGCTTTAGGAGTTCCCTGGTAGAGTTTCTCAGGTCACTTATGTAAACTATCCTATCATCTGCAAATAGTGAAAGTTTAACTTCTTCCTTTCTTTCCTTGCGATCCACAGAGCATGGCACCATCCTGGAGCACTGTCAGTAAAATTGAGCTACAGTCACTATCCTTAAGGGATAGCTTCACTGGTCAAGAGCTTGCTATGCAAACATGAAGACCTGAGTTTGTCCCCCAAACCCAGCTTCAAAAAAAAAAAAAAAAAAGCCAGGCACGGTAGTGTGTCCTTGTGAACTCCGTGCCGGGAAGGAGACAGTGGCTAGCCAGCCAAGCTTACTTGTGAGTTCCAGGCCATTGAGAGATCCTGCTGTGGAAAACAAGGTGGACAACTCCAGAGGAACCGATGGAGAAGATACTGCAACTGATAGAATTGATGCTATAAAAGACTGACAAATGGTTTTGCTTAAGCCTTTTAAGTCACACCAAGTCAAATATAGCTAAGAGAGCTCTGCCTCCAAAATACTCCAGAGATAAGTAGTGTCCTAGCCGGGTCTGTTAGAGTAAAGCAAAGTTTGGGATGGCAGGATGCTGCCTACTGTTAATTCACCAAAATGAACCTGTAATTAGGCTCCATTCCCGTAACAAAAAGAGACAGCCCTAACTCCAACCTGCTATTAGTCCCATCCCCATAGCAAAGAACATACCTCCAAGGGGCAGCTCAAGGGGTCAGCACAGGGTCACAGCCACAATTAAGTCCCAGTCTGCCACTAAGTGCCCTGTCCGTCCTCTTATCAGGAAAAGTATAATTCTGCCAGATGGTCAAGGTGACCCTGGCTGACAACTATTGGGAAAGAGCACCACTGATGTGCTTAAGAAACAATTCTGGCAATGTCTTTGCTGTGTCAATCTCCGATCTGCCCAAGGAGCCAGACTTGCTGTTTCTTGTGTCTGTTTAAATGGTTCAAAGTGTAACCTGGGGCCAGGACATAAAAGAGATTTAAGTATGACAGTGTTTGTAACATGCATAAGCCTAAGGTGTATGTAAGTTAGTAAGATCTTCTGTTCATGGCTGGCTCCTCTTTGAGCATTAGCCAAAGCTGGATGTATGCTGCATTAGCGAGCTTTTTCCTTTATTAATCTTTAAGTGTGTAAAGTGGTTTCTCCCTGGGAAGGCATATTAATTCTAGAGCAGAATGGAACTAGAGGTTGTCCTCTGGCCTAGAAACACAGTGTACCACACACCCACGCAAGCATGCATACACACATCCCTGGCCCAAATGCAGCTGGTGGCTTCAGAGAAAAGGCACATTGGCACATGCACCTCTAACTGTCAGTATGTCTGCAAAGTGTGCAGTTAGGTATGAGTACTTTGGGAACAGAGAAAGAGGGGCTGTTCTCAATGAATGAATACTCCTAAAAATAAAATCCTATTACCTTTTGTTCAATGTAGCTGTATGTGTATGGCTTTCAGACAAAAGGATTTTGGTTTTACTTTGACCTATAGCTTCAGAAAATTCTTTTTTCCCTTTTTAAATTTAAATTAAAAACAATCTTATTTTACATACCAATCCCTCCCACCCTCCCATGCCCCCTACCAACCCCCATCCCACCCCATCCACTCCCCAGGGAGGGTGAAGCTTCCTATGGGGGTTCATCAAACTCTGTCACATCATTTGGGGCAGGGCCTAGGCCCTCCCCCGTTTATCTAGACTGAGAGAGTAACCCTTCATAGGGAATGGGCTCCCAAAGTCCTTGCACTAGGGATAAATACTGGTTCTATTGCCAGAGGCCCCATAGATTGCCCTGGTCTCCCAACTGACATCCATGTTCAGGGGGCCTGGTTTGGACCTATGCTGGTTCCCCAGCTGTCTGACTGGGGTCTGTGTGTTCCTACTTGCTCAGGTCAGCTGTTTCTGTGGGTTTCCCCAGTCTGGTCTTGACCCCTTTCTCATCCCTCTCCACAGAATTCCAGGAATTCTGCTCAGTGTTTAGCTGTGGGTGTCTGCTTCTGCTTCCATCAGCTACTGGATGAAGGCTCTAGGATGGCATATAAGGTGATCATCAATCTCATTATAGGGGAAGGGCATTAGGTAGCTTCTCCATTATTGTTTAGATTATTAGTTGGGGTCAACCTTGTGGATCCCTGAACATTTCCCTAGTGCCAGATTCCTCTTTAAACCTATAATGGCTCCCTCTATTCAGTTATCTCTTTTCTTGCTCTCTTTCTTTATTCTTCCCACGCCTCCATATTCCTCATCCTTCATGTTCTCCTCCGCCCCTCCTCTTCCTCCTACCTCCATAGATGTAGCCTGTTAACACAAGGGGCACATGGGTCTGGAATTAGCAAAGAAACAATGTGATGACTACTTACCACTGTGCCAGTGATGTCAGTTATGTAATCACTGAGCGGCCACTCACCCAGCAGCTTGGCAGGGGGTCCTGCGAGTGCAGTTGCTTCCCCTGGCATCGAGGGCTCATTATGATGTGAGTTTACTCTTCTCCTTTGCTTTCTCCTTCCCCATTCTTCAACACAGTACCCAAGTTTGTTAAATGCTTGCCCCTCCCTTGTCCCCCACCCCCAAACAAGTCCATTTTTTTTCTCAGTCCTTTGCTTATCTTATTCTTTCTTCTCTTTTCTGCTCCATGGCCTAATTAAATCCACCCTACTTTTGGTGCTCCAGACAGGAACCTCTTAAGGTTTTTTTCTTTTTCTTTTCTTTTTTTTTTTTTTTTTTTTTTTTTATTAGTTCAAACTTGGAACAAGCTTGTTTCACATGTCAATCCCTTCTCCCACCCCTCCCCCCAACCCTCCACGAAACTCCCCACCTGTCCCCCACCCCATCCACCCTCCACTCCCCAGGCAGGGTAGGGCCCTCCACAGGGGGCTCCCCAAAGTCCA
Organism: Cricetulus griseus; assembly: GCF_003668045.3. NCBI lineage: Eukaryota > Metazoa > Chordata > Mammalia > Rodentia > Cricetidae > Cricetulus > Cricetulus griseus. Next base: position 21,295,970 of record NW_023276806.1, read on the forward strand.
CCACATCATCCTGGGCCGGGCCTAGGCCCTGCCCCATGTGTCCAGGCCAAGAGTGCATCCCTTCACGTGGGATGGGCTCTCAAAGTCCGTTCTTACACCAGGGAAAAATACTAATCCACTACCAGGGGCCCCCTAGAGTGTGGAGGCTTCCCCATTGGCATCCATGTTCAGGGGTCTGATTCAGTCCTGTGGTGCCAGACAACAGTCTGGGGTCCATGTGCTCCCCCTTGTTAAGGCCAGCTGTTTCTGTGGGTTTCACCAGCCTGGTACCGACCCCCTTGATCTTCATTCCTCCCTCTCTGCAACTGCGTTCCAGAGTTCAGTTCAGTGTATATCTGTGGGTGTCTGCCTCTGATTCCATCAGCCTCTGGATGAGGGCTCTAGGATGGCATAAAAAGCAGTAATCAGTCTCATTATAGGGAAAGGGCATTTAGGGTAGCCTCTCCACCATTGCCTAGATTGTCAGTTCGTGTCATCCTTGTAGATCTCTGGAAATCTCCCTAGTGCCAGATCTCTCCTCAGACTATAATGGCTCCCTCTGATATGGCATCTCTCATCCTGCTCTCCTCTATTCTTCCCTCTTAGAGTTTTTAGCGGATCCATTTCACAAGTCTTTCTTCCTTTCTCAAACTTTCTCAGCCATAGTGTACTGCCTCAACCAAAGAAATGGGGCCAACCTGTGATGGACTGAAGCCTCCCAAACCCCATCTCCACATCTGTCTTTTCTGTTTATCAGCGGATTGTCTTTGGTATATGTCATAGTAATAGAAATCTGATGAAATAATGACATCAATTGCCGTGTTCTTACCACAACTTCCAGGGATTGACCTGACTGGGAACAGCAAGAGAATGAGAAAATGACATGTATATGCATAGTCAGCAAAGCAAGGATTGGGTGGGGTGGGCTCTTTGATGGAGAAGTGCAGCATGCAGAAACTTAGCATATTTATTATATACAGTTGGACAAGGAGGCGGGGTCACTACCTACAGAGAAATGAGGCCTGGTTAGCAATCTGGGTAGGGGCAGTCTGTATAGGGGAGCAGTCTCCATGCTATAAACATTCTGGAGGAGAGGGCTATGATGGCCATTTGCTGCACACACAGTTAACATCCATAGATGGGCCAAGGAAGGTGTTGTCATCCTTCTGAGGCTCACCCACTGGGGGAGGGGGCTTGGCCATTTCCCCATGGCTATAGGGTATGGTACTTGACATGGCTGTGCTCATGTCAAACAATGCACACTGACTCAGTACTTCACTCACCCAGGGCTTCCCACAATAAATGAGATCGATTGGCTTTTCCCATCAGTATGTGCCAGGTGGTATTCTAAGTGCTTTACTGTTGTCACTTCATGAAACTATTAGGTGAGCTCTGCTGTTGTCTCAACTTTGCAGAAATTTTGACTTTTATCTATGTCTTTAACCCCCTCCCCACCCCCCACACAGTCTTGTAGCACATTTCCCTCAGAATAAGTCAACCTTATTGCCATTTGGCTGCTTAGGATGCAGTAGATATGCAGGCAAGTGTTGAAATGGGGATTGTACTGTGAGCGGTGCACTGCTCTGCAGTCTAGCTTCTCCAATGCAGGCAGTGCTTTCCTGCGTTGGCCACAGCTGCTACCCTGGACCTGCCAATCTCCTCGTGGAATCCCCTTCCTCATTCAGGTAAGACTATTAGTTCTTCAGATGCCAGGTCTTGCTTTGAAACAAAACATTTGGGGGTTCAAGAGAGCAATGGAAAATCCAAGTATAAGCCAACCCATAGAAAATATCAGAACCCAGGACTATCCAGGCAACTCCAGAACCTTTGTTTGTATAAATCTTGCAAACCTACAAGCCAAAATCTATTTCACTAACATGACATCGTGTTTTCTCTTAAGGCCTGTGAGAAAAGGGTCAATAAGTACCTACATATTTAACATATGACAAACACGTATCTGCTTTAGATAGTCTTAGATTTCAAAACTGAACCAGTGAGAAGAGTAGATTTATAATTCGGAGTAATATGATAGACAGACAAAATATTTTTGACAATTTCCCCTGGGGTTTAAACATATTGGGGAGATAATATTATTTTTACAATTATTTGGCCTGAAGATTAAAAAGAACAAAACAAAACAAAAAACTCCACTGACAACAGCAATTACAGTGCACCAAATTTATTTCACACTTGGCATTTGAAACTTTTGTTTCTCTGCACTTTCTTTATGATGTGTTAAGTGGTCTCCTCCCAAGGCCGGCTGTAGCAGATGAAACCAAACAGCTGCACTTAGGAAGTTCCCTTCAGCACCTTCACTATTTTCAAACTAGATTCCTATGGAACTCAGCCTGCTCTGAACATCTTTCTACCTTTCTTCATAGGAATGCAAGGCTGCCTGGCAAATAACTGGGAATCTTTACTTTTATATTGACTGTCACAAAGATTGCATCGTAGGACACATTATTCTGAACCTGGCCATGTGTGGTTGGGGAAGCATCCTACCAAATGTGGTCTGTTCTGTCTGAAGATTCTCTTACCCTTCCAGAAGTGAAGTTAGAATTCTTATTCTTCCAGTTAAAAATGGCCAAGGATTCCTCTTACTTTATAAGAAAGGCCAACATGGAAAGCTTTGTCCTTTTATCTGTTTACACAGATGCCCTATTTCTGTAGTTATTTCCCAAGTGTAACATTGTTGGGGAAGTGAACATGTATAATTTTACATTTTAACAAATATTGCTACATGGCTGCCAGGAACCCTTGGTCATTCATATGTCTAAGGAGAACATAGGCCAGGGGGTGTGTAAAGAGATAGCCCCTGCCTTTATTCTGTAGTTTGAGCATTGCTAAGTCTTGGTACCATATCATATGCTTGTTAGACACTGAATTCTTTCCTGATGTTTCTGTTATTGTATATTCTATTAATTTTTTCCTAAATAAAGAAGCACGTGGATACTGGAAAGAGAAATTCACATATGGTAAAATATTTTTCTTGCACATTTTTTTTTGTTTTTCTTTCCCTTCAATCTTTCCAGTGTCGTTTTCCCTCTCTTGTTTTTTTTTTTTTAATTTGAGATAGAATCTTGCTATATAGTCCAGCCTTGTCCCAAACTTGGGACCCTCTTGTTTTCACCTTCTGAGTCCTGGCATTACAGCTATATGCTACAGTATCTGGTTAAGTTTGTTTTTTTATAGCAAAATCTGCATTTCTGTTAGAATTTGGACAGTGGTGTTATACAAAGGCAGTTTGTGAAACTATTGAAATCAGTCTCCCACTTTGAGTACATCACAAATTGGCAAAGAATCGAATCTAAGCAATACATTTTCAAACTCTGAACATTTTTTGCCCCCCATGCCCCTATCTTTGTCACTCCTATAATCTTGTTTCTCCACCCATGCAGCCACCGGTGATCCAACCACACTGTGAACATCAACTCAGAACTAACCAGTAGTTTCTAGGATGGAAATTATTTACATATATATGCATATATGTTTTCATAACCTATTTAAACCATTCTCCATATAGTAAAAATTGAGTTGCATCATGATTCCAGGAAAGACACTCAAGGCAATCAGATTGCTATTAATCATATTTTGTAATAGACTGTGAGAACTTGATAGCAAAGATTTCCTTACATACAGTGCTACAGTAATGTCAGTGTGTGTTGCCCAAATTATTATATTGATGCCTAATTCAAAGCATGATGGTATTTGAGGTTGAGTTCTTTGAGAGGAACTCCAGCACCTGTGAGTGAAGCAGTACCCTTATGAAATGTGTGGGGACAACTGATCCCTAGGCTAATAAAGGAAAGAAGAGAAACCATCTATGTGCAGGCCAGGAATCTAGAGCGAGGCAGATATTACCCCTGATGATATCTTGAACCTAGTGTGTATAATGGTGAGAGAGAAATGTCTTCTTTGACCTAAATAACCATAAGGCAATGAATGGGTAAGCTCCATAACCATTAACTGTGTGGTACATTTTACACATGGACTCAGAAAACTAATGTGCACTTGAAAAAAAATGTTCATACAATTACTTGAAAAAAAGTTTCATACAATTAATCCCTTGCAGTTGTCTTTATTTTTCAAGTTTTGATCTTTATAAATTCAACTTCTATGTGTAAACATGGATAATCAGTAAGGAAAAATCTTCATGGAGAGAGACAGTAGGAGATGATGGGTAGGGGTGGGGCTGTCCCTTGGGAAAGGCGCTTGGCTTGTGGGAAGGCACAGAAGACTCTGATGGCACAATGCTGTCTGCTAATCCAACTTAAACCGGAAATACTGAAGATCTAATATTCAGAGGGTTCTATGTTCTGGATAAATAAAAATTATTTATCTCTACTTTGAATAGTTCCATAAGGGGTTTTAAATACAGGATTCAACCAACAATTTTTTTATAAAAATGATGTCAGAGCACATGGAGGGATGCTCTCTCAGCCTGGTCACATGGGGGAGGGCCTAGGCCCTGCCCAGGATGACATGACAGACTTTGGGGAATCCTCAGGGAGGGTAAGGAACAAAGGGGGGATGGGGTGGGGGACTGGGAGTTTGAGGGAAGGGAAGGGAGAGGGAGAAGGGATTGACATGTGAAGCAAGCTTGTTTCTAATTTGAACTAATAAAAAAATGATGTCAGAGCAACTCCATTTTCAAGTGAGTCCAGAGATACCCATTTCCCACTGGCCCCAAAGGCCGACCAAGAGTTGACTTCAGTCAACTTGATAATAACAGTCTCTCTGGTTCTTAGTTCTGGATTTGGTACAGACAATTCCATTTGGGGGTGTTTAACTGTAACAAGTGCATTGCCAAGCCTAATTGTTCCTATGTTTGATTACTTGCCTCCTCCATCTTTCTGTTGAAGGGCTTACCTCTCTTTAGCTTTCATACTGTTCCAATTTTTTCTGAAGCTTCAGAAGAAAACTTCATTTTTAAAGTTATTTCCCATTGTCTTCCTGTCCCCTTTCCTGCAATGTGGCATCACCTATTCAAATTTACAACTAACTAAGAATCTCTTGGTTTTAAAATCCTTTTTGTTTTTTTTTAAAAAATTCCTTAAGGCAGCTTGGTATCTGTTAGTTAATGGCATCTGGGTGAGAAGTATCTTTAAATATCCTATTTAGATGAGAATGAACTGTGGGGAGGGCTCACTTTGTAATGAGCATGAGCACTTGAGTTCAGATTCCCAGCACCAATGGGAAAGTTTCATGGGGGCTGGGATGATGGAAACAAGTTCTTTGACTCTGTGTGTGTGTGTGTGTGTGTGTGTGTGTGTGTGTGTGTGTGTGTGTGCCCACATACACATACCTGTGTTGGCTAGTTTTATGTTGTCTTGACCCAAGCTAGAGTCATTTGGGAAGAGGGACTTTCAATTGAGAAAATGACTCCATTAGACTGGCCTGTGTGTAAGGCCAGTCTATTGTGGTGCATTTTCTGAATTGTCTACATGCCTATTCCTACAAGGGCATATACATCTCCAGAGTCAACATACCTGTTCATAAAAGTGCACATACATGTCCAAAAGTTCACACACATGTTCACAGAAGTGCAATACATCTCCAAAAGTCTACATACAAGTGCATACATATCTTCAAAGTGGTGCACAATCTTCACAAAACTATTGTGGTGCATTTTCTGAATTAATGATCAATGTGGGAAGCTCCAGCCCAGTGCAGGTGGTACCATCCCTGGGCTGGTGGTGCTGGGTGCTATATAAAAGCCAACCGAGCAAGCCGTGGTGACCAAGCCAATGAGTGGCATTTCTCCATGGTCTGTGTATCAGCTCCAGGTTCCTGCCTTGTTTGAGGACCTGCAATGCCTTCCCTCTGTGATGTGGAGCTGTAAGCTGGAAAAATCACTTTCCTCTCCAAGTGTTTTTGGTCATAGTGTTTGATTACAACAGTAGAAACTCTAAGGTAATGTGCTTAACAACAATAATTAAAGCAGGCTCATAATTTTTGGAGAAGGGAGCACAGGACTTGAGGGGTGTGGGATGGGTGGGAATGACATAGAAGAAGTGTTCATTTATCAGTGAATGAGGATACCCAGCATTGTTCTCCAACTTTAAATGCGCGCCCCCACACACACACGATATCTAGTGATCTGTCTCATCAGCTTTGATACTTAAATGTTACTATGTTACTTACTAACATGCAAGATACTTGAAGGAGCAGGCTGAGGTGAAGAAACCAGTTCTTTTTCTCTCTCTAATTAAATCTGCTCTGACTTAGTCTTGTGAGATAATGAGAAACCTTTGGTCTCTCTCTTGATAATTATAGCAGTGCCAGGCAAACTGTTTTCTGACCCTGAGTCATAGGTGAATGAAATGAGCAAGCCAAGTCCACATATATGTTTATATAGGTGCACCCACATCTCAAAGGTCCACATACCTGTTCTTACAAGTGCACACACATTTCCAAAGTCAACACACCTGTTCATATAGGAGCACACACATCTCCAAAGTCTACATGCCTATTCCTACAAGGGCATATACATCTCCAGAGTCAACATACCTGTTCATAAAAGTGCACATACATGTCCAAAAGTTCACACACATGTTCACAGAAGTGCAATACATCTCCAAAAGTCTACATACAAGTGCATACATATCTTCAAAGTCAACATACATGTTCATGCAAGTGTACATAATTCTCCAAAGTCAAAAACCTGTTCATGCAAGTGTACATAATTCTCTAAAGTCAAAAACCTGTTCATACAAGTGTACATACTTCTCCAAAGTCAACATACCTGTTTATTCAAGTACGTATACCTCCCCAAAGTCCACAACCCTGTTCATACAAGGACAAATGGATCTCCCCAGAAGAGTATTTGACTTCAGGTAAACTCCCCCCATCTCATTATCATTCTTACATCATTTTCTATTTTTATTGTATTATCCACTTCTTGATTATTGTTACATAATTGACAGACAATTAAAGTATCAGGATGAAGTTGTTATTTTAACATTTAAAGGGAATTCTCAGTATGGCTATCAGAGCATGGGGTAACAGAATGATAAGTGGATATAGAAAATAATCAAATGTCAGTTTGTTCTTTCTTCAGGTCTGGAATAACATTTTTTGACCTGTGCCTGGCTCTCTGGTCCTACAGCAGCCTACTTGTTAAACACCACAAGCATTAACTTGCAGCCCATCCATCCCATAGCATTCCTGGAGGTGCTGAGTCAGCATTTCCAACTGGTTCTTATTTCAGGTAACAGTTCCGTGTTCCCCGGCATGCTGTGCTGTTACCCATCCTCACATAGTTCATAAAGAAGAAAGTACAGACAGTGGAAACTGTGGCGGGAAGGCTGAGCACAGGGATCGTCCTGTGTGTATGGCACAGAAAGATCTCTCTGCTCCACTGAGTTCCAGTGGCTGTGGATTCCAGAGAGAAAGGAATGACAGATGTCACAGATGCACTGTCCCCAGTAGGAAAGATGACAAAGGTCCTTCAAAGAAGAAGGAAGTCTGGTACCCACCAGTTGCCCAGCCTCATGAGGTGTGATAGCTCTTGCTAGGGTTGAAAACACTTTCAAAGAAAATCCAGTATCTCCTGGAACGCTTTCATGAGCACTTTATTGGCAGTTTCTCTAAGGAACAAAATTAACTCTGTGATGTGACTGGTGCTGTGATTCAGTGTGGTGGAGGCATCAGCAGGAGGAAGGCATCAGTGTGGTCTCAGAACGTCAGGACAGTACGGATACTGAAAATGAAACATAGGGTGTTGTTTCCACGTTCCCACGACTCACAGTCCCCATGGGAGTGAAGAAAGCACGTGCTGTGAGTCTACAGAAAATCCATCCCTGTTCCCAAACGTTCCATGCCCATCCCTGTGACCAAGGTCAAGTCCGTAAGTAGGCTATCCACCTAGTTCAGGTCTTGCCTCGTCTCCAGCTCTAAACTCACACAGAGTATCTTAATATGACTGCCATTTAGATTTTGATTCCTAGTTGGCATTCTTAAATAATATAAAGCCTGCATGCCTGGTCTAAGAAATGTAACAGTGGCCAATAACAGGCAGTCATTCTTGCTGCTTGCACAGAGTTTGTTGGACCTTTTTAGGCCTTGTTTCATTTAAACTTCATTCTAAACAGCAGCACTATAAGGTAGGCTATCATATTTTGTCCATTTTTGAAATGTGAAAAATGAGGCTTAGGTTTGTAGATTGCTCAAGCTCACAGGTCTGTGTGTAGAGCCTGAACTGGTAACAAAAGCCAGCTACCCCATTTTGTTCTTATCCCATTTCTCCTTCATCTTCTTTAATCCATTTTCCCTGCCATAAAAATAATATATTTCTGCGCCTGCCCCATATAAATAGAATGTCAAGACTTACCTCTTTCCAGCACGAAGCAGATCAAATCCTTCATTTATTTTCTCAAAAGGTAAAACATGGGTAATTAATGGTTCCAGTGGAAACTTCTTGGCCATAAAATCAGCCACAAGCTTGGGGACGGCATCTTTACTCTTGTACCCTGGAAGGAGAGCAGCACCACCGTGAGAAGCAGTCACTGCAGGCGGGAGTCAGATAGGAGACTTCCCAAGGCAACCAAAGTTCCTGAAAGTGTGCAAGTCCAGAGGCTCAAACACCCCCTGCACTGCACTAACATCTTAGGATATGTCACCTGACAGACAGGACCCCTGGCTGATGAGGGCAGCTTAGGAGTTCTTCCAGGGGAAATTATATGACAGGTGTTTATACTCAGAGAAAGGGAGCTGTCCACAGTCAGGTAATGAGCACAGGCATAAACTACTGCCTTGACTTTTCTGCATCCTCTGAGGCATTGGGGGCCTCACAAAGACACAGGCAGAAGGAGCCAGAGAAGCCCTGGGGACACAGAGAAGCCTGTCTTGGGATTTCCTGCATTAGTTCTTGCTCTAGAGAGATCAATGATTTTCATGTTTTTAAAACATGTTGCCTTCTAAAATCACAACTTTTCTGTCTAAAAGGGAAGAAATTCTGAAACAAGTTAAGAATTTGACCCTTAAAGCTGGCGAGATGCCTCAGTTAATAAAGTTCTTTCTTGTTTGCTTTCTGGCATAATATTTTTATAGACTATCTGGGAATTTCCCATAATGCCCTCTGATCCCATTCACATCCTGTACCCCATCACACTCACTTCCCAGTCCTCCCAGGTTCAGCCCACAATGCTTGTGATCTGTCCCAGGGGAAACAATATACCACGTCCAGTATATATTCACTGGAGCATGGTCAGACTCCCAGTGGCCAGCCCATTAAAGAAAACTGAGTCCTTCCCTGTGTCCACCACCACCAGCGGCCACCAACTGTGAAGTACTACACTTTAGTATCCCTAGCACAATCTTTGAGAGTTCTCTTCAATAGCTTCCATTGTCTGGTCTGTTTTTTGTGGAGCCGGGGAAGTGGGAGAAGTTGTCACAGAGCTGAGTTTTATCTCCAGAATAAAAAACAACAACGACAACAAAAAACAAGCACGTAAACAAAAACAATAATAGCAGCTGATTCAGTTCTGGGGGAGCTTGTAATTCCGGGTCTGGAGAGAGGACACTGGTAGATTCCAGGGCTAACTGGCCAGGAAATCTAGCCTGACTGTGAGCCTCAAGCCACTGTGACATCCTGTCTCAAAGGACAAGGCATATGGCTCCTGAGTAAGGACATCAAATGTTCTCTGGCCTCTACACATCCACACTTCCATCTTGACACAAGAAGACAGACAGAACTTGATCCTTAGCTGTAAATACATACCACCAAATATTGCTCCTTTCCAAGTGCGACCCCCTAACAGCAACATGGGGTTCACGGAGAGGTTTTGGGCATTAGGAGGCACCCCTATAATGACACTTACTCCACATGCTGCATGGCAGCCTACCAGGGCAGACATCTGGAATAAAAATAATATTTAAAGTGGATTCTCTTGTGGGGTCTACTCACAATATATGGTTTCATGTCATATGAAGAAATGTGTGGAAAACATTTTGTGAATGAAAACGTGAATGAATGAATTCATGTTTAACTCTACCTTACAAACTAATAAAGAAGCAAACCTCATTGTGAGCATGGTAAGTCTGAGTTCTTCAAGAAGAACATTGCTTTCTGATCATATAACTCACAAGTAATCCATGAGTAGGTTAATTCTCTTTTTGTTTGTCCATTAATTACAGTTTTGAAGCCTGTACTCTGAGCTAGAAATTTTGATGATGAAGACGTAATAATGAAAACATCTAAAGTTCCCTCTCATCCACTTGTCAAGCTCCCATTTTAATAAGAACCTGCTCTGATGCTAATATCAAGAGCAGGCATGCATTACTTGGTTATGCCCCCAAAATATGCATTGGTTTGACAGTATTCTGTTATCTGTAGACATCCAGGAAGTTTGCTTCTTTCAGTTGGGTTTTTGTTTTTACACATTCAATAATGGAAAATGATTTAGAATCCTCCAAGATACATGTTGACACATCTTTTGATTTTGACATTTAGAGAACCAGATGTCCTCAGAACATGTGGTATCAGACTTTTGGATCTTCAAATCAACTGAAAACCCAGTTTAATATTAGCAAGTAGGGAAAACAGAGAGTGAATCACAGAAGAGCAAAGGCCCCGGGAAAAGCCAGAACCCTTATCTTAGAAGGACTCTCTGTCCAAAGAGGAGACGGTATCCTCTCTTGGATCTTTATGGCATCTTGTCTCAGTTCAAGACTGAGAAGAAGCTCACTGTGAGGGTACCATAGCCATTCTCTGTAACCAACTCTGCCAAGGCTTTCTGGAGAACTTCAGTAATGGTGATGTTAGTCTCTAAGTCATTTCTCTAGCATTCTAGAGGTCTCTTGTTGAGTGAGAAGTAACTAGAGAAGTATTCTTTAGCAATGGATGGCACTTCCAACTATTTGAAAGTCTTTTCATGGGTATTTCTAAAACACAAGCACTGTAAATTTAGCAATAATATTTCTTATCATTATCCAGCTCACCTTAACTTAGTGCTAACTACATGGCAGTTGGCTCTATGGTAAGTATGTTACATGCATTATGTCATATAGATCACTAACAAGCCCACAAAATGTGTATCTCTTAAATTTAGCGGGTATGGCAGAATCTGTGAATTCTATTCTGGAAAGTATGTACTCCAACATGTAGATCTGGCTTCCTTCAAGTTCCCGGCACTGTGCTGTCTCTGTGTTGAAAACATCATGTTCTATTAAAGCAATCACTCCTCTACATGTTTTATACTAATAAAATAGTGCTTGGCCCCAAATTTTTCATTATTCCTTTTGGACATACGATGAAACTTGAAAAGCTTTTTGAAATATTTAATTTCAAATATTAAATAATATTAAAGATGTGGAAGAATATCAGACTCATCCATTTAAGACCAGAATTTGTTTAAATTTGCTTGATAAATTGATTCTGACTAAAAAAAGCTCCATTGAAAGCTTTCCTCCGTTAAAGGAGGAGCATTGTTTGAGACAAGTTTGTAGAAGTGAGAAAATGAAAGTTTCTCCAACAGCGAATTAAGCAATCTGAGTAGAAACAGGAGATGGAGAGTTTCCACTCATCTCTTTCTCCAGCAGATTTCTATTGTGCTGTCTAAAGCATATTACAGATGACAGAAGAACGGATCTCCAGGCAGGCATGCCATAGTACCTACCATGGTGTCCAGTCGGCCGACTACTTCAAAGGAAAAGTCCACCCCTCCATCCGTCATTTCCTGGAGTACTTCCTCAATGGGTTTGTTATAGTCTTGAGGGTTGATGCACTCGGTTGCACCGAATTCTTTGGCCTTTGCAAACTTGTCTTTGTTGGTGTCCACACCAATGATCCTGGCTGCTCCAGCTGTTTTACAGCCAATGATGACAGACAAACCGACACCTCCAAGGCCAAAGACAGCACAGCTGGAGCCTCGGGTCACCTATGATTTCAGAATACATAAAAGATAGGTAGAACAGTGATTGTTAGGAAGTTCTCCAGGCTGCACAGGCATCTTGTTTTGCCTCTATCATGGCTACTCAGACTTCATTCCATCTGCTGGCAAAACCTCTTCTGGCTGCAGTTGCCAAAGGGGGTACAACATTGCTTCCAAAATATGCTCAATATTAGCCACATCTGGAGAGGATTTTCCCCCTCATGATCTAGTAACAGCCTCTACCAATTAATTGGATTATCTGCAGGATGAACCCCATTTCTATTCCAATGGGAAACCCCAGTTGAGACCAGCTTATTGGATGACCTTTGAACTGGACACAGAAATGGTTTTAATCTCCAAGGCATTACACACAATAACATCTTACACATACACAAAAGCAATTTTATAAATGAAACAAATGATCAAGGTAACTCCAGGAGATTACAGTGTACTCCAACTACCCATCGATCATGAACTTGGGTCACTAACTGTGAGTTGTCACAAGCAGGGTAATTAGAGCAGCAGAAGGCTGGTAAGCATTGCAAAGTCATTCCTGGCTTAAAGCAACAGGAAGGTGGATATGAAACTTTAAGGAAATCCAGGATGGGCCAGTGTTATCTCTGTGGGACTTTGCCAATGAATTTTGAAAGAAACAATTGAGAAATACTGAAACAAAAGCAGTCTGTATTTTAATAAAGGTAATTAAAATCCATGATCATCAGAAACCATAGCTTGCAAATAAGCTCACTCAGTCCTCCTGTAGAAACAGATTAGCAACCATACAGGGACTAACTACATTTAGGGCAAAAGTCACAAAAACTGGAAAAGACAGGATATTCATTTCTTTGATTGCCTTGGGGCTATTTGGTAAAACCAATCACCTGTTCCCAATAGTCTCACTTCCATTTTCTCTTATTGGTATCTATTTTATTATTCATCCATCAAATGCTAAGTGGTATGGGCACATCACTACTTTCTACCTTCCCTAGCACAAAGCAAGACATTTGATTGTGATGGAATAGCCACCATGCACTCTCATTTCAGACTCAGCAGACAATTTGAGAGGATTTCTATTCTCTCCTTTCCTAATTGCAAGCAATAAACATTTAGGCAAATAGCTTTATGTCTCCGGATTTTTGTTTCATAAATTCAAAGATAGTAGCAGATTTTGCCTAAGATTTATAACTTCTAAGTGTGTGTGTGTGTGTGTGTGTGTGTGTGTGTATGCGCGCGCGTGTGCATGCGTGTGCGTGGATGTGTGCGTGCGTGGATGTGTGCATTTGTGTGTGGTTTTGTCCACAGGGAAGAAGATACAGGGATGAGGTATCAAATGCAGACTCTAAACTCTCTTGTGTCTTCTAGGATCCACTCAGTGGGTGGCCATGCCCCAGGTTCATGGAGTAGGGCTGGGAGAGGGCAAAAATATAGAATGAGTGACTACATGAGTTCCCAGCTCTAAAACTTGGCAGTGATATAGAAAACAAATATAGGAAATAATGATTGAATGTAAATATTTACTTTCTCTTAACTCAGTATCAGCATAATTTTCATCTGAAATAAGCAGGTGGATCTTCTTCATGCATTTACATTCCTCTTGGGCTTATTTTTCTATTAATAATTTAACCAACACAATATGACACTGTAAATGATGTAGGGGAATCCTAGAGTGATAGACTGATGTTTTAACGGCTCTACTAACAAACTTACTTAGGAAATATGATGTCACACAAAGTAGAGTTTAGCTAAAGGAGCCCTGTCTTTAACACTACTATAGGCAGCATACTAAGCACTGTGTCAGAAACTGTAGGAAAAGGTTTACCTCTAACACAATTAAGTCTAGGTTTGCTGGGGAAATGTTTCTGTTAAGGATGGTTCACAATCCTCCTAACAAAAGGAGACAACCCTGGCCCAGAGCTGGCCATTAACAAAGACTGTGCCTCATCCTGGTGCTCTTTCAAGGAACAGCAGGCAGTTCAGAGGGGCTGCACTGGCCACAGTGCCATTAAGTCCTGGTTCATCATTAAGACTCAGTTTCTTTTCAGGAAATTTCACCATGCAGGCAGGCTGGCTTTAGCTAACAGTGTTGGTATATATTTTACAAATACTGTGACAGTATCACTGCTATGCAGTTCTCCCCACATTAGGCTCTCTTGAGATGACATCTCCACTTTACCAACCCCCCATTTGTCCCAAGTGGCCAGCTTGACAGTTTCTGACTCTTTAAAACACGTTTATTTACTCAAAGTGTATCTTGGGACTGGGACATACAGAGCATTGCAGACCACAGCATATGTAAAATATTACAGCCTAAGATGTTAAGTTTAAAATAATTTCTATGAGAGGCCAGATTCTCTTTGTACTAGCCAGAACTGGATGCATAAGGTTATAGTGCTTTTCTTGAGTGTGTGAAGTGAATTCTTTCTGGAGTTGGAGAGTCTAATTTCTCTTCTACACAAACACCCTCTGATGCCTGTGAGCAATTGCTTCCCTTTTGGTCCCAATGCTATGCACATAATTTGGTCCATCGGTGCTGGGAAACTTTATACAGAAGTAGCAATTAATATTCTAGGTATCAACTCAAGAATATTTGCTACTATGAATTTGAGTATATATAAAATATATGCTGGGTGATTTGTATTCTCAAATGGGCCCCAAAGAAAGGATTCCTTCCCACTGGGGCATTAGCAGTAAGAGCTACAGTCTCTGGTTCTCATATTACCTAGGCTTTAATATAGGGCTTTAATGAGGTATCAGAATGCAATGCAAGTCATGCCCCACCCCCAGACTTAAGTGTACCTGGACATTTTGCAATTTACGTCCAGGGGAGAGGCTTGAGGCACCTGCTTTTCTCAGGATCCTACCTGCCTTTCTGGTTCTGAGAGATATGCATGCCCTATTGTCAGAGAGTTGCTAAATGTGTCTGGGCATATAAAAACTAGAGGCCTTATTGGATAGCAAAGACCTCAGTAGAACTTTTAGAAGAAGGAACTTTTGTAGACATTTTAGAAAGAACTTTAGAGAAATTTTAAAGAGAACATTAAGAGAGCTTTTGGAGTAAGAATTTTTGAGGAGAGAACTTTTAGAGATAAATCTTTTTAAATTAATCTCCTTGTTCACTCTCTCTCCCATCCTCCCATGTCCCTACCAACCCTCCCCCAACCAACCCTCCACAGGCTCTCCAAGGATAGTGAGGCTTTCCATGGGGGATCATTAAAGTCTGTCATCATTTTGGGGAGGGCCTAGGCCCTCCTCTGTGTATCTGGGCTGAAATAGTATCCCTCCATAGGGAATGGGCTCCCAAAGTCCATTTGTGCGCTAGGGGTAAATACTGATCCCACTATTAGAGGTCCCATAGACTGCCCAGGCCTCCTAACTGGCACACACATTCAAAGGGCTTGGTTTGGTCCTATTATAGTTCCCCAGCTTTTCGACTGGGGTCCCTGTGCTCTCACTAAGTCAGGTCAGCTGTTTCTGTAGGTTTCTCCAGCATGGTTAGAGAGAAATCATAAGAGAGCTTTTGAGAAAGAATTTAGGGACGAACATTTTCTTGAAAAAAAGAGAGCCATGAGAGGAACACGTGTGTGAGTCAGTTTATTTTCCTTTCACCCTCAGACTCCTTTTTTTAAAAAATTTTATTTTATTTTATTAGTTCAAATTAGGAACAAGCTTGTTTCAGATGTCAATCCCTTCTCCCTCTGCCTCCCCTAACCCCCAACATCCCACCTGCCCCTAGCCATCCCCCCTCCACTCCACAGGCAGGGTAAGGCCCTCAAAGGGGGCTCCCCAAAGCCTCAGACTCATTTTAGAAAAACCCTGCCCACCTGCTGTCTAGCCCCTAGCCTAGAATATGAGAGATCATGGAGGCTGAATGTTCTCGTTACATGGGCCACTGTCCATCTTACCTTGGCAAATTGGACAGCAGAGCCATAACCAGTTGTGAACCCGCAGCCTATGAGGCAGACTTTCTCGAGTGGTGAAGCATCATCGATTTTAGCCACTGCTATCTCATCTACCACAGTGTACTGGGAGTAAGTGCTGGTGCTGAGGAAGTTGTGGATTGACTTCCCCTTGCAGGTGAACCTGCTGGTGCCATCCAGTAGAGTCCCCCGAGGTTGTACCAAACTGGTCAGTGAAACACAGGCATAAAAAACATATGAGACAGAATAAAAGCAGTGTGCCGCCTAATTGTGCAAGAAGACAGTAAGAAACCTACTCATTTTTTATACATAAGTTGCTTTCTGGGTGCTTGCAAACCCTGCATTTTCCACACTGGGGAGAAAAGAGCGGGATGACTTTATCGCCTGGAGGGGAAATAACAAAACAACAAAATGACTTACATGTCTACCCAGGAATTAGCAAAGCAAGCACATGAGGAGCAATATAGGGGATGCTGTAGTCAGCCCCTAGCAGGCGTGGCTTTAGTATCCCCTACACATGAGGCCCACACGTAGAGAGTTGTGTCATTGAAAGGTCTGCATGAGATACGGCCCAACCACTCTATGTCATGTGTGGTTCAAAACCTCCCAGCCTTGCTATCAATCCAGGTTTATATGTGCCTGAAGAGTCCCAAAGAGAAAAGGGAAATGGAAAAACAGCCATTTCCATCAGTCAGCAGTTAACTTTTGTTGTGTGCCTCAATTTCTCTTGGGGACTTTCCACATATTAGCCTAATCAAACCTTGGATGTTCTCACTGCTAAGTATAAATATATACCTTAGTATCAATGAGTTGCCAACCTCTATGTTAGTATAGGATGTTGGAGAGAGCTGACATTTTGTCTAATAGTTACAATAAAACTCAAATCAAACCAAACACAACATAGATATTTTCTAATAAACACGATAAACTTGCTCATAGGATAAAATTAAAATGAGAACTTTGATAGTGAATTGTTGTTACTTTTTAAAAGGATTTGTTTGGTTTTTATGTTCATGTGGGAGTATCCGTGTGTGTATGCCACTTGTGTGTGGGTGCCCTTGGAGTCCAGCAGGGGGCAATGCATCCTCTAGAGCTGGAGTTACAGATGGTTGTGAATTGTCCAACTGGGAGGTCTAGAAGAACAGGATGTGACTTTAATCACAGAGTCATTTCTCCATTGCCCAGGTGTTGCTTTTCAAAGTGATTGTGCTTCTCTTAGTATTAAATGAATACTTTTAAAAAAATCTTAGTTATTTTTTGAGGAAGCATAATAAAATGTGACAAAGAAGTAAGAAGTTACTTTGGAGATCTCAGTCCCTAACAATGAATTAGATATTTCCTTTAAGTAATAAAAGGTGACTTTTGCTTTCTGTTAATTATTTATGCTAAGTAAATAACGTCTCCCACTGCCTCAGCTTCCTCTTTTGGGAAGGTCTCTCGGCATCAGAACCAAAACCCAAGCCCTGAGGGTAAAGGATTCTGTACCTGGTTTTACAGAAGTCACCCCTTCTCCAACGCTTTCCACAATACCGGCTCCCTCGTGGCCTAAAACTATGGGAAGAGGTGTAACAAAGTTTCCAGTAGCAGCATGATCGTCTGTGCGGCAGATGCCCGTGGCCACCATCTATAAATTAGAGATAGAGTTCACTCAGTGAAGTTCCTGACCATGGGGTTTAACACTGTGTTCTGAACTTGTGCTTCTGAGGAGTTTGCTAACATTCCCCATTGCTTACAAATTCAAAGATTCGATTTAGGTCCAAGATTCCCCTGGGCTTTCATCTATCTTTTCCCAATCAAACAGCTTAAGCGTCAATGATCATCTTGTGAGTAAGTTTCCCTAAAATATGTATTTTAAATAATATACATATTTCATGCTGTGTTATGGAAACAGAAATAGGAAATGAGCACCAAGAAACTGCCTCATATTAATTGCTTTTAGGAATCAAGATGCTTAGCACTTGACAAACACATAATATTTTAAAAAGTTTTCAGGGATTATGTTAAACATACATTTTAGTCACTTCAAACTTTTAGGGGTTGTTATCAATAGCTTGCCTTAGCAACAGATTAATTCGTTGTCATAAAAGCCTCTTAAAGGGGCTGTTAATTGTTTTTTTGGATGGGTCTATGGAGTATTTTCAGAGGTTTCCAAACCTAACTTTATAGATGGTCAAAGGGGGCATTACCTTAATGCGAACTTCATGGGCCTTGGGAGCTGCGACTTCTATGTCCTCGATGGAGAAGGGCTTCTGAGTCTCCCATAGCACAGCAGCTTTGCACTTGATTACCTGGGAGATAAAGGGTTACTCACTCCTCGATGAGATCTGTCCTGGTGTCTGCCAGCTATTGCTACATAGAAACAGAAGCTTCTCACTTACAAAGAGCTATTTTTTTCCTTGACAGTCACTGGTACTGTTATGGAAGAGGTTGTCTGAAGAAAACCATTGAGTATATGTTTAATTCTAATGATAATTATTAATGTGTTTTTGAAGTGTTGGGGACAGAACCCAGAACTTTGTGCATTCAGGCAAGTACTCTGTCACAGAGTTAGCTCGCAGGCTTTGGATTTCTGAGACAATATTCTAATAAGCAGCCCAGGCTGACCTTGAACTAGGAACCTTTCTGTCTTGGCCTTCCTAGTGCTGGGATTTCTGAGATGTTCTACCATACCTGGTTACATTATTATTTTGCTGTTCTAAGCAATATAAACACAAACCAGTGATCACCACAGTGCTGTTATTGACCCTGTACCTAAGAGCCTGGGATTCCCTGGTCCCTCAATTCTTGTTTGCTTGATGTAATTGGGTTCCCAATTAACTTTTCAGTCATTCTTTTTCCTAGCTACTTTTCTTTGAAATGTAATATGCCACCCAAAAAAATAACCATAAAGTTAATCAGAATAAAAATACTGACAACCAGTCCCTTCTGTGATTCTCAACCCATTCTTTCAACAGGAAATGGTGTCACACTGTGTAAGCAGAAGCCTCTGAACATTCCAATACCTCGTTCTCACTGTGAACTTTTGGACTTTTGACCCACTCCTAAGATAGTGCCTGTGCCAACAGAAACATAGGCATTTATTTATTTATTTATTTATTTATTTATTTATTTATTTAGTTTTTCGAGGCAGGGTTTCTCTGTGTAGCTTTGGAGCCTATCCTGGCACTCTGGAGACCAGGCTGGCCTTGAACTCACAGAGACCCGCCTGCCTCTGCCTCCGAGTGCTGGGATAACATAGGCTTTTATAATTAAGCAGTTTGACAGCACTAATCAGTTAATTATGATGAATGACTGCTTTTGTGTCATGGTACTACACAGATAGAACAAAGAACTGTGACTTTGTAGAAACTGAGTACCATATGTGCGTATTCTAAGTGTTGACAATTGATTTAGTTTTTCTTAGGAGTAGAGACTGTTCTACAGAACTTCTAGAAATTTTGTGAGCTGTCCAAATCACAATTGTACAGGAATGTAATCTTACTGTGGCCGAACCTAAAGCATTGAAATCAATCCACCTCTTGTCAGAAATTTATCTAATGGTTGCAGGGACAGTCCTACCAAGTTCCCAGAGTCAAATACTGTTATGAAACTCTGGGCAGACTTAACCTTTTGTTTTTCATACAAAAATATAGTATTACTCTGTGAGTTCGAGACCAGCCTGGTCAACAAGAGCTAGTTTCAGGACAGCCGCCAAAGCCATAGAGAGACCCTGTCTCAAAAAACCAAAAACCAAACAAACAAAAATATAGGATTACAAAGAATAGCACTCTATTTTTTAATTTTCCATAAAAGATCTTTTTTAATAGATGTTTTTATAATTATTAGAAACAAGCTTCTTTTACATATCAATCCCTGTTCCCTCTCCTTCCTCTCCCCCAATTCCGGTGCCCCTCCATCCCCCATCTCAACCCCTTTCTGCTCCCCAGGGAGGGTGAGTCCTTCCATGGGGGATCTTCAAAGTCTGTCATATCATTTGGAGCAGGGCCTAGACCCTCCCAGTGTATCTAGGCTGAGAGAATATTCCTCTATGTGGAGAGGGCTCCCAAAATCCATTTGTATACTATGGATAAATACTGATAAAAGATCTTTTTTAAACTTCCTATTTACAAAGTAGTTACAATTGGCTTAGAATAACTTTCCCCTACTGCAAACTTAATGAGGAAGTGACTACATTTCCAGATCTAGATTCTATGTACTCTTTTATAATTTCAAATATTTTTTTAGAATCCCCTCCCTATATCACATAATCTTTAAATTTACGAAAGAAATATTTTTGTCTTAAATATAAAATATCGTGTTATTGTGACATTATTAATTACAATTTTAAAGCCTTAACTAAATAAAAAAAATTAGATTTTCACTAGGATACTCTGAAAATACTTTTTAAAATTAAAATTTAATTTTTTTCTTACTTCTCCAGCTGTGCCCATGTTGTTTGTCCTTGCTGCTAGCTGGAGGTTGATGGATGGGTCCCTGTATGCCAATGGGGTGCAGGAATTTTGTTAGCTGTGAGGTCAGCACATGTGCTCTGGTCCTTTATGACACACCCATCAGTTTATTCTCCCTGCTAGTTAAGTGAAATGAAGGGGCCCTGGCTTGTCAAGGAAAACTTGCTCTGGGGATGTGCTGTTGGGCACATTTTGTTTTCATTAAGTTCAAAGTTTCTTTCTGTTCAATCTCTCCCTCACTCAATCCACTCTTTTCCTTTCTCAGTCAGGATAGAGCTCTGTTTTCCTTTGCCTAAAAGAAGGTGCGACTTAAAGCCCACATGGTGCCTGGTAAGGAGGAGAGGCCATGACGCAGGGTAGATGGAGCAGACAGATAAGATTCAGAGAGGAAGGTTTGGCCTTCATTCCTCTTCAAGGAAAGCACCCTCAGGCACAGCCAAAACCTTTCTCTGACACTGCTTCTGGGCTCTGATGCTGCTCCTGCTCTGAGGCTCCCCCTTGACACTGCTCTGGGCAGGAAGCTCAGGCCTTTCTCTGATGCTTCTTCCAGGCTGGGATTTGGGCCTCTCACTGATGCTGCTCAGAGCCTGTAGCTCAAACCTACCTCTGAGCTGCTACCAGGTCAGAGGCTGGGACCTCACTCTCATGAAGATGCCTTTCTAACAGATGACATCATTGTGATATGCTGAGGGTATGAATTTGCCCTTCTAGCAGATGACTTTATTGTGATGTGCTGAGGGTAAGATTGGAGTTCACATTCAGCCCTAGGGGAGGTATAAAGTGGGCCAATTACATTAGAAAACAGCCTTGCTATTGTTTTTATACTGTTCAATTTTTGTACAGCATATTAACTAGAAAATCTCTTATTTATTTGAAAAGAATGCAAACATATCTGGAGGACTTACAGTATTTCAAATGACATGTCCATCCTCTGGGGCAGGTATAATTTTTTTTTTAAATAAATTCAGTGGGATACCATCTATTAAAAAAGTAGTAAACACTTCATATTTCAAAATCGTTGTTGCACAGTGGAGAGAGAGCTTATGATTATTTCTAGAATTTTTCATGTAATACTGTCAAACTATTATTGATCCTATGTAACTAAAGCTGTGGGTTAGGCAGTGGGGTGGGGTGGGTTAGGAGGGCTTCATATGGAATTATAGAATGGCTTGGCGAGCTGTATTCGTGGGTAACGGAGCTTGCCACCAAGTTTGACAACCTGAGCTCAGGCCCTGGGACCCATATGTAGAGAGTAGAGATCAGACCCTCTTCAAGTTGTTTGTTCTCTGTCTCTGTCTCTGTCTCTGTCTGTCTCTCTCTCTCTCTCTCTCTCTCTCTGTGTGACTCTCACACACTCATAAAAATATATGGAAAATAAATCAATAAAATTATAGATTATAGAAGCAACCTGAAAGGAGAAGGCAGATCTAGATTGTCTTGGAATGCCTATGTAGGCAGATGAGCCACAAAGGGCTACAAGGAAACTTCGGGGAGGCCACAGTGGGAATACTGTGTCTTGTTTGCAGATGGCGAATAGTATTGTGGTCAAGGCTCATTGAGTTGTACAATTCAGATGAGTATATTTATGTGGAAAGTTGATGCGAGACGTAAATTTAAAATTAAGTTACCATAAAGGTGCAAATCTCAGAGCCCCAGGCTTGTTATTCACCCATCCTTCAGTGTTAGACTCCTTGAAATGTCCAAGCTATGGGACAGAGGGTAATGTGGTAAGATGAAGAGTCCAGGTGCCATCTTTTTCTTTATTTCCCCTTCTTGAACACTTAAGGGGAAATACTTTTGAACTTTTTATGTGCAATGTAACACTTTACGGTTACTCTATTAGTGTTCGCTTTCTTAAAGCTTGAGTCTACTCAAAAGAGACACTGAGTCCTGAAGTTGTTGGACTGTTTGTTCCTTCACCATTCATTCTTTATTCCAAACTTTCCTTCCCTTCTAATCAGATCCCAGACAAGGCATCTCAGGATGTTTACTTTACTAATACAAGAGTGAACAAAACATTTAGTTTGAGAAGATAGTGATCTAGCTTAATGCTACTGGCTACAGTGAAGGTAGCTACAGTCCCTGGCTGTGGAACTGTGCAATCCAGGTGTGGGGAAAATCAGAACCAAGGCTTACAGAAGCAGGATCTTTCATGTTGTCTGTTTGCTTCCACTGAAAGGGCAATTTCTCAATATTTGTTATCAGAGTGAATACCTCAAATTTACTTGCTTGGATGAAATCTTACACAACAGTGAATCAGGATTCAAATATTTCCATTTAGCATGTGATCCAGAGTATTAAACAAATTCTGCTATTGCCTGATATTTTCCGGTAAGTGACTAAGTTAAAAGCTACAACAAACCCCAATAATAAAAGAAATCCACATGTATCTACTCCTACTTACAATATGACAGAAAGCCGTAAGTCACTATTATGGTATATTTCATGTGTTCTCACACAAACTACTTCACCTGGGTTTCTTCAGCCGCCAGCTCCCACATTACTAGAACTTAATACAAAACAACTCCAATGCAATTGCCATTTTCAAATCTTTTAGCAAGTGTTTAATGGAACCACCAACACTAAGAACTTAAGTATTCTGTCATTGTGTAACATAGGCTTTGATTCACTCTGTTTCAGCTGCAGACAGGAATTTCCACTGGATTTTACCAAATCTTGCAGATGTCACTGTCACCAACCTTTGCACTTCTAACTCTAGGGCTTACAGAGGCACAAAGTCACAAGGATTTAGTATTTTATTGTGTTGTGCTTTTCGGTAATAGCACTAAAATAGGCCACAACCACCCCACAGCTGGTGGTAGTTAAGCAGCACCAAGTTCAGTTCTGTCAGCTCAGAGCTTTCTGTCAAGGGAGACTTAGCAACTGGTTTGCTCTGCTTTTCACAGAGCTTGACCATCTGCCTTGGATATGGCTGATATTTGTCTAACCAGGGTGATCCTGCCACTAGACATCTCAACTAGGACTTGTGAGAGTGGAAGGGGAGTTATTAGTGATTACGCTGTGACAGTCGTCATGGTCAACCCCAGATACAAGGCAATCCCACGGTCACAGTGACACACAGGTTTTATGTGACAATGGGCTTAGCCATCATCACAAATATATTGTTCCAAATTTCCCAAATGACCAACACGGCAAACAAAAAGTCAGTACCCATACTAGCACAAACAGAAGTGAAAATTCAAAGGATGGCATTTTGGAAAGTGGCAAGAGTTGAAGCTTGGCACTCTGCCCTTTCATTGGGTTATATCCCTTCATTTCACCTTTCCTCCCGCCAGTGCTGGGCTCCTAAGTGCTTCCCAGGGCCCTTGAAATATTAAGCATGCTCTCCCACGTCTCCTCTTCACTAAGTTCTCATTCACCACTTACTGTTTAAAAGATTTATGTGTACAATCTTCTGCCTGTATGTTTCCTGCACATCAGAAGAAGACGCCGTATTTATTATAGATGGTTGTGAGCCATCATATAGTTGCTGGGAATTGAACTAAGGATCTTTGGAAGAGAGCAACCAGTGCTCTTAACCTCTGAGCCATCTCTCCATCCCCTTCCCCCACTTTCTTTCATTTTGGCAGGGGTCATCTGGGAGTTCTGTGCCTGTGGTCCTTTAAGTGGACATTTAGCTCACCTCTTTCAGGTCTGAAGATCTGGGGCAGTTAATATTGGCCCGAAGATTAAAAAGAACAAAGCAAAATAACAAACTCCACTGACAACAGCAATTATAGTGCACCAAATTTATTTCACAGTTGGCATTTGAAGCCTTTATTTTGTTCCTCTGCACTTTCCTTATGAGGCGTTGTTAAGTGGTCTCCTCCCAAGGCCGGCTGTAGCAGTTGAAACCAAACAGCCTTCAGCACCTTCACTATTTTCAAACTAGATTCCTATGGGACTCAGCCTGCTCTGAAAATCTCTCTGCCTTTCTTCATAGTAATGCAAAGATGTGTGGCAATAATAAGGATTTTTTAAAACTTTTTATATTGATTGTCACAAAGATTGGATCATAGGACACATTATTCTGAATGCGACCCTGTGTGGTTGAGGAAGCATCCTACCAGATGTTCTGTCTGAAGACTCAATTACCCTTCCAGAAGTGAAGTTAGAATTCCTTATTCTTCCAGTTAAAATGGCCAAGGATTCCTCTTACTTTATAAGGCCAACATAGAGAGCTTTGTCCTTTTATCTGTTTACACAGATACTCTATTTCTGTAGTTATTTCCCAAGTGTAACATTGTTGGGGGAATAAACATGTATGATTTTACATTTTAATAAATATTGCTACATGGCTGACAGGAAGCCGTGATTATATGTCTAAGGGGAACATAGGCCAAGGTGTGTGTAGAGATGCAGCCTCTGCCTTTATTCTGCAGTCTGATCATTGCTAAGGCTCAGACCATATCATATGCTTCTTAGACACTGATTTCTTTTCTGGATTTTTTTGTTATTGTATATTCTATTGAATTTTTCCTAAATGAAGAAGAATGTGGATACTGGAGAGAGTAATTCTTTGCCCATCACATATGGTAAAATATTTTTCTTTCATATTGTTTTTTATTTTTCCTTTCCTTCCCTTCCTTCTTTCAGCTGTCTTTTCTTTCTCTCTTGATTTTCTGAGATAGGATCTAGCTATATAGTCCAGCCTTGCCCCAAACTTGGGACCCTCTTGTCTTCACCTCCTGAGTCCTGGTATTACAGCTACATGCTACATCATTTGTTTGTGTGTAACAATAAGTCTTTCCGACAAGCCACCTGAGCCCGGCTGCCATGGGGGCGCTTTCCACCAGGCCGCCCAAGTTCCTCCTGCCACTGTGTTAAGGTCCCAAGTAACACACAGAGACTTATATTAGGTACAAATGCTGCTTGGCCAATGACTAGGATTTCTCATCTGCTAGCTCAGTCTTAATTATCATAAATCTATATATTTTATAAGATTTATCTTATCGGACGCCAGGGGCAAGCGCTCTGTCTTCCTGGGCTCACATGGTGACTCTGCACTTTCTCCTACCTTTCCCAGAATCCTCCTTGACTCCTAGCCCCACCTATCTTGTTTCCCTATTGGCCAACAGTACTTTATTTATCAACCAATAAGACAATCATACACAGAAGGACCTCCCCCATCAGTTGTGCTTGTTTTTTATATCTGCCTTTCTGTCAGAATTTGACCAGTGGTGTTATACAAAGGCAGTTTGTGAAACTGTTGAAATCCATCTCCCACTTTGAGTACATCACAAATTGGCAAAGAATCGAATCTAAGTGTAAGACCCCTGGAAGCTCAGGCCTCCAGGATCTTTTCCCAGGACCTCGGCCACCCCAATCACCATTCGGAAGCAGAAACTTGATGCAAACAGCAAGAGGCTTTAATGAAAGGTGGGCGTTTGTACAAATGGGCTCTCTCAGCATGCAGGCTAGAGAGCAGCCTCGTCCCCCAGGCACAGGCATTTTTAAAGGCAAAAACCACAAGCTTAGGGAGGGGCTCCACTCTCTGTCCATTGAATATGTCACCAGAGTCATGGGTTCCTAGGAGGCCCTTTGTCTTGAGGGGAGGGCTGGGAATCAGATAGCCTCCTGACCCACCAGTTGTAAAACCTGCAGACATCAGGATGTGCTAACTAATCTTGCCTGAGCAAATGGTAGCTATCTCTTTGTTTCATAGGGACACTTAATTGTTAATTATTGACACATTGGCGGGTGGGGCAATCTGTTTCCTTCATGAACCCCTTGGGGGAGGGTGGCCATCTGGGAATTCTTGGTACCCAATTATCTTATGGTGTTGTAAGGGAGTAATTGCTGGCGGCTGGTAAATTCCAGGCACTAAGTCATAGTAGTAGCCTTGGTCAGTTTCTTTGCTAATTTTTAAATCTTTCATAAGCAATACATTTTCAAACTCTGAACATTTTCTTATCCCCAACTCCCCTGTCTCTGTCACTCCTATAATCTTGTTTCTCCACTCATGCAGCCACACTGTGAACATCAACTCAGAACTAACCACTAGTTTCTAGGCTGGAAATTATTTACACACACACACACACACACACACACACACACACACACACACTAGACTGTAAGAACTTGATAGCAGATATTTCCCTACATACAGTGCTACCGTAATGTCCAAATTCTTATGTTGATGCCTAATTTGCAGCAAGATGGTATTTAAGGTTGAGATCTTTGGGAGGAACTCCAGCACTCATGAGTAGAGTGGTACCCTTACACAATGAGTGAGGAGAAACTGATCCCTAGGCTAATAAAGGAAGGAAGAGTGTTGGGACCCCAAAACTATCAATTATGGTATTTCAGATACAGGCCTCAAACTCTATCCCAGGAGCTGGAATCTCTTTTTCTTTTTCTTTTTTTTTTCTTTCTTTCTTTTTTTTTTGTTTTTTGTTTTTTGTTTTTCGTGACAGGGTTTCTCTGTGGCTTTGGAGCCTGTCCTGGAACTAGCTCTTGTAGACCAGACTGTTCTCGAACTCACAGAGATCTGCCTGCCTCTGCCTCCCGAATGCTGGGATTAAAGGCATGCGCCACCAATGCCCAGCCAGGACCTGGAATCTCACATTGTCTTTTAGATGTCTGGCTGATTACCACCGGATGGCTTGGCCTTGGTGGAGAATGTCTCCTAGTTTGCATAACAACAGACCTAGGCCCTGGGTGGGCCCACACCTATTGTGAGGGCTTGTGTACTTGCCTAGGGACTGGTGAGAGGCTGGTGAGGACATGCAGTTTTAGAGGTGCCTCTAAAATAAAAGGAAATATTTGATATCAGCTTTATATATGATACTAGATGTCTTTTGATATCACCCCCACTGTTAGAAAGCTATTTAAGAGGATGCTTGAATAAACCGTGGACTCCAGACTCCAGCATGGACTGAGAGCCCTCCTGAAATGACAAGATGTCTGTGTCTAATCCTTAATGTTGTTGGGTAATTAGCTTCTCCAGGTCCACACTCTCCCACTCAGGGATGGACCTGGGGCTGTTCTGATGGTTCCAGTTACAGTCCCAAAGACATCAGTCCGGAATAGATGGCTTTTGTAGCATGGGACTTATACAGGCTGGATCCCAGCAAAATGGTGACAAAACATGGGACCTGAAAACGAGGGAAGAAGTGATGGACACCACGGAGGAATGGACATCGGAGAGGAATGGACAACGCAGGTTTATAAGTCCGAGAAGAAGCGTGCCCAGAAAAAAGAAAAAACAAGTCAGGTGGGGTGAGTGAACGGTGTTAAGTTAGGAGTAAAACTGTATATAATTGTAGAAATCGGAAACAGATAATGGTAATATAAAACAGGAAGATGCTAGTCAGTTGACAACGTGGGTTAGTTAAGCTTAAGAGTGTCTTAGTGTAGATATGAAACAGAGAAATGCCAGTCAGAGGATAAAAAAGTGAAATGTAATGAGTTAGACTCTGGAGTAAAACATGCAGATAATTGTAGATATGAAACAGAGGAATATTAGCCAGATGATCAAGAGAAGTGAGCTAGCCTTGAGAGTGAAAATGTACATAGTTAGATATGAGACAGAGAATTATTAGTCAGATGATTGTATATTTACTTGGGTATATTTTAATAGTCAGAGGAGCTGAAGCAAAGCAAAAGCAAGTACAGAAGATTTAAGAGTTTAAAAGTTTTGAAAGGATCCTTCCCTTTCAAAGAAGCCACCACTGCAACTGTATCAGAGTTGTGCAGGGGCTTTGGGGAAATGAAGGATCGAGACAGCAGGAAATATCTGCCCCTGAACTGGTCAGGAATGCAATGGAGAACAGAAACCTCCTTACCTACTAAGCAGCGGCTGGATGAGAAAGAATGTTCAGGGCAGAGTGATCGGGATGAGCATGAAGACAGAGTTACTAAGCATCAGGGTGGAGAGTCTTCTCCTCCCTCATTTTTTAACCAGGAATGCAGACAGACAAAAACCTAGTGGTAAAATTCAGCAAGAGCCAAGAGGCTTAAAAAATTTAGTGGAGTCACTCTCACAGGAGATAAGAAATTTGCATGTTTCCTCAGATCAGAGAAATGTTCTTTTGTCTATGATAGCAACAAGCATAGATCAGCCTAAGGTACAGACACCCATCAAGTCATGGCAGACAGCCACAACAGGTTAGGTGTCTCCAATGCAAGCTAGTATTGCAGAATCGGGGCATAGAAAAAGATGATAAGGGATTTCAGACATTTCCTATATTGGAGCATAGAGATACTCAGAGAAACATAAGCAGGATACATGCGCAGATAACATTTAAGCAGCTCAAGAGACTAAAGATGGCTTATGTTCAGTATAGACTAAGAGCGCTTTTCACCCAGATGCTAGTAGAGAATATTGATGTAGAAGCTTTAACCCCAGGATATTGGAAGCAGATAGCCAAGGCCTGCCTGTCAGGGGGAGATTATTTGTTATGAAAAGCAGAATTTGCAGAGCAGTGTCAGATCACAGATGAAAAACTTAGAGCCCATAACCTTCCCGTTTCTTATGAGATGCTTGCCAAGGAAGGACAACATAAAGATATAAATCAGCAGTTGGGTTTTGAGATAGCAGTGTATACCCAGATTGGTGCAGCTGCCAAGAGAACTTGGAAGAAGCCTCCAGCCAATAGGACACAGACCAAAGGCTTTGTAAAGAGCAGGCAGGGACCTAGGGAGTTATTTCAGAATTTTGTCTTTAGACTAATGTAGAATCATCCAAAATAATGGGAGATACAGATATTAAGGTTTTGATTGTGAAACAATTAGCTTATGAGAATGCTACTACAGCATGCCAGGCCACACTAAGGCCTATGGAAAGGAAAATGACATAGATGAATTTATTAAGAGATGTTTAGATATCAGACCAGCAGGAGCTTCAGGTAAGAATGTATTATTCCTACAGAAAAAGCAAGGAATAAGGAGGAAGAAAGGCACAGAGCCTTCTAGGGGTTGCTTTGGATATGGTCAGGAGAGGAAGACAGCCACAGATGAACTACAGTGGGGCCAGCCCAAGCCCAGAGGGTAAAAGGCAAAATACAGGCCAAGGCCAAAACCTAGGAAACTTGCAGCCTTGAGAGCTGCTACCGTGGCTGACGCCCAGCCAAATGTATAGAAAATACTATTAATACAGCCAGTCAGAAACTGTTTTAAGACCTTATGGAGAAAGAAAGGCAACATGGATAAATTTGGATTTGTTCAAATTTTGGATGCTCATAATTCAAGGATTGGCTATAGCTGCTATGTTACAAGAGATTTCCATTAAGGGTTTTTCATTTTGACAAACCGGTCATAACCTAGGCAAAAGGGGAGATGAGAGATGTATGTATGTATGATCTATGTGTATGGTATGGCCACACTGGTATGAGTGAAATATGATCCTGAATGCATGAATGTTGACAAAAGGAACTAACTGCTTAAATTGCCTTGGATATGATTAAGAGAGACGCTTAAATTGCTTCGGGTATAGTTAAAAAGCTACTTGAATTGCTTTAAATATAGGTAAAAAGAACATCCAGTCAATCAATGTCTTAACAGGAAAGGCTGTCGATTTGAACTCTCAGAGACTATTGATGAAAAAAAAGCAAAAGCCTACAGCATTGACTTAAGAGTGAAAGAAATCCATATGGATGATTCTATAGACTTTAGCAGGGGAGAGGATACAGAGATCCTCCAAAATTTTTATTGGTTAAAAAATAGAAGTTAATGCATGATTTAGAAAAAGGGTTTTGAGAAAAAGCCCCAGGAGACAGCCGCCCTGTTAGACTTCCCCCCCACACAATGATGTCAATGTTGATGCAAATGAGGCCTTGTCAGCTAAGATGCAAATGAGGCCTTGTCAGCAAGTGAGAGCTTCACAGGTTGGATTAGCAGAGACTACTCACAAAGTTTAAGTAATTTTCAAAAGTTGTTTGGGACATATGTTATGTTCTAAAGAAATTAAGCCTTAAAAATTAGAAGTTAGAAAGGATAGCTTGCAATCTTTGAATGATTTTTCAGAAACTGTTGGGAAATATTCTATGGTTATGTCCCTTTTGGGGGGCATCTAGTAATGATTTAAAACCTTTGAATGAGATTCTAAAAGGAGATGGTGATCCCAATTCACCTAGAAAGTTAACTAAAAAGGGTAGACAAGTTCCTCTACTGTTGGAGAATATAACCCAGCATCAGCAGATGTTATGTTGGCAGTATAAAACCATGGAAAACTTATGCTGTCTTCCCAGCCAAAATGTTAAATCCTTATTTTCAAGCAGTAGTGTATAAGGTACAGAAATGCCGTATGGAATCTATAAGATATTTTGACAGAGAACTGTAATACGTAAGTTGATTGGTTGTTTCAGAACAATGGTTAGTTGCACAATTATTTTTGCTAAATTTTCAGGGAAAATTGACAATCAGTTTGCAGCTTATAGGCTGTTACAGTTTGTGCTAATGCGTCCTTTTATATCCCCCAAAATAGTAAGGAGCAGTCATAAAAATACTATGTTAGATTTTACTAATGGTTCTTCTAATGGAAGAAGAGCTTATGTTATAAATGATAAGAAATATGTGGAGCAAATGGCTCCAACTACAGCTCAGATAATCAAGTTACAAGCTGTTTCAATGGTTTTTCAGTGTCTAATAAATGATTCATTTAATTTGTATACTGATAATCATTCCGTTTTTAAAGCTTTTTAAGTAATACAGACAGTTCAGTACACAGGAACTAGTAATGATCAGGTTAAAATATTATTTGAGAAAATTCAAAATGTTATTCACCTAAAAAAAAAATGCCATGTTTGGTGAGTCACATGGGAGCCCATTCAAATCTTCCCTGCCTACAGGCTAAAGGGAACAAATCAACAGATTGATTAACAAAATTGGTCGATTTATCTCAAATAGAGAAAGCTCTGTAGTCTCATAAATTTCATCACCAAAATAGCAAAAGTCTAAAAAAGGAATTTGGCTTAGCTAGAGACTGCTAGCCAAATCGTCAAACTATGTGAGATGTGCCCACAACATTTACCTATGTCTAATTTAGGAATAAACCCTCGAGGTCTACTTCCTAATCATTTGTGGCAAATGGATGTTACTCATAATACAGAATTTGGCAAGTTAAAATATGTACACATGCCAATTGATAGGTATTCAGGTATCTAAATATGTGATAAGTCATTGTTTAAAAAGTGTTTTGCTTACGTGGGAGTTCCAAAAGTAATAAAAACAGACAATAGATCTGGATATTATAGTAAGGCATTTCAGCTATTTTATACTCAATGGAATACTGATCACAAAACAGGTATTCCTTATAATCCTCCAGGACAAAGAATTGTGGAGCATGCTTGCAACTCCTTAAAAATACAGATTTTCGGGCTGGAGATATGGCTCAGCCGGTAAAGGCTAGGCTCACAACCAAAATAAAACTTTGCTGCCCTCTACCTGTCGCCTGAAGTGAGTCTGGACTCTCCTCTGGCCCCAACTCCCCCCATTAACCCCTCCTTGCTTCTTCCTGAGCCTGCTCCTCCAGTAGAGTGGACCTTCCCAGCCAGGGCGGCCCACCCTGAGTCTGGACACACCTCATCCTTGTCCCCCCTCTGCTCTCTGCCCTCTGCCTGCTGCCTGAGGTGAGTCTGGGCTCTGCTCTGGCCCCAACTTTCCCCATCACCCCCATCCTTCTTCTTGAGCCTGCCCCTCCACAGGAGTGGACCCACCCAGACCGGAAGGCCCACCCTGAGTCTGGCCACACCTCACTTTTGGTCCCCTGTCTGCCCTCCAATCTTTGCTTGAGGAGACTCCACCTGCACCCTCTGGAAGAAGGGATGGGAACATGACAGAGTAAGAACACGCTCAACAACAGAAAGACCAATATGACACCACCAGAATCTAGGGACTCCACACCAACAAGAACTGAGAAGTCCAATGCAGAGGATGAAGAAGAGATGGACCTTAAAAATTATGTTATGAAGGTGATAGAGACCATTAAAGAGGAAACAAGAAAATCCCTTAAAGAAATAGAAGAAAAAAACAAGCAAAAAATTACATGAAATGGAGGAAGAGACAAACCAAAAAATTCTAGAAATAAACAAATCTCTTAAAGAATTTAAAGAAAGCCAAGAAAAAGCAACCAAACAAGTGAAGCAAACAATTCAAACAGTTCACAGTTTGAAAGCACAATTAGAAACAACAAAGAAAACACAGAATGAGGAGATGCTGGGAATAGAAAAGCTGGGTAAATGATCAGGAACCACTGACGTAAGCATAACCAATAGAATACAAGAGATGGAAGAGAGAATCTCAGGTATTGAAGACTCATTAGAGGATATACAGTCATCAACCAAAGAAAATCTCAAGTTCAACAAGTCCCTAACACAAAATATCCAGGAAATATAGGACACCGTGAAAAGACTAAACCTAAGAATAATAGATATAGAAGAAGGTGAAAAAATTCAGCTCAAAGGTACAGAAAACTTATTCAACAAAATCATAGAAGAAAACTTCCCAACCTACAGAAGGATATGCCTATGAAAGTACAAGAAGCTTACAGAACACCAAATAGATTGGACTACAAAAAGAAATCCCCTTGCCACATAATAATCAAAACACCAAACTTACAGAATAAAGAAAAATATTAAGAGCAGCTAAAGAAAAAGACCAAGTAACATATAAAGGCAGGCCTATCTGAATTACACCCGACTTCTAAATGGAAACTTTGAAAGCCAGAAGATCCTGGATAGAAGTTTCACAAATGCTAAGGGAACATGGATGCCAGCCCAGACTACTGTATCCAGCAAAGCTTTCAATCACTATAGATGGAGAAAACAAGATATTCTATGACAAAGCCAGATTTAAGTAATACATATCCACTAATCCAGCCCTACAGAAATTAATGGAAGGAAAACTGCAATGTATTGAAGATAACTATGCTCAAAAAACTATAGGTAGTAGATATTATTACCACTTTATTTATTTATCTATGGGTAATAGATATTGTTACCCACTTTACCAAACACCAAAATAAAAAAGGGAGGAAATCCACACATAACACTACCAACAACAAATCCAAAACAAACAAGAATCAACAATCAATGGTCATTAATATCACTCAATGTCAGTGATCTTAACTTGCCTATAAAAAGATACAGGCTAACAGAATGGACAGGAAGACAGGATCCATCCTTCTGCTGCATACAAGAAACACAACTCAACTTCAAAAACAGATGGTACCTCAGAGTAAAGGGTTGGGAAAAGATTTTCCAATCAAATGGACCCAAGAAACAAGCTGGTGTAGCAATCCTAATATCTAACAAATTAGACTTCAAACTAAAATCAATCAAAAGAGATGAAGACGGCATTTCCTACTCATCACAGGAAAAGTCAAGATGAAGTCTCAATACTGAACATCTATGCCCCGAATATAAAGGCACCCACATTTGTAAAAGAAACATTACTGAAGCTCAAATCACACATGAAACCTCACAACTTACAGTGGGAGACTTGATTATCTCGCTCTCACCACTAGACAGGACCACCAGACAGAAACTTAACAAAGAAACAAAAGAACTAACAGAAGTTATGACCCAATTGGGATTAACAGACATTTATAGAACATTCCATCCAAACACAAAAGAATATACCTTCTTCTCAGCGCCACATGGAACCTTCTCTAAAATTGACCACATACTTGGCAACGTAGCAAACCTTTGAAGGTTCCCCATGCAGGGCCTCACTATCCCTGGGGAGGAGTTGGGGGGTGGGGTGGTGGGGGTTAGTGGGGTACATGGGAGGATGGGAGGGCAAGGGAATGGGGGGATGGATGTGTAAATGAGTAGTAAAGAATAAAAAAATTGCAGCTTCAAAAATTAAGACGGGGGAGTAATGTCCCTAGTCTCCACATGATGCATTAACTAATGTACCCTTCAATTTCAGTTTTTAAAATAATGGATGCCAGTGAGCAATCTTCTACAGACAGATTCTGACATGATGCAACTTGAGAGACTTTTTGCTCAGGTCAGATAGAGACATCCATACACTAGACAGTGGAGAAGACCCAAGTTGGGGTGGAGGAGATGTTTGTGTTTTTTGCAGGAAAAGAATAAAGTGAGATGGCTGCCAGACCATTTGGTTAAATGCCTGGAGCAGAGGAAAACGGGACCTAAAACCGTGGGAACCTGCCCAAGCCAGTTCGAGTGAGACACCATGAACCAGTGCTCCTGACCCTTGATGTCACCAAATCTACAGTCTGTGGAAGAAAGGAGGTGGTGGGTTCCAGAGTTCCAGTTTCTCAACCAGCCGGCTACATGGATTTCCCAGATGCATGAGTTCTCATTCCAGAGCCGACAAAGAACTGGAGGACTAACAGCTTGCGTTTTGCCACAACTTGAGACACAGAACTCTTTTGCCAGTTTTTCCCATTGGGGGAAAAAGGACCCACTTAGAACAATTGGACACTAGTATGGACGTGATGAGTGGCCAAAGCCCCTTCTCAGTGTTTGAACAGGACATGGACAAAAAGTTTTTCAGTTAACATTCAAGGACTGTGATACTGCAAACCTGATTTCAGAATTTTACAGCCAGCAGAACATTGGACTTTAGACAAAAAGAAAAGGATTCACAGAGCATTGAACTCTAGACAGGGAACATATGAAAAAAAGTTTAAAATTGTGGAATTGTTCAAACTCCATACATCATATTAACATTTTATTGTCTTTTGATTTCATTGTAACTCACCCTAATGTATGTTCATACTGGAATTGTTAATGTTTGTAACCTTTGCTGTATGTGCTATGCAAAGATTTATGTATACAAAAAGTCAGAGTTCATTCTAACAGGAATGTAAAGTGTAGCCTACAAGTCTTAGGGTAAAAATGTGTTTAGAAACAAGGCATTGGTGGTGCACGCCTTTAATCCCAGCACTTGGGAGGCAGAGACAGGCGGATCCCTGTGAGTTCAAGGCCAGCCTGATCTCCAGAGTGAGTGCCAGGATAGGCTCCAAAGCTACACAGAGAAACCCTGTCTCAAAAAAACAAAAAACAAAAAATAAACAAACAAAAAATGTGTTTAGAAAAGCAGATTTGGGTATTGACGTAACCAGAGGCACACTGGTTTTTAATAGGCCATTTTAACTCTGTTCATTCTGCTCCCTTTTTGTAGGAGATTGTTTGTGGCCATGAGAGCATAGATGTTGCTTCCTGGTAAGCTCCCAGGTTTGGAGGCCTGTGACATCAAACCATGCCCCCTTCCCCTTAATGTTCTTTGTTACAGAGGCTGCTTTTGGCCAGAGACTGGAAAGGTTTTCTTGCCTCCAGGGAACCTAAGGCAGGATACCAATGACGGAATGCGTGATTTGAGGATGGGTAACTCTGGTAGATTAAAGAAAGACACCTAAGCAAGGCACAGTCATCTGTCCTGTTGCAGAAGCACAGGTATCATTTTAATAATTTAACAGGGGGGAATGATTGGGGCCCAAAAAATACCAATTATGGTATTTCAGATACAGGCCTCAAACTCAAGCTTGAATCTCACATTGTCTTTTAGATGTCCCACTGGTTACCACCAGATGGCTTGGCCTGAGTGGAGAAAATCTCCTAGTTTGCATAACAACAGACCTAGGCCCTGGGTGGGCCCACACCTATTGTGAGGGCTTGTGTACTTGCCTAGGGACTGGTGAGAGGCTGGTGAGGACATGCAGTTTTAGAGGTGCCTCTAAAATAAAAGGAAATATTTGATATCAGCTTTATATATGATACTAGATGTCTTTTGATATCACCCCCACTGTTAGAAAGCTATTTAAGAGGATGCTTGAATAAACCGTGGACTCCAGACTCCAGCATGGACTGAGAGCCCTCCTGAAATGACAAGATGTCTGTGTCTAGTCCTTAATGTTGTTGGGTAATTTGCTTCCCCAGGTCCACACTCTCCCTCCCACTCAGGGATGGACCTGGGGTTGTTCTGGTGGTTCGGGTTACAGCCCCAAAGACATCAGTCCGGAAAAGATGGCCTTTGTAGCCTGGAACTGATACAGGATGGACTCCGGCAAAAGACAAAGCATCTATGTGGAGCCCAGGAATCTAGATCTAGGCAGACATTACCCCTGATGATATCTTGAACCTAGTGTGTAGAATGGTGACAGAGAAATGTCTTCCTTGACCTAAAAGACCATAAGGCAATGAATGGGTGTGCTCTTTAACCATTAAATGTATGGTATATTTTACACATGGATTCAGAAAACTAATGTGCACTTGAAAAAAATGTTTCATACAATTAATCCCTTGCAGTTGTCTTTATTTCTCAAGTTTTTGATCTTTATAAATTCAACTTTTATTTGTAAACATGGATAATCAGTAAGAAAAATCTTCATGGAGAGAGACAGTAAGGAGATGATGGGTAGAGGTGGAGCTGTTTCTTGGGAAAGGCGCTTGGCTTGTGGGAAGGAACAGAAGACTCTGATGGCACAATGCTGTCTGCTAATCCAACTTAAACCGGAAATACTGAGGATCTAATATTCAGAGGGTTCTCATTTCTGAATAAATTAAAATTATTTATCTCTACTTGGAATAGTTCTTAAAGGGGTTTTAAATACAGGAGTCAATCAACAATTTTTAGCTATAAAAATGATGTCAGAGCAACTCCATATTCAAGTGAGGCCAGAGATATCCGGCTGCTCCCCACCCCCAAGGGACTACTACCAAGAGTTGACTTCAGTCAAGTTGATAATAATGGTCTCTCTGGTTCTTAGTTCTGGATTTGGTACAAACAATTCCATTTGAAAAGTCTGAGGGTGTTTAAATGTATCCAGTGCATTACCAACCCTAATTATTCCTATGTCTGATTACTTGTCTCCTCCATTTTTCTGTTGATGAAGGGTTTACTTCCCTCTAGCTTTCATACTGTTCCAATTTTTCTGAAGCTTCATTTTCAAAGTTATTTCCCAATGTCACCCTGTCCCCTTTCCTGCAATGTTGCATCACCTACATGACATTTGTTTTTCATGTCACAGATGCACTGTCCCCAGTAGGAAAGATGACCCAGCTCCTTTAAATAAGAAGGAAGCCTGGTACCCACCAGTTCCCCAGCTGAGGTGTGGTAGCTCTTGCTTGGGGTTGAAAACACTTTCATAGAAACTCCAGTTTCTCCTTGCATGAGTACTTTATTGGCAGTTCCTTTAAGGGACATAATTAATTTTGTGGTGTGACTGGTGCCGTGATTCAGTGCGGTGGAGTCATCAGGAGGAAGGCATCAGTGTGGTCTCAGAACGTCAGGACAGTACGGATACTGAAAATGAAACATAGGGTGTTGTTTCCACGTTCCCATGACTCACAGTCCCCGTGGGAGTGAAGAAAGCACGTGCTGTGAGTCTACAGAAAATCCATCCCAGTTCCCAAAGGTTCCATGCCCATCCCTGTGACCAAGGTCAAGTCCTTAATTGGGCGATCCACCTTGTTCTGATCTCTCTTGCCTCGTCTCCAGCTCTAAACTCACACAGAGCATCTTAATATGACTGCCATTTAGATTTTGGTTCCTAGTTGGCATTCTTAAATAATATAAAGCCTGCATGCCTGGTCTAAGAAATGTAACAGTGGCCAATAACAGGCAGTCATTCTTGCTGCTTGCACAGAGTTTGTTGGACCTTTTTAGGCCTTGTTTCATTTAAACTTCATTCTAAACAGCAGCACTATAAGGTAGGCTATCATAGTTTGTCCATTTCTGAAATGTGAAAAATGAGGCTTAAGTTTGTAAATTGCTCAAGCTCACAGGTCTGTGTGTAGAGCCTGAACTGGTAACAAAAGCCAGCTACCCCATTTTGTTCTTATCCCATTTCTCCTTCATCTTCTTTAATCCATTTTCCCTGCCATAAAAATAATATATTTCTGCGCCTGCCCCATATAAATAGAATGTCAAGACTTACCTCTTTCCAGCACGAAGCAGATCAAATCCTTCATTTATTTTCTCAAAAGGTAAAACATGGGTAATTAATGGTTCCAGTGGAAACTTCTTGGCCATAAAATCAGCCACAAGCTTGGGGACGGCATCTTTACTCTTAAACCCTGGAAGGAGAGCAGCACCACCGTGAGAAGCAGTCACTGCAGGCGGGAGTCAGATAGGAGACTTCCCAAGGCAACCAAAGTTCCTGAAAGTGTGCAAGTCCAGAGGCTCAAACACCCCCTGCACTGCACTAACATCTTAGGATATGTCACCTGACAGACAGGGCCCCTGGCTGATGAGGGCAGCTTAGGAGTTCTTCCAAGGGAAATTGTATGACAGGTGTTTATACTCAGAGAAAGGGAGCTGTCCACAGTCAGGTAATGAGCACAGGCATAATCTACTGCCTTGGCTTTTCTGCATCCTCTGAGGCATTTTGGGGGCCTCACAAAGACACAAGCAGAAGGATCCAGAAAATCCTGGCTAATTAATAGGGAAACACAGAGAAGCCTGTCTTGGGATTTCCTGCATGAGTTCTTGCTATAGAGAAAACAGTGATTTCATGTTTTTAAACCATGTTGCCTTCTAAAAAAAGTTCTAAAATCTGAACTTTTCTTTTACAAAATTGAATACCGAAATAAGCTAAGAATTTGACACTCAATGTTAGGATGATGGCTGGATTAATGGAGTTCTTTTTTTTTTGTTTGTGACATAATATTTCTATTGACTATCTGGGAATTTCCCACAATGCACCCTGATTACCCTCATTTCCCAGTCCTCTCAGGTTTACCCACCAATCCTTTCGACCTCCCCCAAGATGGGAAAAATATACCCAGCCCAATTTGTGTTGTCCGTATATTCACTGGGGAATGGTCAAACTACCAGTGGCTAGACCGTTAAAGAAAACTGAGTCCTTCCCCACCGCCATCTACCAGAATGCACCAGCTGTGAAGTGTTATACTTCAGCATCCCTAGCACGATTTTTAAGAGTTCTCTTCCATAGCTTCTAATCTCTGGACTGTTTTCTTGGGGTGGGGGCGGAGGAGAGGTTGTCACAAAGCTGAGTTTTATCTCCAGAATAAAAAACAAACACACAAACAAAAATAATAACAATAACAATAAATGGCTGATTCAGTGCTGGGGGATCTTGTAATTCCAGGTCTGGAGAGAGGAAACTGGTAGATTCCTGCACTAACTGGCCAGGAAGTCTATGCTGACTGTGAGCCTCAGACCACTGTGACATCCTGTCTCAAAGGACAAGGCAGATGGCCCCTGTGTATGGACATCAAATGTTCTCTGGCCTCTACACACATCCACACTTCCACCTTGACACACCCGAAGACAGACAGAACTGGATCCTTAACTGTAAACACATACCACCAAATATTGCTCCTTTCCAGGTGCGACCCAGCAACAGCAACATGGGGTTCACGGAGAGGTTTTGGGCATTAGGAGGCACCCCGACAATGACACTTACTCCACATGCTGCATGGCAGCTCAACAGGGAAGAATTCTGGAATAACAAATAATATTTAAGTGGATTCTCTTGTGGTTTCTACCCACCATACACAGTTTCATGTAATATGAAGAAATGTTTGGATAAATTGTGAATAAAAGAGTGAATGAATGAATTTATGTTTAATTCTTACTTGCAAACTAATAAAGAAGCAATGCCCATTGTGTGCATGGAAGTTTTGGATTTTCCAAGGAGAACATTGTTTCCTCACATAACTCACAAGCAATCCATGAGTAGGTTAATTCTCTTTTCGTTTGTCCATTAATTACAGTTTTGAAGCCTGTACTCTGAGCTAGAAATTTTCATGATGAAGATGTAATAATGAAAACATCTAAAGTTCCCTCTCATCCATTTGTCAAGCTCCCATTTTAATAAGAACCTGCTCTGGTGCTAATATCAAGAGCAGGCATGCATTACTTGTTTATGCCCCCAAAGTATGCATTGGTTTGACAGTATTCTGTTATCTGTAGACATCCAGGAAGTTTGCATCTTTCAGTTGGGTTTTTTTTTTTTTTATAGCATCAATAGTAGAAAATCATTTAGAATCCTCCAAGATACATGTTGACATGTCTTTTGATTTTGACATTTTGAAAACCAAATGACCTCGGAACATGTGGTATCAGACTTTTGGATCTTCAAATCTACTGACAACCTAGTTTAAGATGAGCAAATAGGGAAAACAGAGAGTGAATCACAGAAGAGCGATGGCCCTGGGAAGAGCCAGAACCCATAGCTTAGAAGGATTCTTTGTCCAAAGAGGAGATGCCATGCTCTCTTGGATCTTCTGTCACCTATGGCATCTTGTCTCAGTTCAAGACTGAGAAGAAGCTCACTGTCAGGGTACCTTAGCCATTCTCTATTACCAAGTCAGCCAAGGTTTTCTGGAGAACCTCAGTAATGGTTATTTGTTAGTCTCTAGGGTCAATTCTCTAGAATTCTAGAGGTCTCTTGTTGGGTGAAATGTAACTGAAGAAGTATTCTTTAGCAATGGATGGCAATTGCAACTATTTGAAAGTATTATGACATGTATTTCAAGAATACAAGCACTATAAATTTAGCAATAGGATGTCTTTTCATTATCCCCAGCCCACCTTAACTTAGTGCTTACTACATGGCAGTTGGCTTTAGGGTAATTGTGTTACATGCATTATGTCATATAGATCATAAACAAACCTACAAAATGTGTATCTCTGTGATTTAGGTAGTATGGAAGAATCTGTGAATTCTATTCTGGGAAGTATGTACTCCAACATGGAGATCTGAGTGTTTCCAGGTGCCCAGCACTGTGCTGTCTCTGTATTGAATACATGGTGTTCTATTAAAGCAGTCACTCCTCTACATATTTTATGCCAATAAAATAATACTTAATCATTATTCTTTTTGGCCATATGTTGAAATGTGCAAATGCTTTTTGGAATATTTAATTTCAAATATTAAGTAATAATAATATAAAGACTATGGTAGTAAATCATATTCATCCATTTAAGACCAAAATTTATGTTTAAACTTTCTAGATGAATTGATTTTGACTAAAAAAGCTCCATTGAAAGCTTTCCTCCATTAAAGGAGGGGCATTGTTTGAGACAAGTTTGTAGAAGTGAGAAAAATGAAAGTTTCTCCAACAGCGAATTAAGCAATCTGAGTAGAAACAGGAGATGGAGAGTTTCCACTCATCTCTTTCTCCAGCAGATTTCTATTGTGCTGTCTAGAGCATATTACAGATGAAAGAAGAACGGATCTCCAGGCAGGCATGCCACAGTACCTACCATGGTGTCCAGTCGACCGATTACTTCAAAGGAAAAGTCCACCCCTCCATCGGTCATTTCCTGGAGTACTTCCTCAATGGGTTTGTTGTAGTCTTGAGGGTTGATGCACTCGGTTGCACCCAATTGTTTGGCCTTTGCAAACTTGTCTTTGTTGATGTCCACAGCAATAATCCTGGCTGCTCCAGCTGATTTACAGCCAATGATGGCAGACAGACCGACACCTCCAAGGCCAAAGACAGCACAGGTGGAGCCTGGGGTCACCTACGTTTTGTCAGAAAATGTAAAAGATGGATGGAACAGTGGTTGATAAGTAGTGCTCCACACTACACAAGGCACCTTGCTTTGCCCATAATCATGGCTACTCAGACTTCATTCCATCTGCTGGTAAAACCTCTTCTGGCTAAAGTTGCCCAAATGAGTGCATCATTACTTCTCAAAATTTGCTCAATATTAGCCACACCTGGAGAGCCCCCCCCCCCCAGTCCAGTAACAGTCTCTACCAATTAATTGGATTCTCTGCAGGAAGAACCCCATTCTTCCTCCAATGGGAAACCCCAGTTGAGGACAGTTTACTGGATGATCTTTGAACTCAACACAGAAATGTCTTTAATCTCCGAGAGCCACACAATAACATCTTACACATACACAAAAGCAATTTCATAAATGAAACAAATGATAAAGGAGATTACAGTGTAATCCAACTTCCCATCAATCATGAACTCTTGATCACTAACTGTGAGTTGTCACAAGCAGGGTAATTAGAGCAGCAGAAGGCTGGTAAGCATTTCGAAGTCATTCCTGGCTTAAAGCAACAGGAAGGTGGATATGAAACTTTAAGGAAATCCAGGATGGGCCAGTGTAATCTCTGTGGGACTTAGAGGGGGAATTTTGAAAAGAAGCAAATGTAAAGCACTGAAACAAATTTTCCCTTAGTGGTGATTATTTTAATGTTCATCCATCAGATGCTCTTAAATGCTATGGCACACATCACTACTTTCTCCCTTGCCCAGAAAAAAGCAAGGCATTTGACTGTGATGGACGTAATAGCCATAAAGTCCTCTAGTTTCTGACTCAGCAGGCAACTTGAGAGAAGTTCTAGTCTCTCCTTTAGTAAAGCAAACAACAAAAATTTAGGCAAATGGCTACACCTTATTGGATCTAGTTTCATAAAATCAAAGATACTACTAGATTTTGCAACCACTGGGAAGAAAATTATTTTTAAAAAATTATTGCCCAAAATTGTCACCTCTATTGAGTGTGTGCTTGTGTGCACATGTGTGTAGCTTTGTCATCAGAGAAGACAACATAGTGATGAGGTCTCACATGTAAGAAATGCTTTGCTAAACTCTCTCGTTTCTTCTAGGATTCACTCAGTAGGTGGCCATGGATCAGGTCCATGGAGTAAGGCTGGGAGAGAACAAACTATTTGCTTTGACTGCATCAGTATCTCACAGAATCCATCATGACTGATACTGAGTGTAGTGTCTTTCTTACTATAGAATGAGTGATTACATGAGTTCCCAGATCTAAAATATGGTGGTGATATAGAAAATAAATATAGAATGTAATTATTGAACATAAAATATTTACTTTCTCTTAACTCAGTATCAGCATAATTTTCATCTGAAATAAGCAGGTGAATTTCCTTCATGCATTTACATTCCTCTTGGGCTTATTTTCTACTAATAATTTAATCAATACCATAAACCTTTGAAAATGATGTAAGGGAATCCTAGAGTGATGTTTTAATGGGTTTACTAACAAACTTGCTTAGGAAATATGATGTCACACAAAGTAGAGTTTAGCTAAAGGAGCCCTGTCTTTAGCACTACCATAGGCAGCACGCTAAGCACTGTGTCAGAAACTGTAGGAAAAGGTTTACCTCTAACACAATTAAGTCTAGGTTTGCTGGGGAAATGTTTCTGTTAAGGATGGTTCACAATCCTCCTAACAAAAGGAGACAACCCTGGCCCAGAGCTGGCCATTAACAAAGACTGTGCCTCATCCTGGTGCTCTTTCAAGGAACAGCAGGCAGTTCAGAGGGGCTGCACTGGCCACAGTGCCATTAAGTCCTGGTTCATCGTTAAGACTCAGTTTCTTTTCAGCAAAGTTCCACCATTCAGGGAGGTTGGCTTTGGGTAACACTGTTAGTCTATATTTTAAAAAAGCAGAATTGGACTGAACTAAGCCTTCTGAATGTGGGTGTCAGTTAGGAGGCCTGGCCCGTCTATGGGACCTGTGGTAGCAGAGCCAGTATCTATCCCTAGTGCACAAATGGTCTTTGGGATCCCATTCTCCATGGAGGGTTACTCTGTTAGCCTAGATGCACAAAGGACCTAGGCCCTCCCTCAAATGCTATAACAGTTTGATGATACTCTATGGAAGGCCTCACCCTCCCTGAGGAGTGGATGGGGGATGGGATGGGGGAGTGGTGAGGGGCATGGGAGGGTGGGAGGGAGCAGGAGCTGGGGTTGATATGTAACTTAAGATTGTTTCTT
Organism: Cricetulus griseus; assembly: GCF_003668045.3. NCBI lineage: Eukaryota > Metazoa > Chordata > Mammalia > Rodentia > Cricetidae > Cricetulus > Cricetulus griseus. The sequence continues at coordinate 21,339,832 of NW_023276806.1, forward strand.
AAAAAATAAAAATAAAAGTCTCCACCACTGATAAAAACAAAAAACAAAAAAACTAAATGACAAAATGTTTGGCCTAAGGTGTGGCTACTGGATGTCTTGACCCTCAAGACAAAATTACAGGATGTTTGGCTTAGGGTGTGGTGACCAGATATTTTGGGTATTGGGAAGGTAATTACCTTTGTTTTTTTCTTGTATCATGGTAAGGAAGTCTTTTGCTCTCCCCTTTTGCTTGGGGCATATAAGAGCAATGAGTAATAAACTTGGGGTGTCTACACCATTCACTGAGTGCACTCCCAACTCAAAAAAAAAAAATACTGTGACAGTATCTTTGCTGTGCCGTTCTCCCCACGTTGGCTCTTTTTTGAAAACCATGATGGCATCTCCACTTTAACAACCTCCCATTTGTCCCAAATGGCCAGCTTGACATTTTCTGACTCTTTAATGTTTTGGTTGCTCAAAGTGTCTCTTGGGACTGGCACATAACAGAGCGTTGCAGACAACAGCATATGTAAAATGTTAGAGCTCAAGATCTATGTAAATTTAAAATAATTTCTATGAGAGGCCAGTTTCTATTTGAACTGTGGAGACTGGGTACATATTATTCTAGATCTTTTCTCGAATGTGTGAAGTGAATTCTCACTGGAGTTGGAGAAGCTTATTTCTCTTCTACAAAACCACCCTCTGATGCCTTGAGCCATTGCTGCTCTTTTGGTCTTCACAGAATGCATGTAGCTTTGTCCATGGGCCACTGTCCATCTTACCTTGGCAACTTTGACAGCAGAGCCATAGCCAGTTGAGAACCCGCAGCCGATGAGGCAGACTTTCTCGAGTGGTGAAGCTCCGTCAATTTTAGCCACTGCTATCTCATCTACCACAGTGTACTGGGAGAAAGTGCTGGTGCTGACGAAGTTGTGGATTGGCTTCCCCTTGCAGGTGAACCTGCTGGTGCCATCCAGTAGAGTCCCCCGAGGTTGTACCAAACTGGTCAGTGAAACACAGGCATAAAAAGCATATGAGACAGAATAAAAGCAGTGTGCCACCTAATTGTTCAAGAAGACAGTAAGAAACCTACTCATTTTTTATACACAAGTTGTTTTCTGGGTGCTTGCAAACCCTGCATTTTCCACACTGGGGAGAAAAGAGCGGGATGACTTTATCGCCTGGAGGGGGAACAACAAAATGAATTAAATGTCTATACGGGAATTAATAATAAAGCAAGCACATGTGGCCCACATGTGGAGATGTGTGTCTTTGTAAGGTCTGCAAGAGATAGGGCCCAACCACTCTATGTCATGTGTGGGTCAAAACCTCCCAGCCTTGCTATTCATCCAGGTTTATATGTGCCTGAAGAGTCCCAAAGAGAAAAGGGAAATGGAAAAACAGCCATTTTCATCAATCAGCAGTTAGCTTTTGTGTGTGCCTCAGTTTCTCCTGGGAGCTTTGCACATATTAGCCTATTCAAACTTTGGATATTCTCACTGCTAGGGATAAATATATACCTTAGTGGCAATGAGTGCTAACCTCCAATGTTAACATAGGCTGTTGGAGAGATCTGACTTTTTGTCTAATAGTTACAATAAAACTAAAATCAAACCAAACACAACATAGGACATATTGTATAATACACATAAAACAAATTAAACTTGATCATAGCATAAAATTGTAAAAAGAATTTGATGGCTAATTTTCTCCTTTTAAAAGATATTGTTTTATTTTGTGTGCATGTGGAAATATCCATGTGTGTATGCCACTTGTGTGTGGGTGCCCTTGGAGGCCAGCAGGGGGCGATGTGTCCCCTAGAGCTAGAGTTACAGATGATTGTGAATTGTCCAACTGGGTGTTCTAGAACAAGATGTGGCTTTAATCACAGAGTCATTTCTCCATGGTGCAGGTGTTGGCTTTTCAAAGTGATTGTGCTTCTCTTAGTATTAAATGAATACTTACACCAAAATCTTAGTCATCTTTGGAAGAAGCATAATAAAATTTGACAACAAAGTGAAATTTACTTTGGAAATCTGTTTTAAACAGTGAATTAGATATTTTCCCTATGAAATAAAAGACAACTTTTGCTTTTTGTTAATTATTTATAAGTAATTACATCTCCCATGCCTCAGCTTCCTCTTTTGGGAAGGACTCTCTTGGCAACAGAATCAAAACACAAGCCCCGAGGGTAAAGGATTCTGTACCTGGTTTTACAGAAGTCACCCCTTCTCCAACGCTTTCCACAATACCGGCTCCCTCATGGCCTAAAACTGCAGGAAGAGGTGTAACCAAGCTTCCACTAACCACATGATCATCTGAACGGCAGACGCCCGTGGCCACCATCTATAAATTAGAGATAGAGTTCACTCAGTGAAGTTCCTGACCGTGGGGTTTAACACTCTGTTCTGAACTTGTGCTTCTGAGGAGTTTGCTAACATTCCCATTGCTTACAAATTCAAAGATTCGATTTAGGTCCAAGATTCCCCTGGGCTTTCATCTATCTTTTCCCAATTAAACAGCTTAAGTGTCAATGATCATTTTGTAAGTTTAGCTAAAATGTGTATTTTATACAATATACAAAAGTGCATGCTCTGTTCTGAAAATATAAATAAGAAAAGAGCACCAAAAATTGCCTAATATTAATTGCTTTTTGGATATTAATTGCTTTTTGGAATCAAGATGCTTAGCACTTAGAAACACGTAATAGTTAAAAAGTTTTCAGGGATTACATTAAACATACTTTTTAGTCTGTTCAAATTTTGAGTAGTTGTTATCAATAGCTTGCCTTAGCAATAGATTAATTCTATTGGACAAGCCTCTTATTGGGGCTTTTAATGGACTTTTGGATGGGTCTATGGAATTTTATGAGTTTTTCAAACCTAACTTTATAGATGGTCAAAGGGGGCATTACCTTAATGCGAACTTCATGGGCCTTGGGGGGTGCGACTTCTATGTCCTCGATGGAGAAGGGCTTGTGAGGCTCCCATAGCACAGCAGCTTTGCACTTGATTACCTGGGAGATAAAGGGTTATGTCACTGCTCCATGAGATCTGTCCTGGGGTCTGCCACCCATTATTACATAGATACAGACACTTCTCAAATACAAAGAGCCAATTGACCCTTAAAAATGGGTGACCCCTTAGCCCAAGTTCAGAAAATTCACCTAAATATAATCCACCTTGATGAATTGGTGTATGTTCTGTCAGGCCCTGCTTGTACCTTTTTTTTTTTTTTCTTGACAGTCACTTGTACTGTTCTGAAAGAGGTTGTTTGACCAAAATCATTGGGTATATGTTTAATTCTAAATGATAATTATTAATATATTTTTGAAGTGTTGGGGACAGAACCCAGAACTTTGTGCTTTCAGGCAAGTACTCTGTCACAGAGTACTTAAACCCCAGCCTTTGGATTTCTGAGACAATATTCGAATCAGCAGCCCAAGCTGGCCTTGAACTAGGAATCTTTCTGTCTTGGCCTTCCTAGTGCTGGGATTTCAGAGATGTTCTACCATACCTTGCTACGTGATGGGTTGTCCTTCTGTTATATATATGTTTCTCTTATTAGTTGATGAATAAAACACTACGGTCAATAGAGACAGGGAGATAGGCAGAACTAGGAGGAGGAGAATTCTGGGAAATATAGGTCAGAAATAGTTGCCTTGTAACCAACCACCAGGAGGATAGGATTCAACAGGTATTCTCTGGTAACATAAGACCATGTGGGTATACTTAGATGAATAGAAATTGGTTAATAATTAAGAAAGAGGTAGTCAATAAGGAGCCCTAGACACCGGCCAATAGTTTCATACTTAATATAGCATCTGTGTGTTTATTTGGGGCAAGGCGGCTGTGGAACCAGGTGGGGAATCCTGTAACAAAATGGTGCCCAGATATGGTTTGATCAAATTAACATGCAGAACCCTGCAAAAGCTTGGAAAGGGATTTAGAAACAAAAGAACAAAGTCAAGCATAGCTTCTTGGTAGCAACATTTTTTTCAGATGGGCTCTGTTTGTTGGAGACAATCGGAGGTGTGTGGCTCCATTAAGAGAGGTTTCCTGACTCAGCATAAGTGGCAAAAAAAAAAAAACAAAAACAAAAAGCAAACAAACAAAAAAACTGGCTTGGCTCTTTCAGACATGTTGTTTAGCAGATAAAAGCCTCATGACCAGAAAAAGATAAAGATTTACAGTAAAGACAAACTCAGATAAAAAACTTCTAAAGGGTTTATAGTGTGTTTAAAAATATATGTAGGTTTGGGAGAGAAAAGAAACAGGAAAAATATAAAGAAATAGAGTAATATAAAAATATAAAAGAAATAGAGTAATAAAATGCCACGTGAAGATGGAAAGTACACAGAGTTTGGATACTATATGTTGTGTTGTCTTTAAATTTTTCAGTTGTTGGGAAAGAAGCAAAAACTGCTAAAAGACATTTGATGATAAATGTTGTTGGATTAATCTAACTTACATATTTTGTACATGCTTTGACTTCAAAATTTAAGTCTAACGACAGGTTACTTTAGAAAAAGGTTTTGTTCTTGTTTCCACAGAAGATGAAAATCTGTGGATTCCTTCTACACCAATATGGTTTGATCAAGCAAGACCCCCGAAGCAGTGGCCCAGGTGATCCAACATCCATGACACCTGGGACGATGCAGCCTTGTAGAATACTACAAGGACTGGATCAAGTTTCTGGGTTTTCTCATGATCTCTATGGTTTTGATAGCACCCCCAAACAACAGGAAGCAGATTGGAGAGAACTATACTCACATTCCCAAATATTGTTTATAAATGTTTGTTTTCATTTCAATGTGGTTGGTTATAAGTGGTTAATGATCACAACCAATAGCTTTCTAAAGGAAAAGGGGGGAATACGCTATAGAAATGAATATTGTGTATTGGTATGGATTTTGGTTTATTGATACAAATTTAAGGTGAATCTTGTGATATGTATATTTCTCCTCTTGTTTAATATTGTGTTTATACCACTCATTTAAAAATGTAATGTATAATTAAATACGGATTGTATATAGTCACCTATAATAGTCAAAACTTATAGTTAGGTTTTCTAGTTATATAGAGATATATTTCAAATGGATAGATATTCTTCAAAACTTTCAAAGACCTACAGAATATGGCATTGAAAATGGTTTAGGGTTTTTCAGGACAGTGAGACACAACTGCTCCTGGCAACACCACTAACTTCAGAGAGGAGGATGAACATTGAAGAAACTCATTATGGAGTTTGCCTTCCACATGGCGAGACTATCCATTTGGGCAAGAAACTCTTCTTGCCTGGACTGTTTGACTGTATGCTATATAAACTGGTCATGCAGGACCCACAGGAAAGTGACTGCTGAACTTACAAAATGGAACAGTCCTTCAGGGTTCCTGCTTCATAGAAGAGTCTGCCAGACATTCTGCAGGACACAGAGAAAAATGACTGACAAACTGTCAATACAGGTGGACAGTGTGAAATTTCCTGCTTCAGTGAGAAGTCTGCTAGACACTGTGGCCTATGGGCTAAAGTGAGATGCCCTAATGTTACAGAAGAACTTTGGGTGACTGTCCAGGCTTTGAGATGTCTCTGTCAATTCTAGAGTTTACATATTATCCTTCCGTGGTCTTTGATGACGTTGAGATAAATAGCTATGGTCTAATCAGTTATGATGAAAGAAAGTTACATCAAGACTCACAAAGATAGGATAGATGGTAGAATATTTTCTTTAAATCTTGCTAAATGTTAACGGACTAAATAGCCTAACTATAGTTCTTACTTGAAAACTGTTTTGTTATATAGAATTTTACTATGTTAAAGTTAAAACACCTCTCTTTATTTAGACAGGAAAGCGGAAATGATGGGGTTGTCCTTCTGTGTAATATGCCTCTCTTATTGGTTGATGAATAAAACACTGTGTCCAATAGATGCAGGGAGATAGGCAGGGCTATGAGAAGAGGAGAATTCTGGGAAAGGTAGTCCAGAAACAGTCACCATGTAGCCACTGGGAGGATAGGATACACCAGGCATTCTCTGGTAAGATAAGACCATGTGGAAATACTTAGATTAATAGAAATAGGTTAATAATTAAAACCACTAGCCAATAAGTAGCCCTAGCCACCAGTCAACAAATTCATAGTTTATATAGCATCTGTGTGTTCATTTTGGGCAAGGCAGCTTAGAACAGGGCACAAAATTGCATAACAGCTACATTATTATTTTACTGTTCTAGGCAATATAAACACAAACCAGTTATCACCACTGTGCAGTTATTGACCCTGTACCTAAGAGCCTGGGATTCCCTGGTCCCTCAATTCTTGTTTGCTTGATATAATTGGGTTTCCACTTAACTTCTCAGTCATTCTTTTTTCCTAACTACTTTTCTTTGAGATGTAGTATGCCATCCTAAGCATAAATGTAATGTGAATTAGAATAAAAATACTGGCAAACAGCCCCTCCTGTGATTCTCAACCCATCCTTTCAACAGGGAACAGTGTCACACTCAGTATGCAGAAGCCTCTGAACATTCCAACACCTCATTCTCACTGGGACCATTTGGAATTTTGACCCACTCCTAAGATAGCATCTGTGCCAACAGAAACATAAGCTTTTATAATTAAGCAATTTGACAGCACTATTCAGTTAATTATAATGAGTAACTTCTTGCTTGTCCCGGTACTGCACACAGATTGAACAAGGAACTGTGACTTTGTGAAAAACTTCATACCTACGATATGTGTGTAGTCTCAGTATTGACAAGTGATTCAGTTTTTCTTAGAATTAATTTTGCATAAAATCTGGACTTTTTTTTAAGAGAGAAGAGACAGTAGTATAGAATTTCCAGAAATTTTGTGAGTTGCCCAAATAACAATTGCATGGTAATGTAATCTTACTGTGGACGATCCTAATGCTTTGAAATCAATCCATCTCTTGTCAGAAATTTTATCTAAAGGCTATGGGGACAGTTCCACTAAGTTCCTGGAGTCAAATCCTTTTATGAAACTCTTGTCAGACATAATGTTTCTGTTTTCACATATAAATATGATTACAAAGATTAACAGGCTATTGGTATCATAATATAAACACAGACTTTCCATAAAAGATCTTTTTTAAACTTCCTATTTACAAAGTGGTCATAGTTGGCTAAGAATAAATTCTCCCTACTGCAAAGTTAATGAGGAAGTGAGGATGGTCCCAGCTCTAGATTCTATGTAATCCTGTTAAGGATATTTAGTAGCAGTCTAGTTGCCCTGTAACCCAGTGCATACATACATTTCACATTGCATTTCATCCATGCTGTTTCTAAGTTAGGAATCTTCATCTTTTTGCATATCAATGAGAATATTTTTCTTACTTTTCCAGCTGTGCTCATGCTGTCTGTCCTTGCTGCTGTCCAGAGATTGATGGCCCCCGTAGGCGTCTTCCCTCTTCAGTGCACTGGGCTAAGGTTGCACTCGAATTTTGTTAGCTGTGGTGTCAGCTGATTGTACATGTGATCTGGCCCTTTATGACACACCCATTTGTTTATTCTTGCTGCAAGTTAAGTAGAAACAAAGGGCACTGGCCTGTCAAGGAAAACTTGCTCTGGGGATGTGCTGTTGGGCACATTTTGTTTTCATTAAGTTCAACATTTCCTTTCTGTTCATTCTCGCCCTCACTCAATCCACTCTTTCCCTTTCTCAGTCAGGTTAGAGCTGTTTTCCTTTGCCTAAAAGAAGCTGTGACTTTACGTCCACATGATGCCTGGTAAGGAGGCGAGGCCATGAAACAGGGCAGAATGAACAGACAGACAGAGCTTCAGGGAGGAAGGCTTGGACTCTATTCCTCTTCAAAGAAAGCACCCCTGGCACAGCCAAGATGCTGAGGCCCCTGGTATTTCCTCAGCACACACTCCTGGTTAGCACTGACCAAGAGTCTGTGGCAGGCTGGAGCTGGCCCTGGAGGTGGCAGTCATGAGTAAGAAATGCACTCCAGTCCTGCCAAGAGACAGTAGCTACATCATGCCCTATTCCCCTGCCAAAAGAGTCAGAGGCTACAACATGCCCTCCTCCTTCTAGCTGAGAGAACTTGGACATATCTAATGTTCTTTGCCATACTTTCCTTCCCTGTAAGATAAGGATGAATTAGAGTGTCACTTCAAAGACTGCCATGACCAAGTTAAACAGTAAGCACATGTGCTTATCATGGATCCACTTAGGTAGGAGACAGCTCAGTGAGTTACAGTCACAGCCATTGTGCATGAAAATAAGCTGGCAGTACACTGGAGGAGAGAGGTTCCCAGGTGTGCTCGTCAGCTGTGTAGTAAGCGCTAGGAGAGAAAGTGTGGTGCTGACTGAGGACTCAGAGGAGGCTTGTAGAGAGCATAGCCTCGAGTTAGTCTAAAGAATGATTGCTTTGGCAATGGACCAAAAGCCACTTAAGGCATCTCATTTGTCCTTTGTTCAATGTCATGGGCTTGGGAACTAGAGCATGCATTTGATATGTATTGAATATCAAGTCTTCTACCAATGTTAGCTAGCCATAGTAATACCACTCCTTATATAAGTAGAGGCAGCCAACACATACACATATGTGCACGTCTCTCGGGTTTTCATGGAAACAATAATGTGGTCTGTGTCCTTTGTTAATTATGGAGGTGTAGAGAGTCAACTAGAATTCCCATGATCTAATCAGAAACCTTCTCCAGATAATGGCTGTCACCCTTCCCACCCATATCTGTTTAAAACGGTCTGCATAGTAGCCAGGTGTGCCTCTGGGTTCAAGTCTCAACACCTGTGAGAGTCCGGCTAGATTATTGGGTTTACAGAGTAATAGAAGCACACAGTTTAGCTATGAAACACAGATTTGTAAGAAGCGAGTGAGTGTGTATTGTGCTCACAAAGCTTTAGTGGGAGTTCTTCCTACATTATTACATGATCTTAAGTGCAAGATCACAAGGAAGGTTTTCCCAACCAGTTTTACAGATGAAGTAAGAGAAGTATTGAGATTCCCTAATGCCCTTTCTAAGACTTCAAGAACAGAACTGTGGGCAGGCTGGTGTTCAGGAGAGTTTTATGGTATGAACACAGTAGGCAGATCACAAGAGCATCAAAGGACAATGGGGGGGACCTTGGATTTGGAACAACTGAATCATAGGAATAATTCAATTGCCTCCCTCCATCCCTTATTCCCTCTCTCCCTCTTTGCCTCCCTCCTTTGTCCCCTCACTACTGAAGGAGCTTTGGTGGTAATTATTCTTTCTTATAACTAGAGTCTATAACTCAGGTGGTTCAGGTGTCCAGTTTTGGTTTGATGTCTAGTTCTGACACCTTCAGGTAAAACAATGCCACTTGGTTATTCAATACCAAATAGTCAGTCCTGAAAACACACCTACAAGTAACATATGGACTCAGAGGTTATATTTAGGAATATAACTATGTGTGCGTGCTATGGAATATTTATTTAACCATGCAAGTATATGTTACATTTGTTTAAGTATGTAAAACGTCTTGCATTTGTTTAGGTTGCAGATTACTTGTTCAACTATGTAAAGATGGTTGCTGTTTTACCTTGCCTGTCTAAGGCATTTGATTGGTCTAATCAAAATGGACTTGAGCCTAGAATTTAATATATGTAAAAATGGAAATCCATAATAACAAACAGAGGAAATAAAGAAATCAGTAAAAGCAAAGACAGTACTCATGGAAGATCATTCTCATGGATAAATCTCTCACCACTCAGTCCTGTTTTTTAAAATACACAAATAGCAATATCAGTCTAGAAACAGAAGGAAGGGAGTCATAAATGCATGAGAGATGCTGAAACACCTGTGACATTTGCAAACAACTTTATACTGACGAACTTGGGAGATTAAATGAAGTGAGCAACTTCATTAATTTTAGTTGATGCTAAAAGTTGGCATCTGGTCAAAGGTGAACCAAAACAAAACAAAATCTGGTGAACTCTGTGGCTAATTAAAACATTAAATGTTATTTTAAAACTTCATAAAAAGTCAACTACTTGCCAGAGTAATATGGGTCATAGTTCTAGAAATCTCTCGAAAATCTCTATTTTCTCAATTTCAGAAAACAGAGTGATTATTTATACTTCCCAATTTATTTGGTAATGTCAATATTGATAGATGAACTAACTTGGATACTTCAGGAGAAAACCGAACATTTAGTAAACATAGAAACAAAAATCTTTAATGAAGTACTGACAACTCATACTTGACAATATATAAAATAATTTATTTATGAACGAATAAAATCTACATGGGGAATGCAAAGTAATGTTCAAGTGTTACTGTAACTCAACAGAGAAGGCATGTGAAACAGCAAAACAGAGGTAAGAAGCGTATGATCACCCTTATAGATGAAAGTAGACTTTGATAACAATGTAGTTTCCATGCATGATGGCAAAATTTAAACTTAGAAAACCTAACACTATCAACAAACTTCATATTAAATAATTCAATGCCTATGTTTGACAACAAGATATGTAATTCCTCTCCCAGAAAGTTAGTGTTTACTCAGGGAGGGCATTCGAATGAGTACAATAGAGCAGCAGATGAAACAAAAAAAAATTGGACAGGCTACCTAAGGATGCCTTTGTACCAGATGACATCATTGTGATGTGATGAGGGTATGAAGTTGCTTTCTAACAGATGATGTCATTATGATTTGCTGAGGGTATAAGGCTGGAGTTCACATGCAGCCCTGGCTGAAGGGTAAAGTGGGTCAATTACATTAGAAAACAGTTTTGCTGTTTTTTTAAACTTCAATTTTCACAAAGCATATGAACTAGAATTTCTCTTATTTATATGAAAAGAATAAAAATATCTGGGGAGTACTTCTAGTGATTATTGCAAATGGCATGCCCATCATCTGGGGCAGGTATAAATTTCTTTTAATAAATTCAGTGGGCTACCATCTAGTAAAAGTAGTAAACACTTTATATCTCAAAAATATTCTTGCACAGTGGAGAGTGTATGATTATTTCTAGAATTTTTCATGTAATGCTGTCAAACTATTATTGATCCTGTGTAACTAAAACTATGGAATACAAGACTCAGGGTTAGGCAGTGGGGTGGGGTGGTGTAGCAGGGTTTCACATAAAATTATAGAATGGCTTGGCGAGCTGGATCAGTGGGTAAAAGAGCTTGCCACCAAGTCTGACAACCTGAGCTCAGTCCTTGGGACCCACATGTAGTGAGGAAAGACCAGACTTCAAGCTGTTCTCTCTCTCTCTCTCTCTCTCTCTCTCTCTCTCTCTCTCTCTCTCTCTCTCTCCTGTGTGTGTGTGTGTGTGTGTGTGTGTGTGTGTGTATGTCTGTCTCTGTCTCTCTCTCTCACACACACACATCCACAATATAAATATATGGTACAATTAATCAATAAAATTATAGATTACATAAGCAACCTGAAAGGAGAAGGCAGATCTAGATTGTCTTGGAATGCCTATGTAGGCAGATGAGCCACAAAGGGCTACAAGGGAACTTCAGGGAGGCCACAGTAGGAATACTGTGTCTTGTTTGCAGATGGCAAATAGTATTGTGGTCAAGGTTCATTGAGTTGTACAATTCAGATGAGTATATTTATGTGGAAAGCTGATGCGAGAAGTAAAGTAAAAATTAAGTTACCGTAGAGATGCAAATCTCAGAGCCCCAGGCTTGTTATTCACCCATCCTTCAGTGTTAGACTCCTTGAAATGTCCAAGCTACGGGACAGAGGGTAATGTGGCCTGGGCGCCATCTTTTTCTTTTTTTCCCCTTCTTGAACATTTAAGGGGAAATATTTTTGAACTTTTTATGTGCAATGTAACACTTTACTGCTACTCTATTAGTATTCACCTTTTTTTTTTTTTTTTTTTTTTTTTTTTGTTTTTCGAGACAGGGTTTCTCTGTGTAGCTTTGGAGCCTATCCTGGCACTCGCTCTGGAGACCAGGCTGGCCTCGAACTCACAGAGATCCGCCTGCCTCTGCCTCCCAAGTGCTGGGATTAAAGGCATGCGCCACCAACGCCCAGTTTCTAAACACATTTTTGCCCTAAGACTTATAGGAGAGTAATGTGGTAAGATGAAGAGCCCCAGGCGCCATCTTTTTCTTTATTTACACTTACTTGAACATTTAAGGGGTTTTGAACTTTTTATGTGCAATGTAACACTTTACTGTTACTCTATTAATAGTGTTCACTTTCTTTTTCTTTTCATTTCTTTTTCTTTTTTTTCCTTATCTGCTGCTGTGAGCATTTTTTTTGAATTACAAACAAGATTGAATTACATGACAATCCCAGTTCCCTTCTCCCTCCCTTCCTCCCCTACCACCCCCCAACTAAAATCCTGCCTATCACACATCCTTTCTTCTAATCTACACCTGACTCAACCTTTCTGCTCCCTCATTAGTGCTCGCTTTCTTAAAGCTTGAGTCTACTCAAAAGAGACACTGAGTCCTGAAGTTGTTGGACTGTTCGTTCCTTCACCATTCATTCTTTATTCCAAACTTTCCTCCCCTTTTCCTTAGACAAAGCATCCCGGGAGGATGTTGATTTTAACTCGAGGGTGAACAACACATTTAGTAGAGACATAGTATCTAGTGGCTACAGTGAAGGTAGCCACAGTCCCTGGCTGTGGAACTGTGCAATCCAGCTGCGGAGTAACTCAGAACCACGGCTTACAGACGCATGATCTTTCATATTCTCTGGTTTGCTTCCACTGAAAGGGCAATTTCTCAATATTTGTTATCAGAGTGAATACCTTAAGAATTTCTTTCTTGGATGTACCCTTACACAGCTGTGGGTCAGAATTCTAATATTTCCATTTAGCATGTAATCCAGGGTATTAAACAAATTGGGCAAATGCCTGATATTTTCCGGTAAGTGACTAAGTTAAAAACAACAACAAACCCCAATAATAAAAGAAATCCACATGTATCTACTCCTACTTACAATATGACAGAAAGCCGTAAGTCACTATTATGGTACATTTCATGTGTTCTCACACAAACTACTTCACCTGGGTTTCTTCAGCCGCCAGCTACCACATTACTAGAACTTTATACAAAACAACTCCAATGCAATTGCCACTTTCAAATCTTTTAGCAAGTGTTTAATGGAACCACCAACACTAAGTACTTAAGTATTCTGTCATTGTGTAACATAGGCTTTGATTCCCTCTGTTTCAGCTGCAGACAGGAATTTCCACTGGATTTTACCAAATCTTGCAGATGTCACTGTCACCAACCTTTGCACTTCTAACTCTAGGGCTTACAGAGCCACAAAGTCTTTTTATTTTATTTTATTTTTATTTTATTGTGTTGTGCTTTTCGGTAATAGCACTAAAATAGGCCAGAGCCACCCCACAGCTGGTGGTAGTTAAGCAGCACCAAGTTCAGTTCTGTCAGCTCAGAGCTTTCTGTCAAGGGAGACTTAGCAACTGGTTTGCTCTGCTTTTTATAGAACACGACCATCTGCCTTGGATATGGCTGATATTTGTCTAACCAGGGTGATCCTGCCACTAGACATCTCAACTAGGACTTGTGAGAGTGGAAGGGGAGTTATTAGTGATTACGCTGTGACAGTCGTCATGGTCAACCCCAGATACAAGGCAATCCCACGGTCACAGTGACACACAGGTTTTATGTGACAATGGGCTTAGCCATCATCACAAATATATTGTTCCAAATTTCCCAAATGACCAACACGACAAACAAAAAGTCAGTACCCATACTAGCACAAACAGAAGTGAAAATTCAAAGGGTGGCATTTTGGAAAGTGGCAAGAGTTGAAGCTTGGCACTCTGCCCTTTCATTGGATTATATCCCTTCATTTCACCTTTCCTCCCGCCAGTGCTGGGCTCCTGAGAACTGCCCCAGTTCCTCGAAATGTAAGCATGCTCTCTCACCTCTCCTCTTCACTCAGTCTCATTCAACACTTACTTTTTAATGATTTAATTATTTATTATGTAATCAGTGTTCTGCCAGTATGTTTCCCTGCACACCAGAAGAAGACACCAGATCTCATTATAGGTGGTTGTGAGCCACCATGTGGTTTCTGGGAAGGATTTTTAGAGGAGAGCAGCCAGTGCTCTTAACCTCTGAGCCATCTCCCCCACTTTCTTTCATTTTGGCAGAGGTCATCTGAGAGTTCTGTGCCTGTGGTCCTTTAAGGTGGACATTTAGCTCACCTCCTCTTTCTCCCAAGTCATGCTATAAAGCGCTATGGAGATGTCCCCAACCTCGGCCTCAGTGGAGGTCTGAAGATCTGCCTCCATCCCTACTTAGCTCCTTTGGCCTTTGACATAATGGTTATGACTACACATGGTAAAGGTTGCAGAGAAAAACTGCAAATGTACTAACTCTTTCAGTACTTAGAACATTTAGCATCAGTCAGTTCACTGTGAGGTACATGGTTAGCATCGAGTTTTCCCTGAGAGCAAGGGATCCATAATAGCTGTCCTATCTGTGATCGCCCTTTCAGAGGGAAGCTTGACCTGAGAACTAAAGCTGTGGCCTGCTAGTGTTTCCCTGGAAAGGAACTCTGCTGTTGGTAGAGTTAGTGTTGCAAATATTTTCCCCGTTTTCCCCCACGGTGTTTTTATTCATTTCATTTGTGCATGTGCCTACTCGTTTGGTAAGTGTTTCATTGGAAGTATGTATACATCATCTAAGGAATGCAGTCTGCTCTATCTTTGGCATGCTGTCTCAGAAGTGAACCACTACGATGATTTATATGACCATTTTAGGGCTGGATGGTGTCACACACCCAAACTTTCAGCACTAGGGAGTCTAAAGCAGGAAGGTGGCAAATTAGAGGCCAGTGTGTGTTAGACTTTGCCACACACAAACAAGTAAAACAATGGTAATGAGTACATTAAATGAACATTTGTGTTGAGTTCTTTATCTTTGGTAAAATAAAGTTTCCTGGATTTGCCTTGATCGTCTCCCAGGGCATCCGTCCATGGGGCCTTGGGGACATCTGCAGGAAGCTGCTTCCCTTTCCTGTGTTTTCATGTTGATGGTGCTGTCTTCTCAGTGCCTAGAACCTTCCCTGTTGGGACTCAGGACTGATGTTACTAATATTTATTTAGATAGTCTTAGATTCCTAAATCGATCCAGTGAGAAGAACAGATTTATAATTCAGAATAATATGATATATAGACAAAAATTCTTTTGACAATTTCCCTGGGGTTTTAAACATCTGGGGCAGTTAATATTATTTTGACAATTATTTGGCCCGAAGATTAAAAACAGAAAAACAAAACAAAAAACTCCACTGACAACAGCAATTACGGTGCACCAAATTTATTTCACAGTCGGCATTTGAAACTTTTATTTTGTTTCTCTACACTTTTCTTATGAGGCGTTGTTTCCTTATGAGGCCTCGTGAGGAGGCCGGCTGTAGCAGATGAAACCAAACAGCTGCACTTAGGATGTTCCCTTCAGCGCCTTCACTATTTTCAAACTAGATTCCTATGGGACTCAGCTTGCTCTGGACATCTCTCTACCTTTCTTCGTAGGAATGCAAAGCTGCGTGGGAACAACTGGAAATTTTTTTACTTTTTATATTGACTGTCACAGAGATTAGATAATAGAACATATTATTCTGAACCTGACCATGTGTGGTTGGGGAAGCATCCTACCAGATGTGGTTTGTTCTGTCTGAAGATTCTCTTACCCTTCCAGATGTGAAGTTCAAATTCATATTTTTTTTCAGTTAAAATGACCAAGGATTCCTCTTACTTTGTAAGAAAGGCTGAAGTAGAGAGGTTTGTCCTTTTATCTGTTTACACAGATATTCTATATCTGTAGTTATTTCCCAAGTGTAACATTGTTGGGGAAGTGAACATGTATGATTTTACATTTTAATAAATATTGCTACGTGGCTGCCAGGAACCCGTTATGATTCACATGTCTCAGGGGAACATAGGCCAGGGTGTGTGTAGAGATGCAGCCCCTGCCTTTATTCTGTAGTCTGATCATTGCTAAGGCTCAGTACCATATCGTATGCCTCTTAGACACTGATTCCTCTTGGGAAGTTTCTGTTATTGGATATTCTATTGAA
Organism: Cricetulus griseus; assembly: GCF_003668045.3. Taxonomy (NCBI): domain Eukaryota; kingdom Metazoa; phylum Chordata; class Mammalia; order Rodentia; family Cricetidae; genus Cricetulus; species Cricetulus griseus. The sequence continues at coordinate 21,355,848 of NW_023276806.1, forward strand.
TTTTTCCTAAATGCAGAAGCATATGGATACTAAAGAAAATAATTCTTTGCCAATAACATATGTTACAAATATTTTTCTTGAGCTTTTTAAAATGTCCCTCCTTTCCTTCTTTCCTCCTCTATCTTCTTCCTCTTTTGTTTTTATGAAATAAAATCTTGCTATATAGTTCAGCCTTGACCCAAACTTTGGACCCTCTTGTCTTCACCTTCTGAGTCCTGGCATTACAGCTATATGCTACATCATTTGGGTGAGTTTGTTTTTTATAGCAAAATCTGCCTTTCTGTCAGAATTTGACTAGTGGTGTTATACAAAGGCAGCTTGGAAACTATTGAAATCAATCTCCCACTTTGAGTACATCACAAATTGGCAAAGAATTGAATCTAAGCAATACATTTTCAAACTCTGAACATTTTCTTATCCCCAACTCCCCTGTCTCTGTCACTCCTATAATCTTGTTTCTCCACCCATGCAGCCACTGGTGTTCCAACCACACTGTGAACATCAACTTAGAACTAACCAGTAGTTTCTAGGATGGAAATTATTTACATATATGTGCATATATGTATATGTTTTCATAACCTATTTAAACCAGTCTCCTCATAGTAAGAATTGAGTTGCATCATGTTTTAGTGAAAGATACTAAAAGACAAGGCACTCAGGCTGCTATTAATCATATTTTGTAATAGGCTGTAAGAACTTGATAGCAAAGATTTCCTTATAAACAGTGTTACAGTAATGTCATTGTGCATTGCCCAAATTCTTATGTTGATGCCTAATTTGCAGCACGATGTTATTTGAGGTTGAGATCTTTGGGAGGAACTCCAGCACTCGTGAGTGGAGTGCACCCTTATAAAATGTGTGAGGACAACTGATCCCTAGGCTAATAAAGGAAAGAAGAGCATCTATGTGCAGGTCAGGAAGCTAGAGCTAGGTAGACATGAGCTCCAGTGGTGTCTTGAATCTAGTGTGTAGAATGGTGAGAGATAAATGTCTTTCTTTAGTAAACACAATATAATGCTATTTCTGTTAAAGCAACCTAGATGACTGAGACATAGTGGTAGACAGGAGTCTAAGATGACGTCCAAGATTCCAAACCCCTGTGCACATGTCCTTGTGGTATCTTTCCCACTTAAGAGGAAATGGGGCCCTAGGCTGTGTTATGGGGCACATGGCCTGAGATCCCCATGGTGGTCCTGATTACATTACATAAGATTGTGTCACTGTAGACTGGAGGTCAAAGCGGGAGATGACAGTGGAAGAAGATGGAGGGATCATCTCTTCCCCTAGTTGATATTTCCTCTGAGATATTTCCCCTGGTTGACCGCCAGTAAGAGAATGGATGCCAGTGATATACACAGTGAACAAATTCTTCTTATAATAAATTCCTACTCATGTGATTTCTATTATTTTTGGTTGTGAGTCTAGCCTTTAAAGGCTGAGCCATCTCTCCAACCCTATTTCTATTATTTCAAATTGAGATAGCAAGTGTCACCGCACTGAAAGAGTCCCCAAGCTCCAGAAGACAATGCAGGGTACTCAATGGACACCTTGACACCACAGAGAAACCAGTTTTGCCATGTCCAGATTATTGACCTTAAAAATCATAAGGCAATGAACAGGTGTGCTCCATAACCATTAACTGTGTGGGACATTTTACACATGGATTCAGAAAACTAATGTGCACTTGAATAACGTTTCATACAACTACTCCTTTGCAGTTGTCCTTATTTTTCAAGTTTTTGATCTTTATAAATTCAACTTTTTTGTGTAAACATGGATAATCAGTAAGAAAAATCTTCTAAGGAGAGTGACAGTAACGAGATGATGGGTGGTGGTGGGGCTGTCCCTTGGGAAAGGTGTTGACTTGTGGGAAGGAACAAACTATCTGCTAATCCAACTTAAACCAGAAAATAGTGAAGATCGAATATTCAGAGGGTCCTGTTTTCTGGATAAATAAAATTATTTATCTCTACTTTTAATATTTCCATAAGGGGTTTTAAATATAGAATTCAGTCAACGATTTTTAGTTATAAAAATCAAGTCAGAGCAACTCCATTTTCAAGTGAAGCCAGAGATATCCAGCCGCCCCTCACCCCCAAAGGACTACCAAGAGTTGACTTCAATCAACTTGGTAATAACAGTCTCTCTGGTTCTTAGTTCTGGATTTGGTACAGATAATTACATTTGAAAAGTCTGAGGGTGTTTAAATGTATCAAGTGCATTGCCAACCCTAATTATTACTATGTCTGATTACTTTTTTCCTCCATCTTTCTGTTGAAGGGTTTACCTCCCTTTAGCTTTCATACTGTTCCAATTTTTCTGAAGCTTCAGAAGAAAACTTCATTTTCAAAGTTATTTCCCATTGTCTTCCTGTCCCTTTTCCTGCAATGTGGCATCACCTATGTGACATTTGTTATTCATATTTACAACCAACTAAGAATCTCTTTGTTTCAAATGCTTTTTTATATTTCCTTAAGGCAGCTTGATATCTGTTAGCTACTGGCATCTGGGTGAGAAGTATCTTTAAATATCCTATTTAGATGAGAATTAGCAGGTGATGGCTGTTGGGAGGGCTCAGTTGGTAAAATGTTAACTGTGGAAGCATGAGGATTTGAGTTCAGATTCCCAGCACCAATGGCAAAGTTGCATGGGCGCTGGGATGATGGAAAGAAGTTCTTGGACTTGAGCATGTGGTGTGTGTGTGTGTGTGTGTGTGTGTGTGTGTAAACACCCACATATACATACCTGTGTTGGCTAGTTTTATGTCAACTTGACCCAAGGCAGAGTCATTTGGGAAGAGGGACTTTCAATTGAGAAAATGACTCCATTCGACTGGCCTGTGTGTAAGTCTGTTGTGGTGCATTTTTAAAATTAGTGTTCAATGTGGGAAGCTCCAGCCCATTGAATGTGGGTGTCAGTGAGGAGGCTTCAGAAATCTAAGGGGCCCCTTGTAGTGGATCAGTACTTACCCCTAGCATAGGAATGGACTTTGGGAGCCCATCCCACATGGAGGGATACTCCCTTGGCCTGGGCACACAGGGATGGGCCTAGGCCCTATCCCAAAGTGTATGACAGACTTTGAATACTCCCTAAGTAAGGTCTCACTCTCCTTGGGAAGCAGAAAGGGTAGGATGTTAGTTGCGGGGGCAGGGGAGAGGGGAGGGAGAGGGACCTAGAATTGAAATGTAAAATAATCTTCTTTCTAATCAAAAAATGCAAAAAAAAATTAAAAAGGGTATCAGAATGAGGTTGTTACTTTAACATTTAAAGGGAATTCTCAGTATGGCTATAATAGCATGGGGTAACAGAATGATTGATAAGTGGACATAAGAAATAATCAAATGTCAGTTTGTTCTTTCTTCAGGTCTGGAATAACATTTTTGGACCTGTGCCTGGCTCTCTGGTCCTACAGCAGCCTACTTGTTAAACACCACAAGCATAACTTGCAGCCCATCCATCCCATAGCATTCCTGGAGGTGCTGAGTCAGCATTTCCAACTGGTTCTTATTTCAGGTAACAGTTCCGTGTTCCCCGGCATGCTGTGCTGTTACCCATCCTCACATAGTTCATAAAGAAGAAAGTACAGACAGTGGAAACTGTGGCGGGAAGGCTGAGCACAGGGATCGTCCTGTGTGTATGGCACAGAAAGATCTCTCTGCTCCACTGATTTCCAGTGACTGTGGATTCCAGAGAGAAAAGGATGACAGATGTCACAGATGTACTGTCCCCAGCAGGAAAGATGACAAAGGTCCTTCAAAGAAGAAGGAAGCCTGATACCCACCAGTTGCCCAGCCTCATGAGGTGTGATAGCTCTTGCTAGGGTTGAAAACACTTTCAAAGAAAATCCAGTATCTCCTGGAACGCTTTCATGAGCACTTTATTGGCAGTTCCTCTAAGGAACAAAATTAACTCTGTGGTGTGACTGGTGCTGTGATTCAGTGTGGTGGAGGCATCAGCAGGAGGAAGGCATCAGTGTGGTCTCAGAACGTCAGGACAGTACGGATACTGAAAATGAAACATAGGGTGTTGTTTCCACGTTCCCATGACTCACAGTCCCCGTGGGAGTGAAGAAAGCACGTGCTGTGAGTCTACAGAAAATCCATCCCGGTTCCCAAACATTCCATGCCCATCCCTGTGACCAAGGTCAAGTCCGTAAGTAGGTAATCCACCTAGTTCAGATCTTGCCTCGTCTCCAGCTCTAAACTCACACAGAGTATCTTAATATGACTGCCATTTAGATTTTGGTACCTAGTTAGCATTCTTAAATAATATAAAGCCTGCATGCCTGGTCTAAGAAATGTAACAGTGGCCAATAACAGGCAGTCATTCTTGCTGCTTGCACAGAGTTTGTTGGACCTTTTTAGGCCTTGTTTCATTTAAACTTCATTCTAAACAGCAGCACTATAAGGTAGGCTATCATAGTTTGTCCATTTTTGAAATGTGAAAAATGAGGCTTAGGTTTGTAGATTGCTCAAGCTCACAGGTCTGTGTGTAGAGCCTGAACTGGTGACAAAAGCCAGGCACCCCATTTTGTTCTTATCCCATTTCTCCTTCATCTTCTTTAATCCATTTTCCCTGCCATAAAAATAATATTTTCCTGCGCCTGCCCCATATAAATAGAATGTTAAGACTTACCTCTTTCCAGCACGAAGCAGATCAAATCCTTCATTTATTTTCTCAAAAGGTAAAACATGGGTAATTAATGGTTCCAGTGGAAACTTCTTGGCCATAAAATCAGCCACAAGCTTGGGGACAGCATCTTTACTCTTAAACCCTGGAAGGAGAGCAGCACCACCGTGAGAAGCAGTCACTGCAGGCAGGAGTCAGATAGGAGACTTCCCAAGGCAACCAAAGTTCCTGAAAGTGTGCAAGTCCAGAGGCTCAAACACCCCCTGCACTGCACTAACATCTTAGGATATGTCACCTGACAGACAGGGCCCCTGGCTGATGAGGGCCACTTAGGAGTTCTTCCAAGGGAAATTGTATGACAGGTGTTTATACCCAGGGAAAGAGAGCTGTCCACAGTCAGGTAATGAGCACAGGCATAAACTACTGCCTTGACTTTTCTGCATTCTCTGAGGCACTGGGGGCCTCACAAAGACACAAATAGAAGGAGCCAGAGAAGCCCTGGGGACACAGAGAAGCCTGTCTTGGGATTTCCTGCATTAGTTCTTGCTCTAGAGAGATCAATGATTTTCATGTTTTTAAAACATGTTGCCTTCTAAAATCACAACTTTTCTGTCTAAAAGGGAAGAAATTCTGAAATAAGTTAAGATTTTGACTCTCAAAGCTGGCGAGATGCCTCAGTTAATGAAGTTAATTAATGAAGTTCTTTCTTGTTTGCTTTCTGACATAATATTTTTATAGACTATCTGGGAATTTCCCATAATGCCCTCTGATCCCATTCACATCCTGTACCCCATCACACTCACTTCCCAGTCCTCCCAGGTTCAGCCCACAATGCTTGTGATCTGTCCCAGGGGAAACAATATACCACGTCCAGTATATATTCACTGGAGCATGGTCAGACTCCCAGTGGCTAGCCCATTAAAGAAAACTGAGTCCTTCCCTGTGTCCACCACCACCAGAGGCCACCAACTGTGAAGTGCTGCTGTTTAGTATCCCTAACACAATTTTAAGAGATCTCTTCAATAGCTTCCATTCTGTAAACTGGTTTTTTTTTTCCGGGGGGGGGGGGTGTGCAGGGAGTGAAGTTGTCACAAAGCTGAGTTTTGTCTCCAAAATAAAAAAACAAAGGAAACATAAAAAAACAATAAACAGTTGACTTAGTGCTGCGGATCTTGTAGAGGTCTGAATAGGGAAAACTGGTAGATTCCTGAACTAACTGGCCAGGAAGTCTATGCTGACTGTGAGCCTCAGACCACTGTGACATCCTGTCTCAAAGAACAAGGCTGATGGCCCCTGAGTAAAGACATCAAATGTTCTCTGGCCTCAACACACATCCACACTTCCACCTTGACACACAAGGAGACAGACAGAGCTGGGTTCTTAGCTGTAAATACATACCACCAAATATTGCTCCTTTCCAGGTGCGACCCAGCAACAGCAACATGGGGTTCACAGGGAGGGTTTTTGCATTAGGAGGCACCCCGACAATGACACTTACTCCACATGCTGCATGGCAGCTTACCAGGGCAGAATTCTGGAATAAAAACAATATTTAAGTGGATTCGCTTGTGGTGTCTACTCACAATATATGGTTTCATGTCATATGAAGAAATGTGTGGAAAACATTTTGTGAATGAAAGAGTAAATGAATGAATTTATGTTTAATTCTTACTTAGAAACTAGTAAAGAAGCTAACCTCATTGTGAGCACGGAAAGTCTGGGTTCTGCAAGGAGAACATTGTTTCCTAATCGCATGGCTCTCGGGCAATCCATGAGAAGGTTAAGTCTCTTTTCATTTGTCCATTAATTACAGTTTTGAAGCCTGTACTCTGATCCAGAAATTTTGATGATGAAGATGTAATAATGAAAACATCTAAAGTTCTCTCTCATCCATTTGTCAAGCTCCCATTTTAATAAGAACCTGCTCTGGTGTTAATATCAAGAGCAGGCATGCATTACTTGGTTTTGCCCCCAAAGTATGAATTGGTTTGACAGTATTCTGTTATCTGTAGACATCCAGGAAGTTTGCTTCTTTCAGTTGGGTTTTTTACAACATCAATAGTAGAAAATCATTTAGAATCCTCCAAGATACATGTTGACACATCTTTTGATTTTGACATTTAGAGAACCAGATGTCCTCAGAACATGTGGTATCAGACTTTTGGATCTTCAAATCAACTGAAAACCCAGTTTAAGATGAGCATTTAGGGAAAACAGAGTGAATCACAGAAGAGCGATGGCCCTGGGAAGAGCCAGAACCCTTAGCTTAGAAGGACTCTCTGTCCAAAGAGGAGATGCTATGCTCTCTTGGATCTTTTGTCATCTATGGCATCTTGTCTCAGTTCAAGACTGAGAAGAAGCTCACTGTCAAGGTACTTTAGCCATTCTCTATTACCAAGTCAGCCAAGGCTTTCTGGAGAACCTCAGTAATGGTTATGTGTTAGTCTCTAGGGTCAATTCTCTAGAATTCTAGAGGTCTCTTGTTGGGTGAAATGTAACTGAAGAAGTATTCTTTAGCAATGGATGGCAATTGCAACTATTTGAAAGTATTATCACATGTATTTCAAAAATACAAGCACTATAAATTTAGCAATAATGTGTCTTTTCATTATCCCCAGCCCACCTTAACTTAGTGCTTACCAACATGGCAGTTGGCTTTAGGGTAATTGTGTTACATGCATTATGTCATATAGATCATAAACAAACCTACAAAATGTGTATCTCTGTGATTTAGGTAGTATGGAAGAATCTGTGAATTCTATTCTGGGAAGTATGTACTCCAACATGGAGATCTGGGTGCTTCCAGGTGCCCAGCACTGTGCTGTCTCTGTATTGAATACATGGTGTTCTATTAAAGCAGTCACTCCTCTACATATTTTATGCCAATAAAATAATACTTAATCATTATTCCTTTTGGCTATATGTTGAAATGTGCAAATGCTTTTTGGAATATTTAATTTCAAATATTAAATAATAATAATATAAAGACTATGGAAGTAAATCATATTCATCCATTTAAGACCAAAATTTATGTTTAAACTTTCTAGATGAATTGATTCTGACTAAAAAAGCTCCATTGAAAGCTTTCCTCCATTAAAGGAGGAGGATTGTTGAGACAAGTTTGTAGAAGTGAGAAAAATCAAAGTTTCTCCTAATAGTGAATTAAGCAATCTGAGTAGAAACTGGAGATGGACAGTTTCTACTCATAGCTTTCTGCAGCAGATTTCTATTGTGCTGTCTAGAGCATATTACAGATGAAAGAAGAACGGATCTCCAGGCAGGCATGCCACAGTACCTACCATGGTGTCCAGTCGACCGATTACTTCAAAGGAAAAGTCCACCCCTCCATCCGTCATTTCCTGGAGTACTTCCTCAATGGGTTTGTTGTAGTCTTGAGGATTGATGCACTCGGTTGCACCCAATTGTTTGGCCTTTGCAAACTTGTCTTTGTTGATGTCCACAGCAATAATCCTGGCTGCTCCAGCTGTTTTACAGCCAATGATGACAGACAAACCGACACCTCCAAGGCCAAAGACAGCACAGGTGGAGCCTGGGGTCACCTATGTTTTCAGAAAATATAAAAGATGGATAGAATAGTGATTGTTAGGAAGTGCCCCAGGCTGCACAGGCACCTTGCTTTGTCCATAATCATGGCTACTCAGACTTCATTCCATCTGCTGGTAAAACCTCTTCTGGCTACAGTTGCCTGTAGAGGAATCCTAGAGTGATAGACTGGTGTTTTAACGGCTCTACTAACAAACTTGCTTAGGAAATATGATGTCACACAAAGTAGAGTTTAGCTAAAGGAGCCCTGTCTTTAGCACTACCATAGGCAGCACACTAAGCACTGTGTCAGAAACTGTAGGAAAAGGTTTACCTCTAACACAATTAAGTCTAGGTTTGCTGGGGAAATGTTTCTGTTAAGGATGGTTCACAATCCTCCTAACAAAAGGAGACAACCCTGGCCCAGAGCTGGCCATTAACAAAGACTGTGCCTCATCCTGGTGCTCTTTCAAGGAACAGCAGGCAGTTCAGAGGGGCTGCACTGGCCACAGTGCCATTAAGTCCTGGTTCATCATTAAGACTCAGTTTCTTTTCAGGAAATTTCACCATTCAGGGAGGTTGGCTTTGGGTAACACTGTTAGTCTATATTTTAAAAAAACAGAATTGGACTGAACTAAGCCTTCTGAATGTGGGTGTCAGTTAGGAGGCCTGGCCCGTCTATGGGATCTGTGGTAGCAGAGCCAGTATCTATCCCTAGTGCACAAATGGTCTTTGGGATCCCATTCTCCATGGAGGGTTACTCTGTTAGCCTAGATGCATAAAGGACCTAGGCCCTCCCCCAAATGCTGTTTGATGATACTCTATGGAAGGCCTCACCCTCCCTGAGGAGTGGATGGGGGATGGGATGGGGGAGTGGTGAGGGGCATGGGAGGGTGGGAGGGAGTAGGAACTGGGGTTGATATGTAACTTAAGATTGTTTCTAAAAAAATTAAAATAAAAGTCTCCACCATTGATTTAAAAAAAAAAAATACTTGTGACAGTATCTTTGCTGTGCAGTTCTCCCCACGTTGGCTCTTTTTAGAAATAACCATGATGGCATCTCCACTTTACCAAGCCCCATTTGTCCCAAATGGCCAGCTTGACATTTTTTTACTCTTTATAACACTTTAGTTGCTCAAAGTGTCTCTTGGGACTGAGACATAACAGAGCATTGTAGACAACAGCACATGTAAAATGTTATAGCCTAAGATCTGTTAAGTTTAAAATAATTTCTATGAGAGGCCAAATTCTCTTTGAACTAGCCCGAACTGGATGCATACTGTTATAGAGCTTTTGTGTGTGTGTGTGTGTGTGTGTGTGAAGTGAATTCTTTATGGAATTTGAGAGGCTTATTTCTCTTCTACAAAAACACTCTCTGATGCCTGTGAGCAATTGCTTCCCTTTTGGTCCCAATGCTATGCACATAGTTTGGTCCATGGTTACTGCGAACCTTTATGATTTATTACAGAAGTAGAAATTAATATTATAGGTATCAACTCTAGAATATTTGCTACTATGAATTTGAGTGTATATAAAATATATGATAGGTGCTTTTTATTGTCAAATGGACCCCAGAGAAAGGATTCCTTCTCACTGGGGCATCAGCAGTAAGAGCTACAGCCTCTGTATCAGCATGCGATGCAAGTCTTGTTCCCCCCCCCCCCCCGCCCCCGCCAGACTTAAGTGTGTCTGGACGTTTTGCAATTCATGTCCAGGGGAAAGGCTTGAGGCACCCGCTTTTTCAGGATCCAGCTGCCTTTCTGGCTCTGAGAGATATGCATACCCTATTGTCAGAGAGTTAAATGTGCTGTGGGTATAGAAACTAGAGGCCTTGTGGGATAAGAAAGACCGCAGAAGAACTTTTAGAAGAAGGAAGTTTTGGAGACTTTTTCAAAAGAACTTCGAGAATTTTTAAAGAGAAATTTTAAAGAGAACATTAAGAATACTTTTGAAGTAAGAACTTTTGAGGAGAGAACTCTTAGGGATCAATCTTTTTTATGCTTAATATTTATTTTTATTTTTTATTATTACAAATTAGAAACAAGTTTGCTTCACATGTCAATCCCTGATCAATCTTAAAGAGAGCTTTTGAGATTGAATTTTGGGATGAACATTTTCATGAAGAAGAGAGAGCCATGAGAGGAAGGCATGTGTGAGCTGGTTTATTTCCCTCCCACCCTCAGACTCCTTTTAGAAAAACCCTACCCACCTGCTGTCTATCCCCTAGCCTGGACCATGAGAGATCAGGAGGTTGGAACATGAATGGTCTTGTTACACGGGCTACTGTTCATCTTTAATTACGGGAGATGTCCTTCTGTATACATGTTTCTCTTATTGTTTGATGAATAAAACACTGATTATGCAGTAGCCAGGCAGGACTTGTAGGCCAGACAACCAGACCAGGAGAATGTTGGAGAGAGGAAGGCAGATAGAGGCCTCGAAGAGATGCCATGCTGCCGAAGGAGTAGCATGCCAGATTACGGGTAAGCCACAGCTTGATGGCAATACATAGATTAATATGTAAATGAGTTAATAATTAAGTCAGAGGTAGTCAATAAGAATCCTGAGCCATCCACCAAACATTTTATACTTAATATGTCTTTGTGTGTTTATTTGGGCAAAGTGGCTGTGGGACCAGGATGGACAGAAACCTCCATCTTCAAGTGGTACCACCAACTTGGGGCAAGAATTTTCATGTAAAACCTAACAAAACTTAAAAAAGGATTCTAAACACAAAAGAACAGAGACAAGCACGGCTTCTTGATAGCAGCATTTTCTTGGGTGGGCTCAGTTTTCTAGAGGCAAGCAGAGGCTTACAGCTCCATTAAGAGAGGCTTCCTGACAAGCCTCTCTTGTGTTAGTGGCAAAAACCCCTTGAATCATTTAAGAGGTCCTACTACCAAACAATTAAATGGTATCTATGAGTAGCTAGCAGCATGCTTCCTGGAGGTAAATGTGCCATGTTGGAAAGCCAGAAGCTAAAACATTGCCTTTATTTTTAGCCATGTTTTTTTAGCTGATAAGACTCATGTGGTCAGAAAAAGATAGATATATTCAGTAAAGACTGATTCAGATGAAGAAAAACAGTGTGTTTAAAAATATACGTAGGCTTGGAAGAGAAAAGGAAAAGGATAAAGTAGTTAAAAAAAGAAATAGAGTACCGGGTGGTGGTGGTGGCACATGCCTTTAATCCCAGCACCTGGGAGGCAGAAGCAGGCAGATCTCTGTGATTTCAAGGCCAGCCTGGTCTACAGAGTGAATTCCATGACAGGCAAAAGTACACAGAGAAACCCTGTCTCAAAACAAACAAACAAACAAACAAAAAACAACAAAAATAATAAATAAAAGTAAAGAAATATAGCAAATAAAAAATACTATGTAAGGACTAAGATTACACAGACTCTGGATACTGTATGTTAACGTATTGTCTTAGAATTGTTTGCTGAGGAAAGAGCAACAGTTGCCAAAAGATATTTCATTATAAATGCTGCTAGATCAATTCCAACTTATGTATTTTTAAAATGCCTTGAGTTCAAAATTTAAGTCTAAGGATATGCTACTTTGGAAAAGAGATTCTGCCCTTGTTACCACAGAATATGAAAAGCTGTGGATTCCTTCAGACTAAGATGGTTTGATCAAGCAAAACCCCGAAGCAGGGGCCCAGCTGATCCAACGTCCAAAACAGCAGAGACAATGCAGCCTCAGACTACTACAGCCAGGGTTAGGGCATATTTCTGGGTTCCCTCAGGATTCCCATGGTATTGACAGTGCCCCCAATCAGCAGGAAGCAGTTTGGACAATGCTCAGATTCCCAAATGTTATTTATAAATGTTTGTTTTCATTTAAATGGAGTTGCTTAATGAACACAGTCACTCTCTTTCTAAAGAAAAAAGAGGAAATGTGGTATAAAAATGAATTTTTGCATTGGTATAGATTTTGGTTTATTGATACAAATTTAAGGGCAATCTTGTTATATGTATATTTCTACTCTTGTTTAGATCCTGTGTTTATACAGCTCATTTTAAAATGGGATGTATAATTTAATGCAGATTGTAGATAGCCACCTATGATAGTCAAAACTTATAGTCATGCTAGTTAGGTTTTCTAGATATATAGAGATGTATTTCAAATGGGTAGATATTCTTCAAAACTTTCAAAGATCTACAGAATGTGGCATTTAAAATGGTTTAGGGCTTTTCATGACAGTGAGACAAAACTGCTACTGGCATCACCAATTACTTCAGAGAGAAAGACGGACATCAAAGAAACTCATTATGGAGTTTGCCTTTGACATGGGAAGAATCGCCATTTGGGTAAGAAACTGCCCTTGCTGGGACTATTTGACTGTATGCTGTCCAAACTGGATATACAGGACCCATAGAAGAATGAATGCTGAATTTGACAAAAGAAGATGGGACAGTCCTTCAGGGTTCCTGCTTCATGGAAGAGTCTGCCAGATATCTGCAGGACACAGAAAAATGACTGACAAACTGCCAATATAGGTGGGACAGTTTCAAATTTACTGCTTTGCTGAGAAATCTGCCAGACACTCTTGACCTGTAGGCTGAAGATGGATGCCCCAACATTACAGAAGAACTTTGGGTGACTGTCCAGGTAGTGAGACGTCTCTGTCAATTCTAGAGTTTAAATATTATCCTTCTGAGGTCTTTGATGGAGTTGAAGGCAGATAGTTATGGTTATGGTTTTCCTTAGTTATGATAAAAGATAAGCTACATATAAAACTTTAGACTCACAAAGATAGATAGAAGAAAGAATATTTTCTTTGTATTTTGCGAAATGTTAATGGACTAAATATTGTTAGCTATAGTTCTTACTTAAATAACTGTTTTGCTATAAATAATTTTACTAAGTTAAAGTTAAAACCTTCCTTTTTCACTAGACAGAGAGGAGGAGAAGATGGGAGGTGTCCTTCTGTACATATGTTTCTCTTACTGGTTGATGAATAAAACAGTGATTGTCCAATAGCTAGGCAGGACCTATAGGCCAGGAGAATGTTCGGGAGAGGAAGGCAGAGAGAGGCCTTGAAGAGACACCATGCTGCCAAAGGAGTAACATGTGGCAGGTAAGCCACAGCCTGATGGTAATACATAGGTTAATAGAAATGGGTTAATAATTAAGTCAGAGGTAGCCAATAGGAATCCTGATCCATCCACCAAACATTTTATACTTAATATGTCTTTGTGTGTTTATTTGGGGCAAAGTGGCTGTGGGACCAGGATGGACAGAAACTTCCATCTGCATCTTACCTTGGCAACTTTGACAGCAGAGCCATAGCCAGTTGTGAACCCGCAGCCTATGAGGCAGACTTTCTCGAGTGGTGAAGCATCATCGATTTTAGCCACTGCTATCTCATCTACCACAGTGTACTGGGAGAAAGTGCTGGTGCCGAGGAAGTTGTGGATTGGCTTCTCCTTGCAGGTGAACCTGCTGGTGCCATCCAGCAGAGTCCCCTGAGGTTTTTTCAAACTGTCCAGTGAAACACAGGCATACGAAGGACATGAGACAGAATAAGACCAGTGTGCAACCTTATCACGCAAGAAGACAATAAGAAACCTACTCGTTTTTTGTACAAAAGTTGCTTTCTGGGTGCTTGCAAACCCTGCATTTTCCACACTGGGGAGAAAAGAGTGGGATGACTTTATCGCCTGGAGGGGAAATAACAAAACAACAAAATGACTTACATGTCTACCCAGGAATTAACAAAGCAAGCACATGAGGCCCACATGTGGAGATGTGTGTCTTTGAAAGGTCTCCAAGAGATAGAGCCCAACCACACTATGTCATGCGTGGGTCAAAACCTCCCAGCCTTGTTATTCGTCCTGAAGAGTCCCAAAGAGAAAAGGGAAATGTAAAAACAGCCATTTCCATTAGTCAGCAGTTAGCTTTTGTTGTGTGCCTTAGTTTCTCTTGGGGACGTTCCACATATTAGCCTATTCAAACCTTGGATGTTCTCACTGCTAAGTATAAATATTAGTGGCAATGAGCGCTAAGTTCTTATGTTAGTATAGGCTGTTGGAGAGATCTGACATTTTGTCCAATTGTTGCAATAAAACCAAAATCAAACCAAACACAACATAGGAGATATTTTCTAATAAACATGATAAATCAAACTTAATCATAGGATAAAATTAAAGTGAGACTTTGATAGTGAATTGTTTTTACTTTTTAAAAGATTTGTTTGGTTTTAATGTTCGTGTGGGAGTATCCATGTGTGTATGCCACTTGTGTGTGGGTGGCCTTGGAGGCCAGCAGGGGGTGATGTGTCCTCTAGAGCTGGAGTTACAGATGGTTGTGAATTGTCCAACTGGGAGGTCTAGAAGAACAGGATGTGACTTTCATCACAGAGTCATTTCTCCATCGCCCAGGTGTTGCTTTTCAAAGTGATTGTGCTTCTCTTAGTATTAAATGAATACTTAAAACAATAATCTAGTTATCTTTGGATGAAGCATAATACAATGTGAAAAAGAAGTGACAACTTACATCCGGAAATCTCAGTTTTTAACAAAGAATTAGGTGTTTCCCCTAAGAAATAAAAAGTGACTTTTGCTTTTTGTTAGTTACTTATGATAAGTAATTACATCTCCACTGTCGCAGCTTCCTCTTTTGGGAAGGACGCTCTCGGCATCAGAACTAAAACACAAGCCTTGAGGGTAAAGGATTCTGTACCTGGTTTTACAGAAGTCACCCCTTCTCCAACGCTTTCCACAATACCGGCTCCCTCGTGGCCTACAATTACAGGAAAAGGTGAGACCATGCTTCCACTAACCACATGATCATCTGAACGGCAGACGCCCGTGGCCACCATCTATAAATTAGAGATAGAGTTCACTCAGTGAAGTTCCTGACCGTGGGGTTTAACACTCTGTTCTGAACTTGTGCTTCTGAGGAGTTTGCTAACATTCCCATTGCTTACAAATTCAAAGATTCGATTTAGGTCCAAGATTCCCCTGGGCTTTCATCTATCTTTTCCCAATCAAACAGCTTAAGCGTCAATGATCATCTTGTGAGTAAGTTTCCCTAAAATACTGTGTTATGGAAACAGAAATAGGAAATGAGCACCAAGAAACTGCCTCATATTAATTGCTTTTAGAAATCAAGATGCTTAGCACTTGACAAACACATAATATTTTAAAAAGTTTTCAGGGATTATGTTAAACATACATTTTAGTCACTTCAAACTTTTAGGGGTTGTTATCAATAGCTTGCCTTAGCAACAGATTAATTCATTGTCAGAAAAGCCTCTTAAAGGGGCGGCTGTTAATTGTTTTTTGGATGGGTCTATGGAGTATTTTCAGAGTTTTCCAAACCTAACTTTATAGATGGTCAAAGGGGGCATTACCTTAATGCGAACTTCATGGGCCTTGGGGGGTGCGACTTCTATGTCCTCGATGGAGAAGGGCTTGTGAGGCTCCCATAGCACAGCAGCTTTGCACTTGATTACCTGGGAGATAAAGGGTTATGTCACTGCTCCATGAGATCTGTCCTGGTGTCTGCCACCCATTGCTACATAGAAACAGAAGCTTCTCATTTACAAAGAGCTAACTGACCCTTAAAAATGGGTGACCCCTTAGCCCAAGGTCAGGAAAATTCACCTAAATGTAATACACCTAGATGAACTGGTGTATGCTCTTTCAGGTCCTGCTTACACTATTTTTTCCTTGACAATCACTGGTACTGTTCTGAAAGAGGTTGTCTGAAGAAAATCATTGGGTATATTTTTAATTCTAAATGACAATATGATTATATTTTTGAAATGCTTAGATAGAACTTAGAACTTTGTGCATTCAGGCAAGTACTCAGACACAGAGTTAGCTCGCAGGCTTTGGATTTCTGAGACAATATTCTAATAAGCAGCCCAGGCTGGCCTTGAACTAGGAACCTTTCCGTCTTGGCCTTCCCAGTGCTGGGATTTCAGAGATGTTCTACCATACCTGGCTACATTATTATTTTTCTGTACTAGGTAATATAAACACAAACCAGTAATCACCACAGTGCTGTCATTGACCCTGTACCTAAGAGCCTGGGATTCCCTTGTCCCTCAATTCTTGTTTGGTTGATATAATTGGGTTTCCACTTAATTTTTTCAGTCATTTTTTTCCTAAGTACTTTTCTTTGAAATGTAATATGCCATCCTAAACACAACCATAAAGTGAATCATAACAAAAATATTGACAACCAGTCCCTTCTGTGATTGTCAACCCATCCTTTCAAGAGGCTATGGAATACCACTGTTTGTGCAGAAGCCTCTGCAAATCCCATCACGAAGTTCTCACTGTGAGCTTTTGGACTTTTGACCCACTTCTAAAATAGCACCTGTGCCAACACAAACATAGGCTTTTATAATTAACCAATAGATAGCATAAATCAGTTACTTATAATGAATGGCTGCTTGTTTGTCTCGGTACCATACACAGATTCAACAAGGAAGTGTAACTATGTAGAAAACTCAGTCCTGTCTGTGTGTATTCTTAGTATTGACAAGTGATTCAGTTTTTCTTAGAATTGCTTTTATGTAAAAGCTGGATGATTTTTTTTTAGGAGAGAAGAAACTGTTCTATAAAATTTCTAGAAATTTTGTGAGTTGCCCAAATAACAATTGCATGGTAATGTAATCTTACTGTCAATAATCCTAATGCTTTGAAATCAATCCATCTCTTGTCAGAAATTTATCTAATGGTTACAGGGACAGTTCTACTAAGTTCTCAGAGTCAAATCCTGTTATGAAACACTGGTCAGACTTTTCTGTTTTCATACAAAAATATAGGATTGCAAAGAATAGCATGCTATTGGCATCTTAATATAAACACAGACTTTGCATGAAAGATCTTTTTAAAACTTCCTATTTACAAAGTGGTCATAGTTGGCTTAGAATAAATTCTTCCTACTGCAAAGTTAATGAGGAAGTGAGGACGTTCCCAGCTCTAGATTCTATGTAGTCTTGTTAAGGACATTTAGTTGCAGTCTCCTTGCCCTGTAACCCAGTGCATACCCTGTACTGTAACATACATTTCACATTGCATTTCATCCATGCTGTTTCTAAGTTAGGAATCTTCATCTTTTTGCATATCAATGAGAATATTTTTCTTACTTTTCCAGCTGTGCTCATGCTGTCTGTCCTTGCTGCTGTCCAGAGATTGATGGGTCCCTGTAGGCTTCTTCCCTCTTCCAATGCACCAGACAAGGTTGCACACGAATTTTGTTAGCTGTGGTGTCAGCAGAGCGCACATGTGATCTGGCCTTTATGACACGCCCATCTGTTTATTCTCCCTGATCGTTAAGAATGGAGGGGCCCTGGCCTGTCAAGGAAAACTTGCTCTGGGGATGTGCTGTTGGGCACATTTTGTTTTCATTAGGTTCAATACTTCCTTTCTGTTCAATCTCCCCATCTCTCAATCCACTCTTTCCCTTTCTCAGTCAGGTTAGAGCTGTTTTCCTTTGCCTAAAAGAAGGTGTGATTTAAAGTCCACATGGTGCATGGTAAGGAGAGGCCATGAAGGAGAGCAGAATGAACAGACAGACAGAGCTTCAGGGAGGAAGGTTTGGCCTCCATTCCTCTTCAAAGAAAGCACTCTCAGGCACAGCCAAGATGCTGAGGCCCCTGGTATTTCCTCAGCACACACTCCTGATTAGCACTGACCAAGAGTCTGTGACAGGTACGCAGCTGGCCTTGGAAGTGGCAGTCATGAGTAAGAGATGTCCTCCAGTCCTGCCAAGAGACAGCGGCTACAACATGCCCTCTTCCTTCTAGCTGAGAGAACTTGGACATGTGCTTATCATGGATCCACTTAGGTAGGAGACAGCTCAGTGAGTTACAGTCACAGCCATTGTGCATGAAAATAAGCTGGCAGTACACTGGAGGAGAGAGGTTCCCAGGTGTGCTCGTCAGCTGTGTAGTAAGCGCTAGGAGAGAAAGTGTGGTGCTGACTGAGGACTCAGAGGAGGCTTGTAGAGAGCATAGCCTCGAGTTAGTCTAAAGAATGATTGCTTTGGCAATGGACCAAAAGCCACTTAAGACATGCCCATTGTTCTTTGTTCAATGTCATGGGCTCGGGAACTAGAACTTGCATTTGATGTCTAATGAATATCAAGTATTCTACCAATGTTAGATGGCCTAGTACATACTACTGGTTATATAACCACAAGCAGGCAACACATATACATAAACATTTGTCCACTTCTCTAGGGTTGTCAAAGAAACAGTAAAGTTGTTTATGTCTGTCAACTAGAGATGGCATGATCTAATCAGACACCTTTTCCAGAGAATGGCTGCCACCCCCCACCCCCCGAATCCATATTTGTTAACAATGATCTGTATAGTAGCCAAGACTCCCACTAGGTCCGATAGCCAACACCTTTAAGATTTCCATTGGATTATTGGGTTTACAGAGTAATGGAAGTATATGGTTTAGCTATGAAGCACAGAATTGTAAGAAGCTAGTCAGTGTGTATTGTGCTTTCAAAGCTCTAGTGGGAGTTCTTCCTACATTACTACATCTTTTGGGCAACATTACAAAGAAGGTTTTTCTCAACCAGTTTTGCAGATGAGTTAAGAGAAGTATTGAGATTCCCTAATGCCCTTTCTAGGACTTCAAGAACAGGAGTGTGGGCAGGCTGGTGTTAGGGAGAGTTTTATGGTATGAACACAATAGAACAGATCACAAGAACAAGACAGATCACAGAACAAGAACACAAGTGGACCCCAGATTTTGAACAACTGATATTAAGGTCAATTCATGTTCCCTTCATCTCTCTCTACCTCCCTGTCTCCTTCCCCCTGCCTCCATTCTTTCCTCCCTTCTCTCACCTCTGAATGAACTTTGGTGATCAATTTGTCTTTTGACTAGAGTCTGACACTCAGGTGGGACAGGTCTCAAGTTTGGGTTTGATGTCTTGTTCTGACACCTTCATGTAAAACAAGGGGATTGAGATAACCTTGAGGTAGGCAGTCACACCATCTGACAAGGTGCTATAAGCCAGTAATCAGTAGTGCTAGAACCTTAGCACATAGTTCCCTGACTTAGAGAGGCATACTCTTTGTCTTACCAAGATGGTGTGGGACAGTCCAAAGTTTATCAGCTCTTTACCCACAAAGGTAGCCTCCATATTTTGTAAAGCTTAAGGAAAAAAAGTACAGGTGTATATTGAGGATCATTATGTAAGAATGAAAGGTGATTTTTTTCATAGCTTAGAGTTATTTCTGTAGACTATCATATTATATCACCAATCACAGCCAAAGTTCATCAGGAGGAGGTTTTATTCGGTTATTTAGTTCCTGGGTGAAGGTGTGATATGCAGAAAGGCCTTGCCTGGGTCTGTATTTTAAAATGTTTTCCTCATGGCTTCCTCCACTACTTTAAAAGTTTTCATCTTATATTGAGAACTTTGACCCATTTTGAATTTATTTTTGTATGGAGAAGAAGAAGGGGACTGTAGTTTGATCCTGCATGTGGCATTGTGGTTTTTCCAGAAACATTTGTTGGAGTTGGTTTTTTCATTTTGTTTTCCAATGTATGTTTTCAACATCTTTGTTAAATTTAAGTTCACTGTAAAAAAATCACAGATCGCACCTCAAGGGAAATAAGAGTTCATTCTGGAGCCAAGTGTTAGTATTACTATAACCCGGGAGTACAGATACAGGTTAGCCCAAATTCTATATTCCAAAATTATAGCAGGTTTGTGAAGTCATTATGGAAACAGAACAAAATGTGTATCAAATACATTGGGGGGGGTAGGTCAGTCAGATGGGCCAAAACAGGGTGGGTCAGGGACATCTTTGCCTCAAATGTGATCTGATGGTGTTCTTAGATTTTGGGTTGATGGAAAGCAGCCTCTGTTTGTACATTCCAAAAGCATTTACTGACTAGTCACAAGATGTCACAGACACAGGTGGGCAATAAATGGTCATTTAAAGGGCTAAGATAGCCCAGGATAATTTGACTCTGGATTAACTATTCCAGCCTCTCCATAGTCATTAACCAGTTTCTGTAGGATGTTCAGTGTAGACATGCCTTCTTTGGGGGACTTCAGGTACCACCCGCCTAGTTTTGTTTAAATCTTGTTTTCTATTCTGCCATTCTATGGTCTGTTCCATGCTATTGTCATGTTTTTGTTACTAGAGCTCTGTGGTATACCTAAAAGCCAAGTGCTCTTGTGCATTGAACTTGTTCCTTTCACCCAGCATTCCTTGGTGACTCAGGATTTTTTTGTGCTTGCATTTGAGTTTAGAATCAGCTTTCTAGTCATGTGAAAATGCCAGTAGAGTCTTGATGGGCTTCACGGTCAGTCTGTAGACTGCTCAAGGTTATTTTAATTTTGTTCCTAAATCATCGGAGGTTCTGGCTATGATTTCTTATTTTTCCTCATTGTTATTGTTAGAATGGGATGATTCAAAAAGTTAGTCCTCAGGCCCTGATACTCTCCCCTAGCCTTACTCTGGGAAGTCTCTCAACTGAGGATTTAAAAAGTTATTTATTATAGAGTCGGGGCCTAAGTGCCATGGTACACACATGGACGTCAGAGGACAGCCCTGGATCGAGTCTCTCTTTCTCCCTGTCTGTGAGTGCTGGCTATTGAGCACAGGACACCAGGCATTCACAGCGAGTGTCTTTGACAGCTGAGCCCTCTCACTGAGTTTTGAAAATTGGGTTTCTTGATATGTTCATTTACAAGATTTTTTTCTGTTTCTCTTTTTAAAACTTCTAGCTTCTCAGTGAATTCTTTCATATCCCAAATTGTCTTCCTTCATTTGTTCCAGCTGTTTATTTGTACAATTCCTGAAGTCATTGTTTACTTTTAAAATTGTCTTTGAATTTTTCCCAACATAATATTTTTATTGATTACTTGAGAATTCATACAATGCCTCTGAATCCACCCTCCCACCCTTGTTCTCTCCTCTCCAAAAGAAAACAATACACCCAGTCCAATTGAATCACGGTCAAGTTCCCAGGGCCAGCCTGGTAAAGATGACCGAGTCTTTCCCCACTCTCCTCTGTTGCCTCCCAAGCCTTTCAGAAGTTACCAACTGTGAAAAACTACAGTTCAGCATTTTTATCACAACTTGTAAAGACTCTTTTACATACGATGTCTTCATAAAGATAAGAAGCAAGAAAAAACCAAGTTAAATGTAAGGGCTGGGCCCTGGAAGAAAGATAAATGTCACAAGTTTTGTCTTGTGTTGAGAAAAGGACATGAAAGTAGAAGGGAAGGGGAGGTGTCCAGGAGAGGAAGGTGAGGGAGGCGGGGACAAAGGGGGGCAATGGGGGGCAATTGTGGGACTAGACATAAAGTGTCATAATACAGTTCATTATTTTATACCATGCAAAGGCCTGAAGGATTGCCATGCATTTTTAAGGGATCATGAAACGAATGTTTGATGAAGCTAACTTAGGGTTGAGATGCAAACATGATGGGGAATGTCCTTCTGTATATATGTTTCTCTCATTGGTTGATGAATAAAACACTGTGGCCAATAGAGGCAGGGGAATAGGCAGGCCTAGGCGAGGAGGGGAATTCTGGGAAACATAGGCAGACAGAGTCGCCAATTGAGCCACCAAAGGATTTAGAATTCTGGACCCATCTCTGGTAAGATAAGACCATGTAGAACTACTTAGATTAATAGAAATGGGTTAATAATTAAGACATAGCTAGCCAATAAGAAGCCCTAGCCACCAGACAACAGTTTCATAACTGATACAGTGTCCATGTGTTCATTTGAGGCTGAGGTGCAGCTGCAGGACCATCTGGGAAAAAGAACCTCTTGCAACAGAAACACCAAGGGGTGAAGGAAAAAAAGAAAGAATAAAGGCTTAAGGTACCATACAAGCCTTTTTCCAGGTAAGTAAAATAAGTAAATAAACAATAACAACAAATAGAATTGAGCCCAGAATCTTCAATACATAAAAATGGAAATCTGAAATAACAAACTGAGGAAATAAAGAAATCAATAAAAGCAAAGACAGTTTTGTGGAAGATCATTCTCATGGATAAATCTCTCACCAGTCAGTCCTGTTTATTAAAATACACAAATAGCAACATCAGTCTAGAAACAGAAGGAAGGGAGCTATATATACACCAGAGATGCTGAAACACCGGTGGCATTCACAAACAACTTTATATAACAAACTTGGGAGATTAAATGAAGTGAGCAAATGTTGATGCTAAAAGTTGGCATCTGGTCAAAGGTGAACCAAAAATCTGGTGAACTCAGTAGCTAATTAAAACAATAATTTGTTTTTGTTTATTTTAAAACTTCATATAAAGTCAGCTACTTGCCAGGGTAATATGGGTCATAATTCTATAAAACTCTCAAAGAGAAATAAAACTATTTTCTCAATTTCAGAAGACAGAATGATTATTTATGCTTTCCAATTTATTTGAGAAAATCATTATTGATAGAACAGTTAACTTGGATACTTAATATTAAAACTTAAGATTTTCTGAACATAGAAACAAAAATCTTTAATGAAGTATTGACAACTCATACTTGATAATATATAAAATAATTTATTTATGACCTAGTAGAATCTACATGGGGAATCCAAAACTTATTTAATGTTCAAGTGTTAATGTCACTCAACACAAAGTGCATGTAACACATAACAAAACAGAAGCGAGATGCATATGATCATCCTTATAGATGAAAGTAGACTTTGCTAAAAATCTAACTTTCATGCATGATTACAAAATTTAAACTTAGAAAACCTAACACTATCAACAAACTTCATATTAAATAATTCAATGCCTGGGTTTGGCACCGACATGAGTAATTCCACTCTCAGAAAGTTGGCTTTTACTTAGGGAAGGCATTCAAATGAGTATAATAGAGTACAATAGAGCAGCAGATGAGACCCCCCAAAAATTGGGCAGGAAGACTAAGGATACCTTTCTAACAGATAATGTCATTGTGATGTGCTGAGGGTATGAAGTTGCTTTTCTAACAGATGACATCATTGTGATGTGCTGAGGGTATGAGGCTGTGATGGGGAATGATCAAATATATATATATATATATATATATATATATATATATATATATATATATATGTTTGTCTTGTTGGTTAATGAATAAAGTACTGTTGGCCAATAGGAAAGCAAGATATCTGTGGGACTAGGAGTCAAGGAGGATTCTGGGGAATGTAGTAGAGACAGTCGTCACCATGCCATCCCAGGAAGATAAGACGCATTCTGCCAGCATCCTCCATAAGATAAGTCTTATAAATATATAGATTAATGATTATGGTTGATACTTAAGACTAAGCTAGCAAATAAGAAATCCTAGTCATTGGCCAGCAGCATTGTACCTAATATAAGTCTCTGTATGTTATTTTGGCCACCCAGGTGACAGGCAGAACTCCAGCGGCTGGTGGAAAGATTTATCATTACAAGGCTGGAGTTCACATGCAGCCCTGGTGGAAGTGTAAAGTGGGTCAATTACATTAGAAAATAGATTTGCTATTTTTTTATACTGCTCAATTTTCACACAGCATATGAACTAGAATTTCTTAGTTATTTATTTGAAAAGAATGAAAACATGCCTGGAGTACTTACAGAGATTGTTGAAAATGACATGTCCATCCTCCGGGGCAGGTATAATTTTTTAAGTAAATTCAGTGGGCTACCATCTAGTAAAACAGTAGTAAACACTTTATATCTCAAAAATATTGTTGCACAGTGGAGAGCTTATGATTATTTCTAGAATTTTTTATGTAATACTGTCAAACTATTACTGATCATGTGTAACTGAAGCTATGGAAGACAAGACCCAAGGTTAGACAGTGGGGTGCGGTGGGTAGGAGGGCTTCATATAAAATTATAGAATAGGATTGGTGAGCTGGATTAGTGGATAAAGGAGCTTGCCACCAAGTTTGACAACAGGAGCTCAGTCCCTGGGATCCACATGTACAGAGGACAGACCAGACGCCCTTCAAGTTGGTGTGGTGTGTGTGTGTGTGTGTGTGTGTGTGTGTGTGTGTGTGTGTGTGTGTGTGACTCTCTCACACACATATAAATATATGGACAATTAGTCAATAAAATTATTGATTACAGAAGCAACCTGAAAGGAGAAGGCAGATCTAGATTGTCTTGAAATGCCTATGTAGGCAGATGAAACACAAAGGGCTACAAGGGAACTTCGGGGAGGCCACAGTGGGAATACTGTGTCTTGTTTGCAGATGGCGAATAGTATTGTGGTCAAGGCTAATTGAGTTGTACAATTCAGATGAGTATATTTATGTGGAAAGTTGATGCGAGACGTAAATTTAAAATTAAGTTACCATAGAGATGCAAAGCTCAGAGCCCCAGGCTTGTTATTCACCCATCCTTCAGTGTTAGACTCCTTGAAATGTCCAAGCTATGGGAAGGAGAGTAATGTGGTAAGATGAAGAGCCCCAGGCACCATCTTTTTCTTTATTTACACTTACTTGAACATTTAAGGGGTTTTGAACTTTTTATGTGCAATGTAACACTTTATGGTTACTCTATTAGTGTTCACTTTCTTAAAGCTTGAGTCTACTCAAAAGAGACACTGAGTCCTGAAGTTGTTGGACTGTTTGTTCCTTCATCATTCATTCTTTATTCCAAACTTTCCTCACCTTCTAATCAGATCCCAGACAAGGCATCTCAGGATGTTTACTAGCACAAGAGTGAACAAAACATTTAGTTTGAGAAGATAGTGATCTAGCTTAATGCTACTGGCTACAGTGAAGGTAGCTACAGTCCCTGGCTGTGGAACTGTGCAATCCAGGTGTGGGGAAAATCAGAACCAAGGCTTACAGAAGCAGGATCTTTCATGTTGTCTGTTTTTCTTCCACTGAAAGGGCAATTTCTCAATATTTGTTATCAGAGTGAATACCTTAAGAATTTCTTGCTTGGATATACTCTTACACAGCTGTGGATCAGGATTCTAATATTTCTATTTAGCATGCTATCCAGAGTATTAAACATATTCTGCTAATGTCTTGATGTTTTCCATTAAGTGCCTAAGTTAATAACAAACCCCAATAATAAAAGAAATTCATATGTTGTGGTGATATATTGTTTATGATTTATTAAAACTTGCCTGAGAATTCAGAAAGCAAAGTCAATCACAAGCCATAGAAGCCAGGAACACACCTTTAACCCCAGGACTCAGGATTTAGAGGTAGATAGATCTCTGTTAGTTCAAGGCCACCATGGCCTATACTAGAGTGAAGAGTCATAGAGCTCATGCCTTTGATCCCAGCACCTGGGATTACATGCCTTTATCTCTGTATTCAGGAGGGATCTATGACAGAAGCAATGTCTCAGAGTTGGCATTCAGTCTCAGGATTCTCCAGCCATGTGAGGAGAGTATAGCAGTCTAGGATTGTAGTCTGAGGAGCCACAGTCACCTTTCAGTAGAGGTGATTGTTAGTGGCCAGCATCTTTGCTTTTCTGGATCTTCAGCTTCAAGCTTGAACCCAATATCTGTGGGTCTTTTATTTTCATGGTACAATATGTATACTCTTACTTACAATTTGACAGAAAGCTGTAAGTCAGTATTATGGTACTTTCCATGTGTTCTTTCACAAATTATTTCACCTGTTTTCTGCAGCAGCCAATTCTCACATTACAACTTTATACAAAACAACTCCAATGCAATTGACACTTTCAAATGTTTTAGCAAGTATTTAGCAAGTAAGTATTCTGTCATTGTGTAACATAGGCTTTGATTCCCTCTGTTTCAGCTGCAGACAGTAATTTCCACTGGATTTTACCAAATCTTGCAGATGTCACTGTCACCAACCTTTGCACTTCTAACTCTAGGGCTTACAGACCCACAAAGTCACAAGGATTTAGTATTTTATTGTGTTGTGCTTTTCGGTAATAGCACTAAAATAGGCCAGAGCCACACCACAGCTGGTGGTAGTTAAGCAGCACCAAGTTCAGTTCTGTCAGCTCAGAGCTTTCTGTCAAGGGAGACTTAGCAACTGGTTTGCTCTGCTTTTTATAGAACATGACCATCTGCCTTGGATATGGCTGATATTTGTCTAACCAGGGTGATCCTGCCATTAGACATCTCAACTAGGACTTGTGAGAGTGGAAGGGGAGTTATTAGTGATTACGCTGTGACAGTCGTCATGGTCAACCCCAGATACAAGGCAATCCCACGGTCACAGTGACACACAGGTTTTATGTGACAATGGGCTTAGCCATCATCACAAATATATTGTTCCAAATTTCCCAAATGACCAACACGACAAACAAAAAGTCAGTACCCATACTAGCACAAACAGAAGTGAAAATTCAAAGGGTGGCATTTTGGAAAGTGGCAAGAGTTGAAGCTTGGCACTCTGCCCTTTCATTGGGTTATATCCCTTCATTTCACCTTTCCTCCCGCCAGTGCTGGGCTCCTAAGTGCTTCCCAGGTCCCTTGAAATATTAAGCATGCTCTCCCACGTCTCCTCGTCACTCAGTTCTCATTCACCACTTACTTAAAAAAAAAAAAAGATTTAATTATTTATTATGTGTACAGTGTTCTGCCAGTATGTTTCCCTGCACACCAGAAGAGGACACCAGATCTCATTATAGATGGTTGTGAGCCACCATGTGATTGCTGGGAATTGAACTAAGGAACTTTGGAAGAGATCTGACAGTGCTCTTAATCTCTGAGCCATCTCCCCCACTTTCTTTCATTTTGGCAGAGGTCATCTGAGAGTTCTGTGCCTGTGGTCCTTTAAGGTGGACATTTAGCTCACCTCCTCTTTCTCCCAAGTCATGCTATAAAGCGCTATGGAGATGTCCCCAACCTCGGCCCCAGAGGAGGTCTGAAGATCTGCCTCCATCCCTATTTAGCTTCTTAGGCCTTTGACATAATGGTTATGACTACACTTGGTAAAGGTTGCAGAGAAATAACTGCAAATGTACTAACTCTTTCAGTACTTAGAACATTTAGCATCAGTCAGTTCACCATGAGGTACATGGTTAGCATCGAGTTTTCCCTGAGAGCAAGGGATCCATAATAGCTGTCTTATCTGTGATCGCCCTTTCAGAGGGAAGCATGAGCTCAGAACTAAGGCTGTGCCTGATATTGTTTCTGAAAGGTTCAGGCAGATACCTAGGTAGCTTAAAGGGCCCTGTGTTGCGTGGCCATGTCATGGTTACATCACTCATTATGGGCTGCATAGGGACTGAGTGCGCATGCTCAAGCTTCCCCTTTTAAACCCGCAGTATTATTCTCCTCTCTCTGTTGCCGGCGGTTGGCCTCTCTCTCTCTCTCTCTCTCTCTCTCTCTCTCTCTCTCTCTCTCTGTCTCTCTCATCTCTCTCTCTCTCTCTTCCTCTCTCTCTTCTCTCTCTCTCTCTCTCTCCTCTCTCGTCTCTCTCTCTCTCTCTCTCTCTCTCTCTCTCTCTCTCCCTCTCCTGCCCTATAATAAACTGGTTATATGGCTCTCTATAGTCCATGTCCATCTATCGAGTTTGTAATTTAAGCAAAAGAATAACAGTTTCCCTGGAAAGGAACTCTGCTGTTGATAGAGATAGTGTGCAAGTATTTGCCCTGTTCTCCCCCACTATGTTGTTAATTCGTTTCATTTGTGCATGTGCCTACCGTTTGGTAAGTGTTTGTACGGGAAATGAATGTATACAGCATCTAAGGCATGTCTTTGGAATGATGTCTCAGAAGTGAACCACTACAATGATTTATATGACCATTTTAGGGCTGGATGGTGTCGCACTCAAGTGTAGTCTCGGCCTTAGGGAGTGCAAAGCAGCAAAGTGGCAAGTTAGAGGCCAGTTGTGTGTTAGACCTTGCTACACACAAACAAGTAAAGCAATGGGAATGAGTACATTAAATGAACAGTTGTATTGGGCTCTTTATCTTTTGGTAAAATGAAGTTTCCTGGGGTTGCCTTGATTGTCTCCCAAGTCATCCGACAAAGGTGCACTTGGGGACATCCGCAGGAAGCTCTTTCCCTTTTGTCTGTTTTCATGTTCATGGTGCTGTCTTCTTATTGCCTAGAGCCTTTCCTGTTGGGACTCAGTAGCTGATACCACAAAGCCTGGCGTTATTTCCTGAATTTAGCTCTAGCCAATAAAACAAATACCATGAACTTTGTGTGGCCTCCTCATCTGATAATCTATTAGAAGCCAAGATTAGGAATCCGGTTTGACCTCCTCAATCCAGACCCCTTGGGCAGAACTATAATTTGGTTGCAATTTCTTAATCATGCCCCACCCTTTGTCTTGTAATACAGAGATAAAGGAAAGTTCAGTTTCTGTCCTTGTCATGCAGTGACAGACACTGCCCTGGAAAGCAAAATTTCAGGGTAATTTCAGACTAATCACACTTGGTTGCCAAATTAAATTGTAATAGAGCTCTGCCCCAGCTTGGGCAAGAGGCCACTTTGCAGAGAAGCAAACAGGACCAAACAGTGTCCCTTCTCTTCCCTGGCACCCAGTCCTGGGAGGTTAAGAAATTCAGATTGGACTCCTGCATGGACCTTCTTCTCTCTTTCTTGTTTCCATCCTATAAGCCCTAGCACCAGAGTCACGGGCTTCCTCTCTTAATCTGTGTCATTTCATTTCTCTGTCTTTCCATTGTGTAGCAAGCCCTGCTACTCATGGCAGAAGTGAGACTTCCCTATTCTGGCTGAAATTAGATTCACCAGACCAAAAAAAAAAAACAAAAAACAAAAAACAAAAAAAAAAAAAAACAAAGAAAAGAAAGAAAAATTCCCTTTCATGAAACCCTGCCTGTAAAGTTTATTATCTCACTTCCAAGTCGTCTTTGAAGTGTCGAGTGTGAGTAGATACAGTCTTGGACTATATTTATTTGGCCGCCAGTCATATGGCTGTTTCAGGTCAATTGAGACGATTTTAAAGATAGGGTGGATAGAAAATTCCAGTGTTTTTCAGATCTCTCTCTTTTCCTTGTGCAGAGCTGAAGGGCAAATTTTGCTGAATCCAAACATCTGCTTGCCTCCTTCTGCAAGCCATGCAGTCATCATGGAGTCGACGTTTATCGGGGCCTTGCTGAGTAGCCCACACTGCCCACATAACTTCGTGTGAAAATCAAATGGAAAGATCCTGATCTTTAGCAGACCAGTCATACTGTGCCCTGCTAAAACACAGCCATCTCTATAGCTGTTTTCCCACATTCGCTGTGTGCCCTGAAAGGAGGATAAATGGTATTTATCCTTCCATGTGGCCATGGTCCAGGCAAAACCTTGCCACATGTACCAGTTGAGTTTCAAAGACTTCATCTTAAAAAGAAGAATAGAAAGAGGGAAGGGACAGAGAGAAAGAATGGAAGGAGGGGCAGGGGTCAGGGAGCAAGAGGGGGCACAGGATCCTTCAGGGGACTAAAGTTTTCCTGGAGCACCACACGGTAACTGGACGGAAGCCGAAGACAAAGGATGGTGCTGGCCATAATATTTCATAAGCTCTATCACAGATTTTAAGAATTGTGCCTTTTGAAAATATGAGGGCCTCTGCTCCGTGCGTGAGGCTTTCTGATTCTAAAGTCTCTGGGGAAAAACAAATCTTTCCTATTGGACTTCGAGGTTCTCTGAGTTTGTTTTGTTTACAAACCTCTGCAGCTGGGTGAGATCATTTACACTAAGTTATTTTAAATGGAGAAAAGCAAAGGGCTCCTGGGATGGTGTAATCGCTGCTGGCCAGACAGCCACAGCTGATGAAACAGCTAGGGACGGGGCTGCACTTTCTGATTCGGGCATTTGAATTTGATCAGAGGTGTCATGATCTATAGCCTAGTACCTTTAGGAGTATTTAGGCTCTCCATGGAGGAGAGTAACTTCGCCTCCTCACAATAAAGCCAGAATCGCTGACACAGCACCTGTGGAGCGAAGGCCTTCCACAGGGTGGTTTTTCCATCTGTATTGAGAAACACATTTTCTGAGGCACACCATGTACCCTTCAGCCTTTGACTCATCTCACTCTTTATAGTGCCAAAAGAAATAGGGAAGTATTTTGTTTGTTTTTCTCTTTCTTCTACTCTCTCTATGTCTTTTCAAAGTGGAGGACACTACTGGCCAATGAGAAATTGAACTCTCTCTCACCTGATAATGAGGGGGTTGGTTGTCTTTGCCCTCGAGAATTATTTTACTCTTCCTACCCAGACCTCACAGCACCACTGCTTTCCTTTCTCCATCCAGGATTTCCCGTGAATGTAATATTTTGCCTAAAAGATGTTGAGAAAACATATATACCATTAGAGTTTCTATTGGTGTTATAAAAAACTGTGACCAAAAACAACTTGGTGGGGGGCATTTATTTCACTGAAATAAAAAACACTCCATCACTGAAGGAAGTTAGCACAGGAGCTCAAGGTGGGGACCTGGAAGGAAGAACTGAAGGGGTCTTAGAAGAATGCTGCTTACTGGCTTGTTCTGGAGGCTTGCTGAGCCTGCTCTTGTATACAGATCAGGACCAGCTGCCAAGGGATGGCACTACCTATAGTGACCTGGGCCCCTCACATCAATTATCAATCAAGAAAATGCTCAGACTTGCCTACTGACCAATCTGATGGAGGCATTTTCTCAGTGAGGTTCCTCTTCCCAAGCTGTGTCAAGTTGGCCAACAAACAAACAAACACAACAAAATAAAAACAAAACCCCCCAAATCAATGAGTACAGCCATCCAGAGGCATTTGGTGGGCTTAGGAAAAGTTGCAGATCTAGGTAGGTTCAGTATGTGGGACAGTTCCTATCGAACTCAGTCTTGCACATTTTCCAATTAAGGACAGCATAGTGCATGGCTGGTGCTCGCCAGCCAAGGCAAATTGAACTAGGACCTGTGTTTATGAGTTGGAAATTCAACTTCAGCTACAAATACCAGCTGTCTAGCTCTTCATCCATCCTCAGATAGATGCTGATCTGAACAGATGTAAGGAAAGGAAGAGCAAAAGAGGCCAAACTAAAGTGGGATTTTAAAAGGAAATCAACACAGAAAGAAGACAGTACCCGAAATACAAAGGCCCAGTCTGTTCTGTGAGACAAATGGCAGTTTAGACTGGATTTGTGCTACTGGTCTTCACAGAGTGTAGCAATGTGTGGTCTTCAAATGGATGCTTTGCACATTAGGCTAAGGTGAAGGCTGGGACTCAGGTGACAAACTATGAATGGGAAAGTCACACCGATACAATTAGAGATACAACTGCAAAAGAAACAAAACAAAAACCCAACAAAACAAAGAAACAAAAAGACATGGTTTTAAAAAATTCCCCAATGTGAAAGCAGTAAGAATAGAAGTGACACCTTCTATACCAGATCATCCATCTAGAGGACAAACTGAAGATATCAAGCCCCCCTTGAGTCAGTGAGGGGAAGAAGGAAGGAAGCTTGTCAAAACAAAATAACAAAGGTCAAAAGCAAAAATAGAGAACAATTCCATTCAATTGATATTTATTTGGTGTCTATAATATCTGGAGCATATATTGAAGAAAGTCAAATAAAAACAAGACAGAACCATTCCAGCCTGTAGAGGACTATTCAGGGAGCAACAAACCTGACAAACAGGGTCATTGACAAAAGCAAATGCTGTCTTTGAAAAGTTATAGAGAAATGAGAGAAACAAACAGCAGGGTTTTGGAAGTGCTGATCCAATCTATGGGAGAGGAATGGACACATTCAGGAAGGTGGACAGGCTACAGCTAACAGTGGCTCAGGTAGGTTCTTGCTACTGTGAGTGAGGTTCTCGGAGCAACAGGTGGGCCTCATGCCAGAGCCTACTAGAGATGGAGAAGAGCAAGGCCTACCCCACATGATCTACTGAAGTACAGCATACTTTCTAACAAGAGCCCCAGGTGACAGATGAAGCATGTACATGCCGGATATACAAAGAATATTTTGTATTGATAAGGCAAAAGTTGTATCACTACATATGCTCTATCTGAACATTATCTTCTGGTTTGAACATTTTGAAAGACTTATAAAATGCATAACTGGACTGTGGCTCCAAACTCCTATCTCCAAAAGGCAAAAAGTATGAGTCATATGCCCTGAAAACCAAATTAAAATTGAATTACATTGATTTAAAACAACTAACTCGTTGGCAAGAAGAAAATATAGTTAAATGCTGTCTTGAAGAGGCAATGAAGGGGCTCTGGAGTGGCTTAGTGGCACTTGCTCAGCAAGCTTGAAGACTGGAGTTGGGATCCCCAGAAGTCTAGTGAAAGTTGGGTGGTCATGGCCTCCTGCCTGTCATCCACAGTTAAAAGACAGAGACAGATTCCCCAGAGAAACCTAGCACTAGCCAGACTAGCTGAACCAGAGGCTCTGGTACCCCACCTACCTCCATATATAAGGAGGTGAGTGATTGGGAAAGACACTGACATTGACCTTGGGACCCCTCAAAGCTCATGTATACACACATACCACACACGTGTGAACATGCTCTCACACACACATATAAGAAAGAGAAGCAATGAAAAATTGAACTTTTTTAGAAAGCTACTTAGCCTCAGTCATAAGAAACTTTTGCCTGTGTTCATACAAAAGGCTTTAATAAAAAGTATCATAAGCTCTATATTTGGGTCAAGGAAGTAGGAAAAACTAAAACTTAACAGGACAGGACACTCCAATATACACACACCCACTGGCAAAACTGGCTCAATGACTTTTTATATATGTAACTTATAAATCACGTTGTTTAATCAACTGCAGTGCTGTCCCTCACTTTACTCAGGTGCAGAGAGAATTACAGCACAGATAACAAATGCCACACTCTGCCCAGCCCTCTCTGAAAATGGGCATTCTCTATCAACGTCCACCAAAACTGAGTCTTGAAGCTCCAATTGCTGCTTGCTCAGGATGGGGCTATAGAGAGCCTCTAGTTTGGAATCCCTGTCAGGATACCCCGACTTCTCCCCAGGAAGAGAGGAAAAGGTTGCTTTGTCCTCTTCTCATGTTCGTGGGGCACATTACATGGGTCTATAATGCTGGTCAGCAGTGTCATTCCACCTGACTCAGAATATAAAGTATAAGTGTCTTTAGTCCTTTATGAACAAATACAATATGTGATACTCTAGCCCATTGCTGTTTACTTCTCTTAACTGTCAGAAGGTGCCTTGCCCTTGATATACTTTATTTAACAACACAATATAAAATTTTCAACACACCTGTACCTATAAGGAAACATGGGTTATATGGCCATGCCAGGAGAATGAAGCAAAAATATCCACAGCAACCAAAAAGTCTGCAGATTCATGAAATTCATATCATAATTCCAAGGAAATGGAATTATATTTTTACAGATAAAGAAAAACATCTTACACGGGGCTTTGCAACATCGAATAGCCCAAGCAATCTTAAAAAAGAAGAACAAAGTTGGAGACATCACATTTCCTGATTCCTGAATGTATTACAAAGTTACAGATACCAAAACAGTATGCAAGTGGGGAGATAACTCATCGATGTAGTTGGTCTCCAGAACCCACATTAAAAAACAACAATAACTGAGTGTGTTAGAGAGGTGGAGACAGGTGGATCACTGAGATGTGCTGATCAGACAGTCTGGCTTACTTGGCAAATCCCAGATTAGCACAAGACCTTATAAAAATCAAACAACACCTCCAACAACGAAAAGGTGGGCAAACCTGAAGATGGGTACCTACAGTTGTCTTCTGGCCACTACATACATGCACACACACAAGCATCCATGCATACATATATGTACCTACACACCCAAATACACACATACAAATACCATCACGCAACTGCATGAATGTAGATGTAAAGAAAAATGGAACAGAACAGAAATCCTAGAAATCAACACACACACATTCATGATCAACTAACCTCCAGCAAGAAGGCCCAGACGCACAGAAGGGGGAGGACCGCCCCTACCTCAGTAACCGCTGCTCATAACAATAACTCCACAGGAAGAGTGAGAAACAGTGATAATGCACAGTGAGTTAGTGCTTAAGCATAATGTGAACCTTTCATCTTCTTGAGCTTCCTACACGTAGTTACCACGAGTCTTTTAAAAAGCTATTACATTTGTCATTACTGTGTATGTGCATGCAGGAGAGCGCCCAAGTATGATGCGTGAGAGGCACACGTGCCTTGGGGCACGCGGGAAGGTGGAAGAAAGCTCTTTCCTTCCTAATAACCTAGGATTCTGGGACCAAGTTCAGTTATTGAGGTTTGAATGACAAGCACTTTCACCCATGGATCAACTTCCCGACTCTAAATGGAATGTTTCAATTCAGAGGAACTAGCTATGTAACAGGCATGCTGTCTGTGATGGTCTTGTAATGTCCTGTTAGTGTTTGTAGTGTTCAAGGTTGCTGGGATTTTTTATTTTTGTGTTTTCTTTGTAACTTATCAGAACTTCTCTCTCTAAGGAGTGGCCATAAGGCCTTAAAGACAGACAGTCTCTGGGGGTGATCTCACGTTGGGAAGGTTGGGTTCAGCATCCACAAGGCCACTGTTCAGTATCCAAGACCACTCAGTGGGAAGTAAACCAAACACTTCTTCAGCGAACAAAAATGAACCTGGAACTCATCCTAGTTAAGTAAAGAGACAACCCAACATGGAGTGGAGTGGAACAAACTTTAAGTTATGAAACTCCAGGCAGAAAATATGGGCCAAAGCTTTTGTTAGATCTGGCAATTATTTTTTATATTTTTTTTTCATTTTTATAGGTGTGTGTGTGTGTGTGTGTGTGTGTGTGTGTGTGTGTGTGTGCAGGCACATGCCACAGCATGCATGTGAAGGCCAAAGGACAACTTGCAGGAGTCAGTTCTCTTCTTCTATTGTGTAGGGCTCCAGGGAGCAAATCCAGGTCATCAGGCTTGCAGGTAAGGCCTTCAAGTCATCTTGCTGGACAGCAACTATTTCCTGACTATGGTATCAAACCCGTAGGAGATAAAAAGCAACAAGAGACAAATGAGATTACATGAAACAAAATTTTTCCTTATCTGAGGACATAGTCATCACAATGAAAAGGAACCTCTGAATGAAGAGAAATTGCTTCCAAATCATAAATTTCATAGAAAGTTAATGCAATTAAAATGCTGAGCTGTGGAGCCAGTCCCAACTGATCCGTCTACAACACAACTCTTGAACCTGAGGCTCAGGGAACATTGTAGAAGAGGGGCTATAAGAGCCACAGGATCAGTGCTGTGAGACAGTCTCCTAGTAATGTCACATGCTCTACCCACAAAGTCTCACCATGACTGCCTAAATGGCATCTGAATAAGGACAATGGTAGACATGGCAAAGTGTCATGGCAGGGCAAATCCCATGAGGCCTCAGCCCTACACAAAGAACTACAGGCAGCTAAGGAACACGGAGAGCGGGAGAAGCCGTCTTTTCCAGGGAAGAGCACAGCAATAGGTTACCCAATACCAAACGATCAGCCCTGAAAACATACAAACTGAGCAGATTGTTTGAGGAAGACATATGTATATAACAACAATTAACAAAAAATGAGGCCATGAATTGAAATAGAGCAAGAAAAATTATGTGGGGGGGGGTTGGAGGGAGGAAGGGAAAAGGGGAAATGATGTAGTTAGATTATAATCTCCAAAAATACACTGTTTCAGTCTTGCAAGGTAAAGGTTTTTGGGGGTGTGTTTTAATAATCTCAGGAGAGGCAGCGTTACTGAACACCCCATCCAAAATGATTAAAATGGTGATTTTTATGATGTTTTACTATAATAAGAAAAGTGTCCAAGTTGAACTTCCAGACATGTAGATAAAAATATTCTCAATTGAATCAATAGCATACTAGATGTTACAAAGAAAAAATATTTTAAAAGAAAAATAAAACTAGAAACGATCTCAAATTAAACATAAGAAAGAATGACAAAAGCATTAGTGAGAGCTGAGGAAATGCCCAGAGGAGCCATGTGTGTAATTGTAATCCCTGTATATAAAAAAAGGAGTGTAGATATAATTGGAGATACATGACTGACAGAGGTATCACAGAAACTAGGCTGTTTATTTTGCATAGAAAGGACCTCAGGGACAATACAGAAAGTCACCTTTGGCCTGCAAACAAAGGCTGATGTGGGGCAGTCGGACCTATTGCTGAGCCTATGAGGTGGCCAGGAGACCTAGGACCTAGAAAGAGGTCGTTGACTCTAATGTAGTGGTCAGCGTCAAACCTTGCGGGACCTTTTTCTTCCTCTGTTGGGGTGATATTGATCATCCTCAGTTTGACTTGGTTCATTTCTACATCACCATCGTTAGTGTTTACTTGTGTCCTCGGTTTATTTATTTCCTTGGCTGTTGAGTGTTAATTATGGGAAGAACTATGATTTGTGTGACCTGGAGATGCTCTAGCAGAAATTACACAACTCTTTGGCAGAGCAGAGTGGGGTGAGGTCCAGCACCGGATGGGAGGGGTGGTCCCAATGGGAGACTTCTAGGGGGCTCCTCAGCAGAGAACAGAATTGTTTGGGGAGTTGCAGAGCACACTCTGTTCTCTGGCCTTTTTACACCAGCTCAGAACAGCTCCATGTGTTCCAAGGCTTGATAAGAACAAGACCATGTTGGCTTCTGGAAAGTGAAGTGACCCCCGGAAGGCGCAGAAGAAACTGAATTAAGAAGTAGCCGTTGGTTTCTAGCTCTGCCTTGAGTTCACCGGTCTCTCATCTATCCCTGCACCCTCCGCGTCTGTAAACAAGGGGGTTGAATCTGAACAAATTTGAGATCATTTCTAGCTCTCTCTGCTTACAATTCCCAAATGTTTTCTTTAGGAGTTTGACATCTGCTCACCCTTTGTTAGTCACTGCTTTCCACTGCAGATTTCATCTTCATTTGGTCTGCTTTGTTCTAGAGCGAAGACTTTTGGTAATCTCTGTCAGCCTGGCTTACACCAGGGCTGGCTCGATGTTTCGTGTGGACATGATGGGACGGAGAAGTCTGGCCACTGGAATGTGGTGGGAGTGTTAGTGGATGCAGAGATAAAATGGCAAGTGACAGGGGATCGTCCTTTCACAGACTGAGTGAAGAGAGAGTTGCTTTGTGTAAATTAAGAGTGAAGATAGCCTTGGTGAAAACACGCTTTCACAAAGGAAAATGGTAAGCCCCTTCATTCCATCCCTAGGCACTGAACACAGGTATCAAGTCTTGGCTCCGCTCTGCTCCTCGCAAATACACAGTTAACACTGACAAGACAGTGAGCTTCTTTTTCCTCTCTTCACAACACACTTTGGTTAGGCTCATGGATCTCATCCTCTTGTCAAACTGAACTGGGCCTTTGCTAAAATCAGAGGTGCCATTGTGAGGGCGCCAGGGCTCTGAAAGCTCATAGCTGGGCAAGGAAGCGCCCTTCATCGGGGAGCTCCTATCGGCCACACCCTCCCCACACTGCTCTAAAGTACCATTAGCCTCTCGGGGAACTGTTGTCTGGCTTGGCCACAAGACAGGGTGTCCACTGGTGTCACGAGGAGCTAAGTTATCCTCTCCTCTCTACTGTTTCCCAGGCTTCACCAAGCAAGGGGACGGAGCCTGGAATTGTAAATATTCACCCAAGGGGAAGAGTGTGGTGCATCTGGCAGCCCCTTTTCTTCCTGAGGTCTTTAAATGCAACCAGTGTCCAGCGCAAGGTCTCTGCCTAGTTATACACAGGCACTTTTGCATGCTGGGGGAGGTGAGCGGGGTTCCTCGGGCTTCTTCATAACGCCACTAACCCAGTTCGCTAGGGCCCATCTTCATGGACCAATCATCTCCCTAAGACGGCATCTCCCTCCTAACACCATTACATAGGAATTTTAAGGCAGAAACACACATTCTGAACATAGCAAATTTTTTACAGAATACTGAATGTGAGCACCGAGCACTGAGTGTGAGCACTGTGAGCTGAGTGTGAGCACTGAGTACTGAAGTGTGAGCACTGAGCGTGAGCACTGAGCATAGCACTGAGTGTGGGCACTGAGGGTGAGCACTGAGCGTGAGCACTGAGCGTGAGCACTGAGCGTGAGCACTGAGCATAGCACTGAGTGTGGGCACTGAGCGTGAGCACTGAGTGTGGGCACTGTGAGCTGAGTGTGAGCACTGAGTACTGAAGTGTGAGCACTGAGTGTGGGCACTGAGGCTGAGCACTGAGCGTGAGCACTGAGTGTGGGCACTGAGCGTGAGCACTGAGCGTGAGCACTGAGCGTGAGCCCTGAGCGTGAGCCCTGAGCGTGAGCAGAGTGTGCAGCCGTCACCTCTCTCCCGGATGCTACAGTGAGGTACCAGTGGGCGTTTAGGGCTCACCGCAGAAGGAAGCCATTGCCCCAATGGCCCGCTGAGAGCACATGGCACATGTCACTGCCCTTTCAGAAACGGCATTGCCTTCGTAGGCCCCAACTTCTGGTCACAAGAAATGCCTCCCTTCTTAGCCAAACCCTATTCCAGCTGGGAGAAGACAGCAAGTTCTCTTGCCCAACACTAAGGAAATGCCCCTGCAGACGTCTACTGCAGTCCCTTTAGCTGTGAGGTTAAGAAACTGGGGCCAAAGGGCCAAAACAGCGCACGTCCCACCCAGCCAGCGGTTTCACTCCACTGTGACCAAGGCGAAGGGCTCCTTTGGCTTTCCCACGGCAAGCCCGGGTTAATTGAGAACATTGCACCACTTCCCAATATTCCTGTCTCTACGCCTTAACCGAAGTGTGACTTCGTTCCAGAAAAGCATAAAAAGGCCGGCAAGGGTATCTTAAATCCTCCCCGGGGAGAACTCGTGCTTTCCTGCAAAGGGGTCCTAGCTGAGGCGCAAGCCCTCAGTTTGGGAATGAATACTCCCTGGAATGGGACAAAGTATGCCGTGGTGATTTGTATCTTTAAGTCTTTGGTAGCTGAGAGCTGAGCTAATCATTCACAGGCTTCCCTGTACTTTGAGAATTAATGGTTAGTGATAAAAAACATTTTGTTCTTGGCTTTCTCTAAGACACATTGTAGATATGGGTTCAATAGAAAAAAAAAAAAAAACAGCCAGTCATAGATCCAAAATAGACCTCAAGGTCAATGTCAACTGACATGGAGCCTGTACTACCTATAAACCTTTGAAAATTGGGCATAGCCAGCCTCGTGTGGCCCCGGAACCTGACAGGTGCCATATAAAATACTTATCTCAAAACTAACGCTCAAAATGATTGTCATAAAAATACGTCAAGTTTCGGGGCTGAGGAGATTTTCCGTGGATAGGGGTGCTTGCTGTGAAAACAAGGAGAGTAACTTCAAATTCCCAGCCCCCAGCTAAAAGCCAGGCATGGCCTCATCTGCCCATAGCCCCAGCACTGGGAGTAGAAAAAATCACATCCTAGGAGCTTGTAGCCCGTCCAGCCTAGACAAAACAGTGACCTGCAGGTTCACTGAGAGCTCCTGCCTCAAAAACTAAGGTGATGAATGATAGAGGAAACATCTAACATCCCCCTGGAGCCCACATGCATACAGAGGCATGTACTCCCACCCCACACACACCCGCCACACACACACACACGCACACACGCACACACGCACGCGCGCACGCGCGCACGCGTGCACACGCACACACGCACACACCATGATAGGCTCCAACCATGTCAAAGAACTAGATTGTTCATTTCCACTTTTCAGAGAAAGAAACTGGGTGCCTGATGAAGAAACAGAATGATGCCGCACAATGGCGAGTGGTGTGATCTGAGATGATGTGAAACCCAGTGCCTGCTGGGTAAGGGTCCCAAGAGTTCTTCTTCCATAGTGTGCGTGTGTCCTTGGTGAGAAAATGGAGTCTTTCACCTGGTCATCTGCCTCCTCAAGACTCCAAACTTATTCTCATACAGATGCACCAGATTATTACAGACGGGAAGGTAGTGAAAGTGAGCTGCCAACTTCACATTTACTCTAATTTCCCTGTAGAACGAAGCTTATCAACGCTTAATGCTTACTCCATGGGTTCTTGGTCACGGAGAGGGAGTCTGTTCAGCTGCCTTGAGAAAGGAGGGGCCGGGAACTAATTTAGGGCAAGCCTGTGTGTTTTTCTCGATAACACTCGCCAGGGTAATAAAGAGATCAAACTGCTTTTAGCTGGGCAGCCTGAACTCAGCCTAGTAACGGCTGTGTTTGCTGAGCAGATTGGAGGGGAAATGCCCTGTCTGTGTTTATGACGAGGAAAATAGCCATTTTGTTACATTGACCGAAGGCCTGGAGTTCTTGTGGGGTGAAAAGAGAGGTGTGGTGAATCTCACAGCTGACAGACTGTAGAAACTGTCGAAACTTTCACAACGACAGACTACAGAAACTGGTGAATCTCTCACAACTGACAGACTATAGAAACTACTGAATCTGTCTCTCACAACTGACAGACTATAGAAACTGTTGAATCTCACACAACTGACAGACTACAGAAAATGGTGAATCTCTCACAGTGACAGACTGTAGAAACTGGTGAATCTCTCACAGTGACAGACTACAGAAACTGGTGAATCTCTCACAACTGACAGACTATAGAAACTGGTGAATCTCTCACAGTGACAGACTACAGAAACTGGTGAATCTCTCTCTCACAGTGACAGACTATAGAAACTGGTGAATCTCTCACAACTGACAGACTACAGAAACTGGTGAATCTCTCACACCTGACAGACTATAGAAACTGGTCAATCTCTCTCACACAGTGACAGACTATAGAAACTAGTGAATCTCACACAACTGACAGACTACAGAAACTGGTGAATCTCTCTCTCTCACAGTGACAGACTATAGAAACTGGTGAATCTCTCACAGTGACAGACTGTAGAAACTGGTGAATCTCTCACAGTGACAGACTACAGAAACTGGTGAATCTCTCACAACTGACAGACTATAGAAACTGGTGAATCTCTCTCTCTCACAGTGACAGACTATAGAAACTAGTGAATCTCTCTCTCACAGTGACAGACTATAGAAACTGGTGAATCTCACACAACTGACAGACTATAGAAACTGGTGAATCTCTCACAGTGACAGACTACAGAAACTGGTGAATCTCTCACAACTGACAGACTATAGACACTGGTGAATCTCTCACATTGACAGACTATAGAAACTAGTGAATCTCTCTCTCACAGTGACAGACTATAGAAACTGGTGAATCTCTCACAACTGACAGACTGTAGAAACTGGTGAATCTCTCACAACTGACAGACTATAGAAACTGGTGAATCTCTTACAGTGACAGACTACAGAAACTGGTGAATCTCTCTCTCACAACTGACAGACTATAGAAACTGGTGAATCTCTCACAACTGACAGACTATAGAAACTGGTGAATCTCTCACAACTGACAGACTATAGAAACTGGTGAATCTCTCACAACTGACAGACTACAGAAACTGGTGAATCTCACACAACTGACAGACTACAGAAACTGGTGAATCTCTCTCTCACAGTGACAGACTATAGACACTGGTGAATCTCACACAACTGACAGACTACAGAAACTGGTGAATCTCTCTCTCACAGTGACAGACTATAGAAACTGGTGAATCTCACACAACTGACAGACTACAGAAACTGGTGAATCTCTCACAGTGACAGACTGTAGAAACTGGTGAATCTCACACAGTGACAGACTATAGAAACTAGTGAATCTCACACAACTGACAAACTGTAGAAACTGGTGAATCTCTCACAACTGACAGACTATAGAAACTGGTGAATCTCTCACAGTGACAGACTACAGAAACTGGTGAATCTCTCACAGTGACAGACTACAGAAACTGGTGAATCTCTCACAACTGACAGACTATAGAAACTGGTAAATCTCTCACAACTGACAGACTACAGAAACTGGTGAATCTCTCACAACTGACAGACTATAGAAATGGGTGATTCTCTCAGAGTGACAGACTACAGAAACTGGTGAATCTCACAACTGACAGACTATAGAAACTGGTGAATCTCACACAACTGACAGACTGTAGAAACTGGTGAATCTCTCACAGTGACAGACTATAGAAACTGGGGAATCTCTCTCACAGTGACAGACTATAGAAACTAGTGAATCTCTCTCTCACAGTGACAGACTACAGAAACTGGTGAATCTCTCTCTCACAGTGACAGACTATAGAAACTGGTGAATCTCTCACAACTGACAGACTACAGAAACTGGTGAATCTCTCACACCTGACAGACTATAGAAACTGGTCAATCTCTCTCACACAGTGACAGACTATAGAAACTAGTGAATCTCACACAACTGACAGACTACAGAAACTGGTGAATCTCTCTCTCACAGTGACAGACTATAGAAACTGGTGAATCTCTCACAGTGACAGACTACAGAAACTGGTGAATCTCTCACAGTGACAGACTACAGAAACTGGTGAATCTCTCTCTCACAACTGACAGACTATAGAAACTGGTGAATCTCTCTCTCTCACAGTGACAGACTATAGAAACTAGTGAATCTCTCTCTCACAGTGACAGACTATAGAAACTGGTGAATCTCACACAACTGACAGACTATAGAAACTGGTGAATCTCTCACAGTGACAGACTACAGAAACTGGTGAATCTCTCACAACTGACAGACTATAGACACTGGTGAATCTCTCACAGTGACAGACTATAGAAACTAGTGAATCTCTCTCTCACAGTGACAGACTATAGAAACTGGTGAATCTCACACAACTGACAGACTACAGAAACTGGTGAATCTCTCACAGTGACAGACTATAGAAACTGGTGAATCTCTCACAACTGACAGACTATAGAAACTGTTCAATCTCTCTCACACAGTGACAGACTATAGAAACTAGTGAATCTCACACAACTGACTAACTGTAGAAACTGGTGAATCTCTCACAACTGACAGACTATAGAAACTGGTGAATCTCTCACAGTGACAGACTACAGAAACTGGTGAATCTCTCACAGTGACAGACTACAGAAACTGGTGAATCTCTCTCTCACAACTGACAGACTATAGAAACTGGTAAATCTCTCACAACTGACCGACTACAGAAACTGGTGAATCTCTCACAACTGACAGACTACAGAAACTGTTGAATCTCTCACAACTGACAGACTATAGAAACTGGTGAATCTCTCACAGTGACAGACTACAGAACCTGGTGAATCTCTCTCTCACACAAATGACAAACTACAGAAACTAGTGAATCTCTCTCACACTAATGTCAGACTACAGAAACTGGTCAATCTCTCACAACTAACAGAGTATAGAAACTGGTGAATCTCTCACAGTGACAGACTATAGAAACTGGTGAATTTCTCTCTCACACAAATGACAAACTACAGAAACTAGTGAATCTCTCTCACACAAGTGACAGACTATAGAAACTGGTCAATCTCTCACAACTAACAGACTATAGAAACAATGCCTCAAAATGCAACCTTATTTCTCATCATTGAAGGGAACCCGGTCAGGTTTCATGGAGTAAATTTGTCTTTTTTATTGGTGAATGACTGGCAATTTTCTCCCATTTTGGCCTCTGCTCCTGGTTGGTGGCCCTGGTTTGTGGCTCTAGCACTTGCCAGTTGTTGGTAATTCTCTTCTCTCCCCTTGCCCTTCGACCTAGGGGTAGTGACAGCGTCCTTTTATCACAGGACCCTGGGGCCTTTATCATCCAGTTAGGGTGGGTGACCTTGACTACAGGAGGCAAAAACAACTCACTAATCTACTTACACTTGAACTCTAGTTTACTTTGGCAGCTGTGCTAGGTAGGGCTGTGGACAGTTAACTATTGAAGACTCAGGTTTCTGGTCTGTCCTCAGAGAAGTCCACTGGGAGGTTGGGATGGCGAAGGTGAGGGTGGGCAATCAGAATATAAAATGAATAGCAACCAATGAAGCAAATGCCCAGGCGTAGATGAACTAAAAGCTAGGTGTTTGGCCTAGATTTATTTAGAACCTGAAAATGAGGGGTGTTAGACTGATTAGAACTCTGGTGTGTGTGTGTGTGTGTGTGTGTGTGTGCGTGCGTGCGTGTGTGTGTGTTGGGGATGGAAATGAACAGGAGTAAATGTAACACACTGAGAGAAGGGTGTGGAGTCACAGTAGAGGATTAGACATTTTCCCACAATAATCCCGCAGTCCGTGAAATTGTCTGTAAACTAGACAGTGGTTTATGGGCTGAGCAGACCATTTGGGAAGTAGTTTCCAGGAACTACATGAACAAAACGGGAGGGTGTGTGTTTCATAGGTCGCTCCATTAGTCCAGTACTTTAGGGTGTGGTGTTTCTGTTGAGCACAAAATTTACCATTATGGCTTCATTTTCCTAAGTTCTACTGGAAAAGAGAAACAAAACCTAGCTGTAAATTTATCCTGGAGCATGGGGGAGGGAGAAGGAGAGGGAGGTAGGGAGGGAGAAGAGAGAGGGGTACAGTTCTGTAGTGCATAGATGAACTGGCTGGCCAGCTTGCTTTTTCCCCTTAGCTCCATACTGCCACCTTCTGGTCTTTTAGAAATCCTGCGGAAGAAGCCAGTCCAAGGACACAGGTACTTCA
This sequence comes from Cricetulus griseus, assembly GCF_003668045.3. Taxonomy (NCBI): domain Eukaryota; kingdom Metazoa; phylum Chordata; class Mammalia; order Rodentia; family Cricetidae; genus Cricetulus; species Cricetulus griseus. The sequence continues at coordinate 21,400,435 of NW_023276806.1, forward strand.
GAAACTGTTGGATGTCAGTTCTTACGCCAGCAGCTGGTGATAGATGAATAGACCCATGAAGGAACAGACACACAAACATAAAAATAAAGTGTGGCCGGGTACACACAATGACAGAGTCACGCTCAAGTTCTGGAGAGCACGTGGGTGACAGAGGTCAGAGTAGACATGCTAAAGAGGACTAGGCTGAGTGGTAAGCATGAGCAGAGATGCGTGAAGACAGGCGAGGGGGTGAAAGGCGACCGTAGGAGGAGGACTTTCAGAAAGGACTCCAGAAAGAAGGTGTTCCAGTGGGGCTAGTGCGTCAGCCACAGCCTCTAATTTAAAGCACCCTGAGAATCCTGGGTGGTGCGGAGACACAGCGAGGTTATCCAGCTGCTACAAGGGCCCCCAATTCGTTTAAGAACCCCAGAGTGCAGTCCGTGAATGCCTTCTAAGCAAAGGAATGGTGTTCTAAGCAAAGCTTGTGGTTGCCTCTCAGAAACCTAGAATAGGCACAGCTGGAGAGATCCATCTTAGGGAAGAGACAAGAGACAGCCCGTGACATTTCCCCAAGTTCTCACTGTACCTTAAATCGGATGGCAATAACAGAATAATAAAAATTATACCAAGTTATTGGCAATTTCCCAAAGGAAAGTGAGCCACTATGCTTCACAAAAATGTAAGTCGTACAAGCTATGGTTCTGGGTGGGTTTTGACTTTGGTTTTGGTGAATACTAAATTACTTCGTAAAACTCAGGCAATCTCATACCAGGATAGGGGATGGGGAGCTGGGTTAGCAGACTGCTTGCCTTGAATGTACCAAGACCTGGATTTAGTTCCCAGCATCTCAGGAGCCACCTAGAACCCCGGCACCCCAGAGATGGAGGCAGGAGACTCAGAAGTCAGAGGTCATCCTTGACAACATAGTGAGTTCCAGGCTAGCCCAGATTATAGAAGACTCCATGTCATTAAAAAACGTATGTCCCTCAAAAAAAAAAAAAAAACCAAAAACTTATGTCCCTCAAAGTATTACTAACCTTTGCTGTAATGAAGGATAAAGCTGAACAAAGTCCATGACAATTAAACCCAAACTTTCTCATGATAGAGAATGAAGAAGTGAGTTTACTAAGTGTACAGCAAGCAGGGAAGAAAGACTATAACAGTGAATGGCAGAGAGAGAGAGAGAGAGAGAGAGAGAGAGAGAGAGAGAGAGAGAGAGAGAGATCTGGACACAGCATCAACAGAAACCAAGACAGTCTGCTAAACAGCCATCTTCTGCTTGCAGGGGGACTTGTAGTTAGTTATTCTCAGCTCAAGAAGGTCTTCACATGTTTCAAAAGATTTTATTCTTGATGCATGTATAGGAATGTGTTTCTGCCATGTGTGTGGGGGTCCTCTTGGAGATGAGAAGAGAGCAACCAATTCCCTGGGGCTGGAGTTACAGGTAGTCATGAACCACCCAGCCTGGGTGCTGGGAACTGAACTACACAAGACACTGTACACTCACTCCTAAGCAGCGAGTCATCTCTCCAGCCCCCCACCACAGGCGTTCTAATTCCATGAGATCAAGTATGGCTGAATCTTTTGCTTTAGGGAGTTGTCTAGGAATGTTCACAGCTCCCGGCTCTGGTCAAAACCAGCATTTTCACACTAATGATGTACTTTCCTTCTGCTCTGAAGGCATGGAATCTTTACTTTGGATTTTTTGCTGTTTTCTGCTTCCTTTCTCAGAGGGTTGTGGGCTAGCCCATCCTTGACAAGGCATCTTGGAGATAATCATGCTTGGGTCTGTAATGGGGTCTCTCTCAAAAGCCAGCTCCTCAGGGAGCTTAAACTTCACAGGACGAATTACTAATTCACACTGTTGTCTTTTGTTTTAGCCTTACACAGTGAAAGAGTGAAAGACTAGAAAAGAGTAATATAGAGTTTGTGCTCTGACAGCAGGGAGAAGAAGAGGGGCTGTGAGCTGTGGTCTCTGAACACACCTGTGGTGACTTTACACACCTGTGGTAGCTTTACACACCTGTGGTGGCTTTACACACCTGTGGTGGCATTACACACCTGTGGTAGCCTCACATACCTGTGGTAGCTTTACACAACTGTGGTGGCCTTAGACACCTGTGGTGGCTTACACACCTGTGGTGGCTTTACACACCTCTAGTGGTTGCCTCACACACCTGTGGTGGCTTACACACCTGTGGTGGCTTTACACACCTCTAGTGGTTGCCTCACACACCTGTGGTGGCCTTACACACCTGTGGTGACTTTACACACCTGTGGTGGCTTTACACACCTGTGGTGGCTTTACACACCTCTAGTGGTTGCCTCACGCACCTGTGGTGGCCTTACACACCTGTGGTGGCTTTACACACCTCTAGTGGTTGCCTCACACACCTGTGGTGGCTTACACACCTGTGGTGGCTTTACACACCTCTAGTGGTTGCCTCACACACCTGTGGTGGCCTTACACACCTGTGGTGACTTTACACACCTGTGGTGGCTTTACACACCTCTAGTGGTTGCCTCACGCACCTGTGGTGGCCTTACACACCTGTGGTGACTTTACACACCTGTGGTGGCTTTACACACCTCTAGTGGTTGCCTCACACACCTGTGGTGGCCTTACACACCTGTGGTGACTTTACACACCTGTGGTGGCTTTACACACCTCTAGTGGTTGCCTCACACACCTGTGGTGGCCTTACACACCTGTGGTGACTTTACACACCTGTGGGGGCCTTACACACCTCTAGTGGTTGCCTCACGCACCTGTGGTGACATTACTGCTAGCCTTTCAGCAGGCATCCTGTTCCTTCCACTCCTACACAAACAGACATCAATGGTGCTGAAGCAGGGCCAGAGTACAATGACCAGGGCACCTCCTTGCCATCATCACATCCTATCCATGACAGGGCATGCTCTGAGACTCCAGGGAAAAGGAAGCTGGCAAAGGTTTGGTTTTGCCTCCTCCTTTGCTTTAAAAAAAAAATCCCCTTGGGTATTACCTAGTCCAAATCCGTTTTACAGGAGGCTGGGTGTGCATTAGATCGCAGGGATCTGGGTGAAAGGTGCAGGGAGATAAGGGGTGGAGGAAGAGGGGACTGAAAGCTGCTCGTCCCTTGGGGATCCATGAGATGGGTTAATGGGTGGCCAGAGAAGATCCACATGGTGTGCAGGTCTTCAGTTTGAGTGAGGAGCAGTGATAGGGACGTACATTTGAGGAAACAGGAAACCATGGAGAGACTGGAGGCTTCAGTTGAATTACCCTTGATCATGTAGATGGTTGTTTCCATCGGCTTTTGAGTTACCCCACACAGGGGAGGCCACACTGTCACGCTATCCTCAGGGCAAAGTACTGGGCATGGACTCACAGTGATGTTTCACCTGTGCCAATTTTGAAAAGGAGAAAAAGCTGGATAAAGTTCAGAGAGATCGTGGTATCCTTAGGGGGATTCCCAGGGATCACTCGCTATCTTCCATTTTAGGCTCTCCTTCTTCCCGGAAATACTGTCTAATGTTCTGACATCAAAGAAACAAGCCTCCCTGCCCCTGTAAAGTCCTCAGTGTCACGGCCTCTGTAAAAGTCCCCTGACACAGCGGCTACCCTGACTGTTAGTAGAGCAATCAGCTATTCCTTGTGGGCTAGCAACTTGAAGGAAATTACAGAGAAGAGAGACAGCACTCTTCAAAGAAGACAGAGCCTTGCTTGTGGGGGAAATTGGCTTCAACGATGAGTTGATAGGCTTTTTTCTTTTTTTCTTCAAAGGGACAGCAGGGCTACAGAGGTGGCTCAGCTGGGAGGCCATTTGGCATGCCAGCAAGGGAACCTAAGTTCAGGCCACTAGAATCCACCATGAACCTGGGTATGGTAGTCAAGGCTACAATCCTGGTTACAGGCCACCTTGCCTGTAGTGAACCATGTCTTAAACAAGATGGAAAACGAGGACTGGCAGCATAAATTGTCCTCTGACCTCCACACATACCCGCCATGGTGTGCATGTACCCACAGGTACACACATGCTCTTCTGAAAGGGACAAGAGTCCAAATTAGGACTGGGATTCTGCCAGGCTGATTTGCAGGAATAAAATGGGTCCTCCAGACAGTGACATCACCCTAGCTCCCAGAATGCTTGTCATCTTGTCCGGGGGACTTAGTCCTCGTCACACTAATCCTCCTGAGCATTTCTTTTGGATTTAGAAAAGTGCTTCCCGGAGCTCTCAATGGCTGCCTTGGGAAAGCCTATTTCTGATTTTCATCCCCAGGCTAAGGCACTAGATTGGAAATGAGGGATTAAAAGTTTAATTCTTGAGCCGGGCGTTGGTGGCCCACGCCTTTAATCCCAGCACTCGGGAGGCAGAGGCAGGCGTATCTCTATGAGTTCGAGACCAGCCTGGTCTACAAGAGCTAGTTCCAGGACAGCCTCCAAAGCCACAGAGAAACCCTGTCTCAAAAAACAAAACCAAAAAAAAAAAAAAGTTTAATTCTTTATTAAAATGTATTCTTCTTTCATACAGTAAGTATATCCCGACAGAAGTCTCCCCTCCTATCCCTCCCTCCCCCCCCCATAACCTCCCTCTCCTCCAGGGTCACTGCTCCTCCATTTCCCTTAGGAAAGAGCAGGCCTCTCAGGGATATCATAGTATAACCAGAGGCAGTAAGTCGAGGCACAAACCCTCATGTCATTACCCCTGAGGACATAATCCTTGATCTCAGTTTTAAAAGTAAGAAACTAAGCTTAAGAGTCCTTATTGTAACCAGAGCCTTTGAGGCTGGGGACTATGTGCCAGGGGGTGGTGGGGTGAGTACAGGAAATAGGTGCTGAGGGCTTATTAGAGGCGGAGCTCCTGGATCCCCATTGCATGAGTCTGGAGTCATAATCTACAGTGTTCGCATGACTTTGTGCTTGTTTGCTGTGTGGGAAAGCTTGTGTTACAACAGGTCTTACTGGATGAATAACTCTGCATTTGACGCATGCCAGAGAGTTGTATAAGTCTATGATTCTTTGCCAACACTTTCACTGAAGTTTGTGCTAGCAGCATTAAAACACTACCTTTATGGTTTTTTGAATGTGTAATTGTAAAGTCAGGTAACTTAACTGCTGGACTCTGGTGCCTCATTGAGATTTTCTTTTCTTCTGTGTCATTAGGTGTATTGTTGTTAGGCAGTTTTAGTGTGTGTGTGTGTGTGTGTGTGTGTGTGTGTGTCCTTGTGTGCTTTTGCCATCAGAGCAACTTGGGACTCGTAAAATGAGTTTGGAAGAATTCTCTCACAGAAAAGAGTGTTTGTCCCTTGGGTTCGAGTCACTTTTTACTGGAAAATATTCATTATGGATCTGGTAGCTCACAGCTACCTGAACTTTCCAACCTACACTATGTCCTTATATGGAAATCCCAAATTTCTGCTATTTCTTATTACGAGACCATCTGTAGTCTGTATGTTTAAGATATTTTTATTTCGATAAACACCAGCCAAACTCAAGCCAGAGTGTGCTAGGGGCAGCAAGGCAGGCAGGCCAGAGAGAAGACGCTCCCATGTGCCTTGCAGCCCCTTAAAAACCTATTAGGAGTCATCCTGACCTCACCTTGACCACATCCTGACAGGCATGGTCAGGTATATCTGTAGCTAGCTTCTAGCAGGTGTGGCTTACTGTCCCCTACAATTTCTATTCTTCTTTTTCTTATAAATCATTTTGTTTCCAGATACTTCAATACTCTATAATCATTAAAATCTCAACAACTAAATAAAACTGCCCCTTTTCAAACAAACTTGTCACTTCAAATCAAATTTTGGTTAGCTTTTGATTTTATTAAAAAATTTCAGTCAGGTGTACATGTTGGTGGTCCTACTTTGAGGTTATCCCAGGCTACATACTAAGCCAGTCTGATACATATCATAATGAAATTTTAATGCATATTATATGTATGTACATGCCCACAGACAGAAGCTGGTAAATACATTTTGGTGTAGTTATAGCAAAACAAAAACATCTTCATGTTAAATGTAGTTATTACCATGTAACTAGGGACTTAAGGACTTGTAATTCTACTTTATTAAACTGAATATTGTGGTAAATATCACAATGTGATTATAGCTATGGTTCATACTCAATTGCTATTCTAAACTTTTTGTCTTATAGGATATTAATATATACTGACAAATAGCCCCAGGCACTGTGGTGCCTTTTGAATGTTACAAAGTTACATAATGATAATTCTTAAAGTTAATCATTGAAAAATGTGCCCTTCCCTTAAATTTCCCAACTTCTTTCTTAATCTAATCAAGTAATGTGTGCAATTTCACAATCTAATTCAAGTTAATTTATAACACATTTTAAAAGTGTTTCTGTTAAAAAAAAACAAAAAAATAAAATGAGTTATAGTGTGTTTGGTGGGTATTGCTCTAAAAATGTGTTTACTGCATCTCTGTATGCTAGGTCTACTTTAGGTCACAACAACTGTGTAAAATTCTACAAACAATCCCTATTCTAACAAATAGAAATCCAAGTATATATTTGTAAAAAATATAGACTTACATCCTTAGAAAACACAAATTAAAACACTTCATGCTACTATGCAATTCCCTGCTAATCCTAGGCACTTACTAAACTAAAATTATAAAGGTTTATCAAACCCTATAAAACTTCTATATCTTCACCAAGTCTACTTCTGCATGTGTTTCTGAGACAGACCCAGGATCTCAGAGGGCACTGCCAGGAAGAAGATTTCAGGTTACGGTCACCCAGCACAGAACACCCACCTCTCAGATCTCAAAATGTCAGGACAGTCCGAATGCTGAAATGGAAAATGACAGTGTTTGGTTATTTGTGCATGCATATATATATGAGAAGAAAAAACATTTGTTCCTATGATAGAAGCTCTATGGGAAAGCCATCTGGTTTGTGGTCCACACCTTCTGTGCACTCTGGTGGGGGAAGCTGAGTGGGTAATGAATTGACTCCAGAAGCACCTGCTTAAATTGCAATTGTTACCAAGAAAGAGTTTGTCCTGCAACAACAGAGCTAAGGCCATACTGGGGAGAACAGGAAAGATAATCCAAGAGGGTGTAGACGTCTTGGTGACCAAGAGATGGTAAAATAGGCAAGACCTGCCTCTCTGGTGTCCCCAGAGTTTTGTCAGGGGCTACAGGAGAGGGGGTGTTGTGTTCTTAGTTATTGAATATCAGATCACTTAATAAATGGATGTGGGCTGTAGTTCAGTAATAAAATCACTTTGGGACATTGCTATTTGGGGATGGCCTGAATACATTTGCTCATGAAGGACTGGCTGGGATTGGAAAACAGGAAGCTGAAGGCCCACTAAGTTACTGTCAGCATGTCCCGAGAAGCCACGATCAGACTTGGACAGGGAAAAGGAGACACTGGAGGAGAAGGGGTGGGCAGGAGTGAGTGCGAGGGGGTCCTTCCTGCAGGTCTCAGCATCACTTTGGACACACTGGGCAGGAGCCAGGATGAAGATGCAGTGCTCTGCCTTCTACTCTGTAAAAGCAGAACTCTCGTCATTCTATGCTTAGATGTAGAAAAGCAAGAGTTGTTTTGGTGAAAATGATGTAAATGGAGCACTCTGGGGGTCCTATATAGGAAGTCATGGAAATTTAAGGACTCGGGTTTACAAACGTCATTTGGGAAGTTACTGCATTAGGGAGATAGTATAAGTAAGATTTCTGAAAGTCATTTTGTTTATTTGGAAAACAACTAGTAATTATTTTTCAAACCATATTAAAATATTTGTCTTGTGTATGTAAATAAATGAATTTTGACTTTTTTAGGTAGAAACCCATTCATTGTTTACTTGATTAAAAAATCAAATTTAAACATATGTGCATAACATTATGCTTCTGTAGACTGCATCAGGCATAGAGAGGGCATTGAAAAGAAATGTTAGTTCCTATTACTGGCAGAATCCAAACCCACTGCACACTGCTGATGCTCAATATTTACAGAACCAATGAATGCCATCTATTTTGACCTCACAGGCAGGTCTCAGAAGTCCATAAGGAAAAGGTAGCTGAACTCTGACTCCTTCACACTTCACCTTGCCCTTGCCCAGTGCTCAGGAGGGAGAAATGCATAACAGGAACACCCACTGTTTACCTGGCTTATAGGGCTTTAGGTGAGAAGCCTGGCCTGTGTGGAACAGAGTGCACCCTGGCACTGCTCCAAGGAGACCAAATAATAATTATTTGCCTTTTGTAACCTTAGTTTCATCAGCTTAATATGGCAAGAATAACATCTGAGAAACAAAACTCAGAAAACAAACACAGTTGCAAAATAGCTTTGGGAACGATAAAGAAGTTCAACATGGTATTGCTTGAGAATTCTGGCAGCTTTATAATGTTAAAAATGGCCAATGACATCCATCTGGTGTGAAAAACTAAAGTCTAGGGGAATTCAAAGAGCTCATAGAGGGCTGACATTCTAAGACAGTAGCATGTTCCCCGGGCTACCTTAAATAATCCAAAATTAAAAAAAAAAAAAAAAGAGAGAGAGAAGGAAATGGGTATACTTATAAATACTAAACTTTAAAAGTAGCCCTTGGGAAAAAGTCAAAAGTTACCATAAGAAAACATACCTTTGCCCTGAATAAAGCAATTCAAACCCTTCTTTGATGCTTTCAAAAGGCAAGACGTGGGTGATCAACTGGTCCAGGTCAAATTTCTCTTCCAGGAGCTCAGTCACCAGTTTTGGTACGTCATCTCTGCTCTTCCAACCTGTGAGTAAACTTGGTCAAGCTTGTTTGTACTCTACTAAGTAATCCTCACATTTTATGGCATTGTGGTATTTCTTTCTCTTATGTGTGATCGACATTCCCAACATACAAACGAGCTGTGTTTCTCCCATCCTAAGAAACTAAGGCCGACTAAAGCCTTCTTGATTCCTGCCTCCTTCCATTTGCCCCACAGTTGTACAGAACTACAGACAGAACTGCCTCCCATGCACTGTTTCTGGTCCTAGTCCCTTTGACTCTCTTGTGAGCTCACTCTACAGAGATTCACACTCTAGCACACTGCTATTTCAGCTCATATTTCATTCATATTTTTGTTTGCATTTTCCAAAAAAATTCATACTTCTCTAATTCAAGACCATCTTTCTCCTCTTTGTACCCTCAGCAGGTACTCAAATGATATTCTTCTCTTACACTGTATAAAACCAAGTCTCATATGAGGAGTACCTCCTAAACTCCTAGTGCTACATGAAGGTACCAGAGAATGAGACTGCGAAGGAAGGGATTGAAAGTGTGATTATACTCCTCCATACCATAGGAGAGTGATCCTGGCCTCATCCTTACAGTTTTCTCTTCAGTTGTTCTAGTAGGAAGCTGAATTCTCCCCATGGGATAAGGCATTCCAGCTCTTCATTTACTTGGGCTCTGGGCACAGAACTTTTGCCAAGGTTTTCGTGAGTAGGGAAACTTCTCTTTCATGAGTGAGTGCTCTTTGTATGGAGAACAACTACCACAGAAGTCATCCCAGCAGAGACATGGCTGGTGCCTTTTACTCAGGCCTTTGGGTCACAGGAGTTGCAGATACTGACCTAAAGTGTGCCCACTGGTGCTAGCCCTGGGTCACTTAAGGAACAGACAAATGTCATTTGTGTAATTGCTATTGACGCTCCATTTGGGGTCATTTACCACTCCTCCTTGGGAGAAAGCACTTCGAGGGTGAGGAGATGAGAACACAAGCCTGTCTCCCTCCGTAGGCAGGAGACACAAAGTTACTAACCACTGTCGGCGGAAGGCCCGGACGTCTCACCTCCAAAGACGCATCCCTTCCACGTCCGCCCAGTGAAGAGCAGCATTGGGTCGTAAGTGAGCGTCTTGGCTGATGGAGGAGCGCCAACCACCACACTGGTCCCATAGTTCATATGACAAGACGAGAGGGCGTCGACCTGAGTTTAAGATGAAGGAGACCATGGGCTCAGAAATGACAACGCGTGGTAGGAGTTCTAGCAGTTAACATGGTTTCCAACAACTACTACATCAAATTAGGCCCCTAGGCTTTAGGTTTCCATTTGATTTAAAAAATTTTCAGTGCAACTTTAGTCCTTAATAATTAATCCCTACAGACATATGCCTCTTAAGATATTAAGGAGCCTTTACTGTGGCCAGTGCAATTGTTAATTTTTAGTACATTTGGTCGACCTTCACAAATTAACAATACAAGGGAATCCTTGTGATACTTTCACACCAACATCAACCCTTCAGGGAAGCCTTAAGTTATTTGCATTCAATGAATTAATCAATTAGATGTTTGAAATCTTCATTTGAAAATTAAACACAAATACTAAAACAAGGAGTTTCTGCTCCTGGCAGTATTCTGAGGCTTGGTCCATATTTTTGGTCATTCACCTTTCAGTTATCCACTAATAACCCTTTTAAATACTCAATAGATTGCAATAGTGGACAGTGTGCTTCAGACAGCTCTTCCTCAAAGTCAACAGACCTCATAATGTTTCCCTCTGGCTCTTGGCTCTAGAAAGTACAACCTGGAAGGTTCATTGATGCTAAGGAATAAATCCTAGGTGACACCAGAAAGGGGATGTGACAGGGATAATGAACTGAAGGTTTCTTCTCAATTACCAAATGACTTAGAGAAAATTTCACCGGTTACACAGTTGTGAGCAAAACTGGTTTTGTCCAGGTTTCTGGGACTCCTAATTCTACCCAAGGCCAGGGCTTTCTAATCCCAAGGACTCTGACGTCTTCCACCAAGGTGCCACTGAGGAGGCCACAGGGGTGCCACAGAAGAGGCCACAGGGGTGCCACAGAAGAGGTAGGACAGCTGAGCTCAAAGAAGCAAGGTTTGAAGGTTAGCTCTCTTCAGCTCTCACCACAAGAAAATTCAAGAAAGGAATCACTTTTGCCAAGACCTCCTCCGCATATACAAGGAAAGTCATGGGTCACTGGTTGACTCCTTGCACTCTAATTACATAAAAATGGCATGACATGATACTTACATGATCAGGTAAAACTGATCTTTAGACTTTGACTTTTTAGGCAAAATTGCTATGTGGTTACCATTACACTTTCCATTGCATTTTTATGTATTTATTTGTGTGGGGGCATGAGCATGGGTGAGTGCATGCCGTGGAGTGTGTGTGGAGATGAGAGAATGAGCTTGGGAGAGTTGGTTTTCTTTTCTACATGTGAGTATTTGGAATCAAACTCAGGCTGTCAGTCTTGGAGACAAGTCCCTTTGCTCACTGAGCCATCTCACCAGTCCTGCTCTTTGGCCTGAGTCACAGGTATTTCCATGGCTGATTGTTAATGAAGCTGTGCAAAATGACCTTTAGCCTGAATACAACTTGTAGCTTGGGTATTCTTGTGGCTCCCTGAAACTTGAGTCTTACCATGGTTTCAAGACGCCCAATAACTTCAAATGTGTACTGCACGGTGTTCCCTGTCATGTCTGACAGCACCTCACTGATGGGCTTGGTGAAGTCCTTGGGATTGATACACTCTGTGGCACCTACAGCCAGGGCCTTCTGGAATTTGTCCTTGTTGATGTCAATTCCAATGATCCTGGAGGCTCCAGCTGCCTTACAGCCCATGATGACCGATAGGCCAACACCTCCCAGGCCGAACACTACACAAGTGGAGCCAGGGGTGACCTGTGGAAAGGAAAGTTCCTCCAAGAGTTAATGGCAAAACGTGCCAAGTACTGTCAGTGTCAGGAACACAAAATTCGGAGGATCGCCATGACACGGACCAGGACTCCAGGTGACTTATTCAGATGACAATGACACAAAAAGAATTAAAAGGAGAAGAAAGCCTGATGAAAAAAAGGATTTGCCAAAGCAAAGGCAGTATTTGCCAGATAAACAGCAGCCCTTCCTAAAGGCTTACCGTAGGCCAGCAGCCTTTGTAGCCTGTGTGGCCCTACCCACAACCCCCTCCACTCTCACAGGAGGGTTAGACAAGCCCCACACCCTCCCTATTGTCTTTCCACAAAGCCATGCTGATTTGTTTTACATTTAGTCTGACTGGCAGTGTCTAAACAACCATGACTCTGAGTCATCTGGATATATGTTGCCTTTTATTTTTTTCCCAGCCAAGTCCAACTCCCATGTCACATGCAGTCAGTGGTTGATGGGTAGCTCAAGGAAGGAACCCTACTTAAGTCAGCTTTGGGATTTTTGTCTAGTACTATGCTAGATTAAAGAAGAATTCAGTCCATAGTCACTTTCCTGGCAGAAGAATAACCATGAGGTGTGAGCATGTCCTTGAAGGTGCTGGCCTCAGTGGGGATTAATTCGTGGGGGGGGTCTTAGTTCCCTGGAGAGTAGGCTGTGTGGGGTGGCATGGTGGGTGCACTTGGCTTCTGCTATGCACTGCGTATGCACTGCTACTATGCACTGCTGTCCCCTGTCTTGGTTTTCTACACTGTGCAGAAGCTGGAGGGGTCCCTAGCCAGAGACTGACTAGATGGAGCCATGTGAGCTAGAACTTCTGGTCTGCAAAACTGTGAGCTAAATAAACCTGCTTTCTTTTCGTTCAGGTATGTTCAGGTATGTTGTCATAGCAATATAAAACTGACCAGCACATCCCTAATCCAATGTGACTGGCGTTCTTAATTTTAAATTGAAATTTAGATATAAAGTGGGGAAGATGAGATGAAAACACTGGGAGGTTGACAGCCATGGATAAGGCAGGAGGAGAAGCCTGAAGCAGGCCCTCCCCGGGCAGCCCTCAGAAGGAACCAACCCTGCCAGCACTTTCATTGTGGACTTCTGGTCTCCAGGACTCTGTGACAATAAATCTTTGTTGCTTAAGCCAGCCAGTCTGCAGCACTTGGCCACAGTCTGCCCAGCAAACGAACATACCAGCACCAGTGGGAAAAGAGAGATTCATTCTAGGACTAAATACAAACTTTAATGATTTAATTAGAAGGAGATGCTGCAGAAAAAGAAAGTAAATGCAGAAATTGTAGCTCCATGTATTTAGAAATAAAATGTCTGCTTTGATCCCTGTCTTTTCTGCCAGTTCATCTGGCACGGTGCATTTTGTTTACATGTTTTGTTTTCAAACATTTGTTTTGCTTTAGTGTTCTAAGAAAACCACCCTCTGGAAGGCTGACAGGCAGGAAGGCAGAAGCTATGCAAATCATCCCTGATTCTTACCTTGGCGGTTTTAACAGCAGCCCCATAGCCTGTGGAAAACCCACAGCCAATGAGGCAGGCTTTCTCAGGAGCAGCTGCGCCATCTATCTTAGCTACGGATGACTCATCTAGCACCGTGTACTCGGTGAAGGTGCTGGTGTTCATGAAATGCTGGACCGGTTTGCCCTTGCACATGAATCTGGTAGTGCCATCGGCCAGTACTCCACGACCCGTCAGACTGTTCAACACATCAAATGCACACATTGCTTAATTCGGGTCAGAAACTATCATGGGGAACTCAAATGACAGAGTAAAAAATAACACCTACTCGCTCCTAATGCAGAGATTGCCCTCTGGGTTACAGCAGGCATTGCATTCTCTACACTGTGGTAGAAAGAGGGGGATGACCTTGTCACCTAGAAGGAAAGTAGCATGATGTAAGATGTCATTCATTTGCATTAGAAAATGGAGTAAGGTGGTTTGGTGGCTCATGCCTGTAATCCTAGCACAGTGGTGACTGATACAGGAAGACTGCCAGGGCAGCCTGGGCTCTGTAGTGAGTTTCAGGCCAGCCTTAGAAACAATAAAACCATTATCAAGAACCAATTAATTAATTAATTGATAGATGAAATAGGTATGAATCGACCTACATTATACACAAAAATGTCTTTAAAATATTCTAAGGGTTATAAGTACCACAAGTGGTGCTAAAGATTGAGATTTGACAAGTTGACTTTACTCAGTACAATCTGTTCTCCTGTGTCTCCTTAAGTCGGGCTGCAACTCTCTACTAATGCCCAGTGACAATGTGGTGTTTCCTTCAATAGCATAACCAAGGCCTCCATACCTGGTCTTACTGTAGTGACTCCTTCCCCAACACTCTCTACAACCCCAACTGCTTCATGTCCCAAAATCACTGGAAACTTAGACACCATTGCTCCTTTTATCACATGGTCATCTGTGCGACAGATTCCTGTGGCCAAAACCTGTTAAAAAAACAACAGCAACAGCAATAAACATTGCACAACCAGCAAATGGGTCATTTTACAATGGGATGGCATTTAACTTGCTCCCTTTAACTCTCTATCATTTTCTCAAATTATAGCATTGATGCTAAGACACTTTGAGTCTAAATCAAGCATCAGGCCAAGTCCCCTTGCTTCAGGGATGTACAGCATTGCTTCCCTTCCTGCTTGGATCTTGATGCTTATCTACAGTGAAGAGGTCAGACTAGCATCAAAGCCTGCTCAACAGGGGCATCTAAACCAATGACAATGAAGAAGGAAGGGCTGTCCATAGTAGGGGGTGGTGCAGGAAGGTATTGCTTCTCAGTCACAAACGAGTGCCTAATGAAAGTCCTCTGGGTGGCCCTGGTGGAACAGGCCTGGAGTCCCATCTATTTGGGAGACAGAGGCAAGAGGATGATCACAAAGTTCACAGCTTACCTAGGCTACAAAGTGAGTTCAAGGTCAGCCCATGTGACTAAGTGAGACCCTGTCACCAAGCAAGAGGTAAAAACATAGCTAGAGATATAGATCCTTGGCAGAACTCTTGCCTGATGCCCAAGGTTCTGCTCCCTGTGCCATGTATGTATGTATGTATGTATGTATGTATGTATGTATGTATGTATGTATGCATGTACCAACACATTGTGACTCGCAGAAGATTTTAAGATAACTCTTGGTCATGGTATTGATCATTTTCTATCAAACACTACACCAGTAAAAATTCAACAAATACTCTCTTTAATAAGATAGATTGGCATTGTCATTCTTAATGGACGATAAACTGGTGAATTTCACAGCCAACATGTCCACTTCCCTAACAACATGTATAAATTGGTTGGAGAATTTGTTGTCAAACATGTTTTAAGAAGCTAACCTCTGGGCCAGAGAGATGGCTCAGCAGTAAGTTAAAAGCAGTGGCTGCTCTTCCTGAGTACCCTGGTTTGATTCTGAGCACTCACATGGCATCTCACAACTGCATCTTTGTAGCTCCAGTTCCAGGGGATCCAGCACCCTCTTCTGGCCTTCTTTAGCACCAAGCACATGTGGTATACAGACATGCATGCAGACAAACACCTCCCACACATAAAATAATAAATATATAACATTTTAGAAGGAAGCCAGCCTCACAACAATGTCTTTCTCAACATTAAAGAGATTTTGGGTTTATGTGTTCCAAGCCTCTTTCTTACCTTAACACGAACTTCCTTAGCTTTTGGTGGGGCCACTTCTATTTCCTCAATGGAGAAGGGCTGGTTCATTCCCCATAGTACAGCTGCTTTGCACTTGATAACCTAAGAAGCCAAGAGCCATAACAGGTAGACTCCCCGAGTCATAGAAATACCACAGATGCTTTCCTTCAATGACAGAATTTGAAACCTCACAGATTATCTTGTGTGGCCCTTTATCTGGTATCATGGCCTGAGACATGGGATGAAAGACCCAGGACACACAGCACAGAAGGTCAGAGCTGAGATTCACATAATATTCCAATAAAGTAGTCTACTAGTATGATTTCAAATGTGATAGATGAGTACAATTGTCATCTGTGTATTGCTTATTAATGAAGGACAAGCCTGTGAAAAAGAGAACACTGCTGATCTGTAAGAATTTCACCCATTCTTTAATTATATCTAACCCACTCAGCAATGATGAAGCAATGAGACAACTCATGCCATAAGACATTGTGATAATTTGAAAGAAAATGGCCATCAAAGGGAGTGGCACTATTAGGAGGTATGGCCTGGTTGGAGTGGGTGTGGCCTTGTTGGAGGAAGTGTGTCACTGTGGGGGTGGGCTTTGAGGTCTCCTATGCTCAAGCTACTCTCAGTTTGGCACATAGTTGCTACCTTGTGGTTACAGAGGTAGAATTCTCAGCTCCTTCTCCAGCACTGTCTGCCTGCTCTTTGCCATGTCCTGCCATGAAGATAATAGACTAAACCTTTGAAATTTTAAGTCTCTCTACACCCAATGAAATGTTTTTCTTTATAATAATTGTTGTGGCCATGGTATTTTCTTCACAGCAATAGAAATTCTAGTTAAAACAGAAGTTGGTGCCAAGGACTGGGGTATTGTTGTGATGGGCCTGGCCATGCTTTTATTTGGAGGAGTGTGGACTTTGGTAGTTTGAGTTAGGAAAGCAGTGGAACACTTTAAGCACTGTTTAATGGGCCATAAGAGTACAAGCATGGAGGACAGTGGTGCTAGGGGTAATTTGAATTGTGGGGGCCTGGCTCAAGAGGTTTTAGAGGTGAAGAATTTTATTCTTCCTAGAGATCTTGCCTAGAGATCACTCTTGTAGTGTTTTGGTGATGAATGTGGCTGCTTTTTACTCTTGCCTGAAAAGTCTGCATGAGGCTAAATTGAAAAGTTTTGGACTAATTGTATTGACCAAGAAATTCTCAAGATAGCCTAGTATAGACTCCACTGTGTGGTTACTAATGTTAAATCTAATGAATATTTATAATGAAAGGGAGCAAGATAAGAAAAGAAAAATACAAAATGTACAATTTGAGGAGAAAAGGAGCCTCAGGAAGTGAAATGGAGCTAAGTCTTGTGTTCAAGGATATAAATGGATTAAGAAATGAAATAAAGGATGTGGTGACATCAGGGCAAGATCCCACAGTGCTAAGTTTCCAACTTGTGAAAAGAAATTAAAGAAAATTTAGAGCTGGGTGTGGTGGCACATGCCTTTAATCCCAGCCCTCTGAAGACTTAAGCAAGCAGGTCTCTAAGTTCAGGGCCAGCCTAGTTGACAGACCAAGTTCCAGGACAGCCCCAAGATTAGGAAGTGAAGGAAACCATGGAAAACAGAAAGCTGGTAAATATGTAACTGAACAAGGGGGCCATGTCCCAGCCCTACCTAGTAGCAAAGCTTGTCAACTTCAGCTACATGGTTCTGGCTTTAGAGTCACTGATAGAAGAAAGGGGTTATAGACTCTTTCTCCATGACTAAGGAAATCTGCCGGGATCAGATGTGTGGTAGGGGTGTCCCTGCATGGAGACCCAAACAGGCCATTGTATAAAGCTGTGAGCTTGAAGCCTGGATTGCCTTGCAGAGTCCAACGTGTTGGAGATACCAGAGCCATGGGATATCTGCTGAGAAGAGCTGCTAACAGGAAGTGGAACTTTCCCAAGAGAAAGAAGCATGCTGCAGTCAAAAGAGCTGAAAGCAATTGGAAATCTGAAGATTGTTTTGACATCAGACATGGAGATGCTTTGGCCCAGTATTTCCTCACTATTCTCCCTTCCCTATGTTTTAGAATGGTAATCTATATCTTGGGCCATCATATATTGGAAATATGCATATGCTTTTTTACTTTGATTTTATAGGTGATTATGATTAAGAGACTTTGTTAGATTTTTAAATAAGTTTAAGACTTATAGATTATGGGGACTTCTGAAGTTGCACTGAATGCACTTTTGCATTATGATATGGCTGTAAGTCTTTGGGACCAGAAAGTGGAATGTGATGGTTTGAAAGAAAATGGTTCCCAAAGAGAGTGGCACTATTAGGAGTGTAACTTTGTTGTAGGGGATGTGGCCTTGCTGGGGGAAGTGTGTCGCTGAGGGGGATGGGCTTTGAGGTCTCCTGTGCTCAAGCTGCTCTCAGTGTGGCACATAGTTGACTCCTGTTGCCCAGGGATCAGGATGTAGAACTCTCAGCAGCTCCTCCAGCACCTTATCTGCCTGCGGATTGCCGTGGCCTGCCATGAAGATAACAGACTAAACCTCTGAAATTATAAGCCCCACCCCCCCATTATATGTTCTCCTTTGTAAGAGTCGCCGTGGTCCTGATACCTATCCGCAGCAATAGAAACCCTAACTGAGACAGACACAGATCTGCTTGTTACCATCATGAAGATGTGGATTGTGACTGCTTCTGCAGTGTGATCTGTATCTTCGCATCTCTGAATCCCTTTTTGCAATTATCCCAAGGCAGAGCTTCCTCCTTACCTTGCACAAGTAGGACATACCCAGCAACTGACCACCAGGCACTCACATGGTTTTGCTAGAGCTAATCAGCTAACAGGTTTTGGTAGCAGTATAAAATTCTAATGAGAGAGAGAGAGAGACAGAGAGAGAGAGACAGAGACAGAGACAGAGAGACAGAGACAGAGACAGAGAGACAGAGAGAGAGACAGAGACAGAGACAGAGACAGAGACAGAGACAGACAGAGACAGACAGAGAGAGAAGGAGGCAAAGGGAGGAGGAGAGAGAGAGAGCACACACACAGATTCAAATAAAGGAAAATCTAAGATTTCATTTGTTATGATTTGCCACTGTTGTGGGATACTATTTTGAGTAGACAAAGATGCTCTACATTCGTTTATGCTGTGAACATGACTTTCACTGTGTAAAAGTGTGTTGCACTTGTTTCTGCTGCATTTGTTTAATGGTGTAAGGATATGTGTTTAATTATGTAAAGATGTGTTGTATTTGTTTCACCTTGCCTGCCTAAGGCACCTGATTGGTCTAATAAAATGTTGAATGGCCAATATCTAGACAGGAGAAAGGATAGGCTGGACTGCCAGGCAGAGAGAATAAATAGAAGGGGAAACCTAAGCTTGGGAGCTGGTTGGTAGCCCCAAAGAAAGAGCCAAGTATACAACACAAGCTACTCCTCAACTTATTGACCAACTCATGAAAACTCCTTTAGATTAAATGTGGGGAACATTATGCTAGAGACAGATGAATGACAGAAAACCACCAGTGCCTCATTTAACATGTATCCATTGTCTAGCTAAGGAAATTATTTTCAGTCACAGTATAATCTGGCCAAGACTAAACTAGAACCCTCACGTCACATTAATGGCAGTGACAAATACCATGGAGTAACTTTTATATTTAACAATGATGGGAAAAGTTACCATAAATCTTTCTGCCAAAAGCCGCCTGAGCCCCACTGCCACGTGTGAGCTTTATGCCAGCCACCTGCCTGAGTTAGGCCCAAATGAATACACAGAAACTTGTATTAGGTTCAAAGCCATGTAGAGATGGCAAAAAGAGCACCTCCTAAGCAAGGAACCCATGTTCTCAACAGTCTGTTCTCCAGATCCCAGCTTCCAGATGCCTGAGGAAATAAAGCTCTGCTCTTTAAGACACACGGTTGCTGGTACTTGATTATAGCATCCTTAGCAAAGTAACATAATCATCTTTTTTTTTAAATGAAATAGCAAAATATTAACAGAGGAGGGCTGACATAAGGGAGCCTCTTTCTGAGCTACCTTAAAACATCAGAACAGTTTTGTGGAGCACATAAGCCCCTGTGAACCACCCTACTATATAACATCGCCGGGCAAAAATTCAAACCTGTTATGCTGTTTGTTTTATATGGTGTATCCTTAATTATAGTTAGGTGATGCTGCCTGGAGCCCCTGAACTCTTCATGACTGGGTATGTTCTGATAGTGGCTGCACACTCCCATGATGGAAGGCCAGAGAACAGGTTGTATGGAGTTGCAAATATTTTAAGATTCATTTCAACTCTTAAGTTCCATTTATTTCTATGAGCAGAGTTACTAACTTCTATACTGTGAGACTAATTCTCCTGATGATCAGTTTTTACAGGATTTCTGACTCAATGTGGGGGGGGGGTGATTTTTCAGATTCTAGCATTCTTGTGCCACCTCAGAGACACTAGTGTTACCGAGACTTTTAACGGCATCTTCACCTTCCTAAAATTTTAAGGTAGACTAAATGCAAAGTTGTTTAAAAGTAAGAAAACATAAGTGCCTATCATCTTATGAGGTTCGGTACCCATTTAAGACCTATCCGAATC
Organism: Cricetulus griseus; assembly: GCF_003668045.3. Taxonomy (NCBI): domain Eukaryota; kingdom Metazoa; phylum Chordata; class Mammalia; order Rodentia; family Cricetidae; genus Cricetulus; species Cricetulus griseus. Next base: position 21,420,315 of record NW_023276806.1, read on the forward strand.
TTCAAGCGATAAAAAAAAAATTAAAAAGTCTTGTTTCTTAAATCACTGTCACCGTTTAGGTGCTGTTACCTTCTGAAGGACTAAGCATGCTTTGTCTACAGTGTGGTCCTGTTTTCTAAGAAGGTCTACTCTTACATTTGCTACAAAACATGTCCTCTGAAACTTGAAAAGTGTCATTACTTGGTTGTTGACTTTGAATTCCAGAATTAGCATTTTACCCTCTGCAGCTGCACCGGAGACCCTGGACCTATTCGACTCCGGAAATGAGTTGAGTACACACTACTGACCCTATTCAAGTCTCCTTGTGGAAATAGTTTGCTCTCTAGAGCAAGTGACTGGCTGACCTGAAGTTAAATTATGAATAATGTCCATATAAACCGAAATTCTCTTTTTTCCTTAGCTGCCTTCTAGAAGCACCTTCCACATGTGATTTTCAATCTAATCCTGCTGCTCACTATTGGAGTTCTGTCGTAATTGACCCGTTTCCCCTATGTGTGCTCACACAACAGCCTTGCCTTCCTCAACAAACAGTCTTGAGTATTTATTTATGCTACTGGATTCAAAGCTCTCAGGCGCAGCCCCCATCATTAGCTCAAGAGAATAAGAAAGCCGAAATATTTCCCTTACTTTTCCAGCAGTGCCCATCCTGGCTCTCTCGGGTTCGTGGTCTGCAAACGTTTTCTAATTGATGCTCAGTTCACTCTGCCATGAGTAACAGCATCTGCACCTTCAATAAATAGCGTGACTTGGAAGTTCTGCCTGCCTTCAGCAACATGATTCATAGCCTTGAAACTTTCCCAAGCCCAGCAAGCTCTACCCTCCTGCAAAGCAACTGGTGGTGAAAAGAAATACAATAACTGTTATGATTAGACAAAGAATAAGAACCTAACAAAGACTGAATAGTCAGCTTTGCTGCAAAGGGCCAGAAAGCATCCTTACGGAAGGCATCCTTACAGAAGGTATCCTTACAGAAGGCATCCTTACTCGTTTTATTTTGGAGAAGATAAAAACAGGACAGATTAATCCGGCTCAGTGTAGTTGACAAAGGATACATTGCATGCTTGTGAGTGCAGGCTGTTATGTAAGGCAGCTGATTTTAGGGTTGCATTTAAGCATTTGCATTTGCACTCCACTCTGCAGACTTGATACAGCTTGTAGATAGAGTGGCTAAATATACATGAGGCCTAGGGGTATGACTGTGTGGTAGAGCCCATGTCTTGCCCTGGGTTCAGTCTTTAGCAATACATACACACACACACACACACACACACACACACACACACACACACACACACACACAAACAATTATAATGATATGTATGTATGAATGCATGTATATAATCGATGCAAGGAAATCTGTACAAATCTGTATCTGCTCAGAATTGCTTACACGCATAGGAATCCAGACTTCCAGGGAATTAGAGTCCTGTTACACACAGAGGCCCTTGCATCCCCAAAAGGCAATCCCTTGGGCAAGTATTTAGCTGTTTCTCCATTTTACACCACTATTTTCTAGTATTCAGCCACACCAGACCCTCCTGAATTTGCTTTCTTTTTTGATAGGAGGGTGTCCAAGGTATTTATTATTTTTGACAGTGGTGAGTTGTCACATCGACACACCATAGCCTCCAGTAAACTCTCCATTTGCCAGTAAGATGTCACTCTCGTGTAGTGAAACAGCCAGGCAGGCTTCCATCTCTAGACAAAACTCTTCAGTCCTGTAACACAGAATAAGGACTCTTACCAACCTAGAAGACATTTGGCAGTTTGTTGTTCAACTACTTATGTGTCAACAAAACCCTTCCCTCTGACAAATGGAAAACATGGCCACAAATCTCTCAATGTAATTCAATGCATGCAGTAAGTCTGATCTAGCATGTTTATATAAATTAAGAAGTAGTAATTATAATCTTTAATTCTAGAGCATTGGCCAAATTAAACCCAAAAGGGAAAGCACTGCCAATGGATCGGGCTTGCATGTAAGTGCCATTGTTTTAGCAGCAATGGTGGAGAACCCTAGCATATGTTGTAGGCACAGTAGAGAAGAGTAGGCAGGCATGGACACGGATAGACTTCTGAGTCTCAACTGGCAAACAACAAAGAGCAAGGCTCAGCTCGTCAACTAAAAGCCTGTTTGCTTCTGAACAAATGCAGAAGAGTGCTAACATGGGCGGTGCCTTAACAAAGGCAACAGAACACAAAGAAGGGTGGTATCTGCACAGAGGCAAAATTGCTCAGTGATAAACTCCCTAGGGGTTTTGCAAAACTTCATAACATACTAGTCTGAGAAGTAAAATATTTTCAAGTTAATGTACCAGGTGATGTTTGAAAGATAAATAAGTTTTTATGTTCCCAGTCCATTTCACCCAGAATTTATTGGCTAAAATAAAAGCTGAAGGTTGGAAAGTACCCAATAAAAGTGATTATCCTGGGGTGGGGATAGGGGTGGAATCCAGGAAGAGCTGAAAGGAAGGAGTAGAGGGACGAATGTAATAAAAATACATTGTGTGCATGTGTGAAATTCTCAAAGAATAAATAACAATATTACATTAAAAATCAGACTTAACATGAATGGCTTGAAGTTTCCAGGGTAACACATCAGGTTAGAAGCTTCTGCCTTGCAATGTAATGAATGAGAAGAGTCAAATAGCAAAGGATAGAATGCATTGCAAACAGAGAGAGACAGGAGACTGGCTAGCATGAAGAATATAATGGGGAATCCAAAAAGGAGGGAGAAACAGCAGAACACACGGGCAAAGGACTGGCAGCAATGCTAGAATGTGGCTCTCTGATGGAGCAGACGCTGAATCCAAAAGATAAGCAATTGAAAAGTGACTGATGGTCCTACCCATGGGAAAGTCCAACAGTTAGCACAGGCCTAGATACAGGAGGGTTTCCTGTTAAGACAGTGACTCCTACTTGATGGACAGCTGTGCAGAGGGATTCCATTTTGTCACACCCAGTATTTTAGAGATCAGTGGTCAGGTGCCATCATAAGAGTTAAGCTTAATAACTAGGTTTAAGATGGTATCTCAGGCTGAGTGTTGGTGGCACACGCCTTTATCCCAGCACTCGGGAGGCAGAGGCAGGCAGATCTCTGTGAATTCAAGGCCAGCCTGGTCTCCAGAGCGAGTGCCAGGATAGGCGCCAAAGCTATACAGAGAAACCCTGTCTCGAAAAGCAAAAACAAACAAACAAACAAACAAACAAAAAAGATGGTATCTCAGAGTCATTTTGATTTGCATTTCCCTGATGACTAAGGATGTTGAACAATTCTTTAAGTGTAACTAGGCCATTTAAGATTCTTCTGTTGAGAATTCTCTGTTTAAATCTGTACCCCATTTTTAAATTGGATTATTTGTTTGTTTGTTTTATGTCTAGTTTCTTGAGTTCTTTATACATTTTGGAGATCATCCCTCTGTCAGATGTGGGGTTGGTGAAGATCTTTTCCCATTCTTTAGGCTGCTGTTTTGTGCCCTTTGCCTTACAGAAACCTTTCAGTTTCACAAGGTCCAATTTATTAAATGTCAATCTCAGTGTCTGGGCTACTGGTGTTCTATTCAGGAAGTTGTCTCCTGTGCCAATGCACTCAGAGCCACTTCCCACTTTCTTTTCTATCAGGTTCAGTGTAACTGGATTTATGTTGAGGTCTTTGATCCACTTGGATTTTTGTCTTGTGCAGAGTGTTAGATATGGATCTATTTGCAGTCTTCTACATACCAATATCCAGTTATGCCAGCACCATTTGTTGAAGATATCCAAATAGCTAAGATCAAAAATGCTAATGACAGCCTATGTTGGAGTGAATGTGGAGTAAGGGGAATGCTCCTCCACTGTTGCTGTGATTATAAACTTGTACAGCCACTTTGGAAATCAGTATGTTGGTTTCTCAGAAAATTGGGAATCAGTCTAACTCAAGACCCAACTATACGAATCTTGGGCATATATCCAAAGGATGCTCAATCATACCACAATGACACTTGCTCAAATAAGTTCATAGCAACATTATTCATAATATCCAGAATCTGGAAAAAACCTAGATGCCCCTCAAGAATGGATAAAGAAACTGTAGTGCATTTACACAATGGAGTATTACTCAGTGGGGAAAAAATGACATCATGAAGTCTGCAGGCAAATGGATGGAACTAGAAGAAAACATCCTGTGGGAGGTAACCCAGAAAGACCAACATGGTATGTACTAATCATAAGTGGATATTAACTGTAAAGTAATGGATAAACAGGCTACAATTCACAGACCCAGAGAAGCTAGGTAACTAGCATCCCTAAGAGGGATGCATGGATCTCCCTGGGAAGGGGAAATAGATGAGAACTCCTGGGTAAACTGGGGGGTAGGGAGAAGGGAACATGAGAGATCGTGTTGGGCATGGTGGGGGCAGGTCAGAGGGGGAGAGTAATAAAAGAAATATCTTGTTGGGGGCCATTTAGGGAGAAGCCTGGTGCCAGAGAAACTCCCAGGGATCCATGACCCCAGCTAGGATTCCCAGCAGTGGTGGAGAGGTGCCTAAACTGGCCTTCTCCTGTGGTCGGGTTGATGACTACCCTAGTTGCCATCAGAGAAACTTTGTCCAGTAACTTTGTCCACAAACACTGGGCCAAACTCCAGGAGCTCTGTTGAAGACAGGGTGGAGGGATTGTAGTACCTAGGACGGGTCAAGATCGTGATGGGGAGAAAACACAGAGACAGCTGACCTGAGCTAGTGGGAGCTCACAGACTCTGAGCTGATCTAGGTCCTCTGCATGTGGGTAGCAGCTGTGTAGCTTGGTCTGCTTGCAGGGCCCCTACCAGTGGGATCAGGACCTGTCCCTGGCATGTGAGATGGCTTTTGGGAACCTATTCCCCATGCTGGGATGCCTGGATGCAGGGTGAGGAGCTTGGTCCTGCCTCAACTTGATATGCCATGCTTTGTTGACTCCCATGGGAGGCCTGCCCCTTTCATAATGGAGGAGGACTAGATAGGGGGAAGATGGGAGGTGGGGGAGAGAACCGGAGGAGAGGAGGGGGAGAAACTGTGGTTGGTCTGTAAAACGAATTAAAAAATTTAATAAAAAATAACAAAAAGAAGTAAGTTTATAGCTGAGAATGTGCACAAGAAGAAAAAATCTTGAATAATTAGACTAATGGTTCACCTCAAGAGTTAGAAAGCAAGTACTAGCCACACCCAGAGGAAGTAGACAAATCAATGAATAGAAACTAAAAGGACAACAGAAACAATGTATTGAATAAAACTGAAAAGATAAAGACCAAATAATCCTTAGCCAAGTAGCCAAATAAATGAAATGAAAAGAGAAACAATAAAACAGACACCAAAGGATCATGGAAAAAAATACTTGAAAAATCTAAATTCAAAGAGCAGGAAAGTCTAGAAGAAATGAATAAACTCAGAGACACCTCTGAGCTGTAAAATTTATATTAAGTAGATATAAACAATTTAAAGGGATCTGTAACGAACAAAAATAATTTAATGATAGCAGTCCTCCAATATGGAAACACTTAGGACAGGGGGACTCCCTGTTGAATCCCACCACCCTTTAAAAAAGAGCTGGCAGAAGGGCTTCTCCAACAATTTCATAAAACGAGAAGCAACACACCAAACTCATCCTATGATACCCAAACCAGATAAGGCTACAATAGCAACAAAAACAGTGCATAGTCCAACTTCCCTGATGGAGTCAGACGCAAAAGTCTTTAAAAAAATGCTTGCAGACTAAATTTAACAATGCATTGAAAAGATCATACAATCTGGGCATTGGTGGCACACGCCTTTAATCCCAGTACTCAGGAGGCAGAGGCAGAGGCAGAGGATCTCTGTGAGTTCGAGACCAGCCTGGTCTACAAGAGCTAGTTCCAGGACAGCCTCCAAAGCCACAGAGAAACCCTGTCTCGAAAAACAAAAACAAAAAACAAAAAAACAAAACAAAACAAAAAAAAGATCATATAACACCAACAAGTTGGTGTCATTCAGGGATGAAAGGACGGTTCAATATGGGAATCAGTGAGCACAGCACTGTGTATAATTAGATTCAGGGCAGCAATCACATGATCATTTTAATACACGGAGTTTGGTTCTATCCCAAAGTCCATGGGGATCTGTCATGGAAAGGGTTTATCTTGAAGGTCCCATACAATCCAGATTGTTGCGTGAAGAAAGGTCAGTGTACTTGACTCAGGGTCTGGCTTCACACTTGAGTGAGTGGGAGAGACAGTAGCCACAATGCTCACATGCCCTGAGGACTCAGGGCTGGGGATCACACAACTCCTAGCACACTGTTTCATTCATAACCAGGAGCAAAGGGCAGTAATAACTTGATTCTAGTCATATAGATTATTATTATTCTGATTCATTGCTTGGATTTTTAAAATATTTGAGATAGAATCACTTCAGTGAAAATGTCTTTATGTCTCTTAGCTGTGAGATCCTAGAAGCCATCAGGATTTTCCAGAAGTTTGGGCACCAAGACCCCTCTGAACAGAGAACTGCCACTGAAACTCAGAACTAAAGGAGGAAACTATGAACCTCACATGAGTTGATCACCCATCAGATTGTCTAGCAGCAGGAAGGTTCCAGAATGCAAAATTTTCAGTTCCCTGAAGAGGAGAGGCCCAGGCATACGAAAAACGGTTGATTGCTGTTATTTTTAAGCTGCCTTGCCTGGAGTATGAGTGCATGAGACCTCCTGGGTGGTGTTAGCATGGGATCATTTGCTCCTGTTCCTCAGGACACTGTTTCCTTTTTTTCCATTAGCTCTGATGTCACTGACCCATAGGGACAGCAGGAATAGAGAAGGGCCTTTGAAGTCAGAAGAGCTAGCTAACATCTGCTCCAATGGTGGCCAATAAGGGGACACACTATGTACTTGGGAAACACAGAGAGAAACAAGTGTTTCCATTTGGGGCTTCTCAGAAGTGTCAGTGAGACAGAAGTGTAGAGACACACATGAAGTGAAAATGATGATAGCCATATCTTTAGTTACAAGGGGAGAAGGCCATTGCACGAGCATGGAGATGGAAATCAATGAACTGCTGAGCTAGTCTTCGTAGCAGAAAGAGCTGTGGAATGGTAATTACTGAAGGGCACAGGACTGCTTAGTCACCCAGAATCACAGCGAACGTTGCTGAATTTTGATCCACCTTATCAAACACCAAAACTTGAGGGTGGGGTTTCCTTTTAGGCTTTGTTTCTCACATTTTCTCAGCCCAGTGATAAAAACGTAAGCTGTAAGCAACCAGCTGCAAGCTGAAACTCATCATTCCCTACCTGCCTGAGCTATGCCAGGCCATGTGGGGTTGAGGCATGCCAGGGGCAAGGCAATAGAGGCTCTGTGTGGGAGGCTAATCCTCTGCTAGGTGTTGGATGCCAGCTTCCAGGGCTGCCGTGGAGACCGTGCTTGGCAGTTTCTGTATGTTTACTTTTAAATGCACACCCCACTCAAGAAAAGAATCTAGTGAGGATTTCTCCTTCAAAGCAAGAAAGGGATGTCATATCTGCTTTGAATAAACTCCTCATCTGCCCAGTTTACCAACGGAATGGTGCTTGATGAGAATTTCTGTCTTAGGAGGACAAGAATTGAGGTGAAAAATAAACCAAAGTAGTCTTTTTGTTCTGGTCTTTATCTCTTTTTAAATACACATGTACTCACACACATGTACATATACACACACATACATATACACACACATGGGGGCATAGATGGTGGTAAATATTTCTGTGTGTCTTGCTAAGACATGTTATTTCAAAGACTGAGCCTGGAAGCTGCTCCTTGCAGAGAAAAACTGGTGTGAATAAACCTGAACAGCTAAGAGAGAAGCCTGCCTAAGAGCCCGACAGCAGGAGACATGGTCCAGAAGAAGTCGTTGGTAGTCCTGGGAAATATCCACCATGCCAACAAGTCAAGTTCATAATGTGTTCTCTCTTTACAGCTGTTTCCAGTGTCGCCTCAGGGCTCATCTCAATGAAATGCTGAGTAGGAGCCCAGATTGTTAACAGAGAATTTGTAGACCATGGAGAAGTCACAGCAACAGGAGCTTGAGATAGCTAGTCATTTCACATCCACAGGCAAGAGCAGAGAAAAACAAATGCATTCAAGTCTGCTCAATTTCTCCTTTCTTGCACAGTTCAGGATTCTCTGCCTGGGGAATGGTGCCACCCACAGTGGACTGGGTCTTCTTGCATCAATTATCTATCAAGATAATCTTCAACAGACATTTCATCAGGCCAACTTGATTCAGACAGTTCTTCAATGAAGATTCCTTTTCCATGCCGGGCACTGGTGGCGCACACCTTTAATCACAGCACTGGGGATGCAGAGACAGGCAGATCTCTGTGAGTTCAAGGCCAGCCTGGTCTACCAAGTGAGTTCCAGGACAGGCTCCAAAACAATACAGAGAAACCCTGTCTCGAAAAACCAAAAGAGAGAGAGAAAGAAAAAAAAGATTCCTTTTCCAGGTGTTTTCTAAATTATATCATGCTGATAGTTAAAAACTATCACTATATACTAGCAAAGTCATAAATAATCAATTTTGTGGGCTATTTATACATTGAGAATTCACAAGGATCGACCAGAGCAGACACTTAAGAGGCCATGGTTCTGAGACCCTTGATAGCTTCTCGTTGGTCTCACAGGCACTAAAAAGGGCATTTTAGACATCTTGCTTTTGGTCCTATAGGTAATGAAATGTAGAATTTGGTTTTATAAACCTTTCATTTGTACCATAATATACAATTACTGTCTCTGTAAATTCATACAGGAAACAAATTTAGATCAGGCAATCGCTCTTATTGATATAAAGGCAAAAGCTATAGTTATTTCTTCAGAAAATTCTGTACATTTTCCTTGTGAACACCAAGAGGGTCTCTAAAAAAAAAAGACTAGATCTTTATTTTGTCTACATTGGGCTGAAATGACTAAATTCTGTTGATGGCTATTGAAGCAGTTCTGCTGTTAGTACTTGGAAAGAGATGTCTCAATAACATCAATGTATTATATTCTAAAGCAGTATTTCTTAACTTTGGTGCATCCTAGAAAGACCAGAAAAGCTGTTAGAACACACAAAACCAATTCTTACATACCTTTCTTTCAGTTAAAAACAAAGTATGGAAAAGTTTTCCAATTGATTCCATGAGAAGTCACTATGGGAAACAATACTAACTCTAGTCTCACGGTGCTGTGACCACAATCTAAGGTTCATGTGATCACTCCACCAAGAAACTGGGAGATAGAAATTAAGTGGAAGGAAATGAATTTTTTGGAGACTGGCTTTGAGAAAAATAGAAAAGAGTTGTATCTCAAACATCTCTCTTTGAAGGTGTTAAATGGGCCAAGGGCCTCTTTGTAGGACACACCAGTTGCAACAAAAGGGTGGGTAGAGAACTCCACTGTAGGGGGCTCTATGTTTTCAGTGCACATATGTGAGGGCTGAAAGCTGATGCTGAGGTTTTACATGGTCACTCTCCAGCTATATATTGAGACAAGGTCACTTACTGAACCCATGAAGTTCATGTTTGGGCTAGCCTGTGAGCGGGCTCCAGGGCTCTCCCGTCTCTGCTTCCTGCATGCTAGGGGCCACCCTGCCCTCTAAGCATTTATGTGGATGCTGATAATACAAACTCCCATACCGGGTTCAGCTTGCTAGGCAAATGCTTCTCTGCCTAAACCATCTCCCCAGGCCCTAGTGGGTGAATTTTTCAAGTCCACAAGTTGGAAGAGCCTGATCCACCCTACCCTTCAATAAAACCCTAAATAGTCACCACACCTTTTCAGTCAGTTCCCTTGGTAAGCTATACCATCCTGTTGCTGGAATTATTTTACCAAAGAGCTCTTACCCCTCTCTCTGATGTCTACTTTGTGATTAGGAAAGTCCTCTAACTTAAGTAGTCACCTTACCAAAGGACCCGAGGTAATCCCCAAGCTTGTTGTGAACAATACAACAGTTTTCACTGAGGGCGGGATCTGCTGTTATCTAACCAGAGAGCAAGAGACAAGCTGGGACCTGAGGTGTAATCCTATTAGAGAGGTCTAGTTGAGGACAAGTCTGCGGTCTGCTCTCGATTATTTCAAAACAGAAAACTTCAAGTTCCAACAGACATGGTTTAACCGCCTAAGCTGTGTGAAATCTGTTTTTCTCATTAGAAGCATGCCTGGCGTGGCGGAGCTCACCCACTATACTAGTGAGGCAGAGGCAGAAGAAGGGCCTAAAGTTTGAGGCTAGCCTGTTCTGGACTCCAGGCTATCCAAGGCTACAAACTGAATGAATGGAAGAATGATGAATGAGATAGAAACAGTCAATGCACAGTCTGATAGGGTTAGGGTTTATTGCTGGTGGTAGCCCCATTCCCACAGTTGATACCTAGTCTTGGAAATATTTATTTGGACATTCATCTGTAGGGATTTCTGAGATATTTCAATGCTTTGTGGCGGAAATGGCAAGAAAATTAGGCCCAAATTTCTGCAGTGTGTAAAGAGGGGAGATGACTTTCTTACATCTGGAGTAATTTGTTGAAAATAACCTCAGTCAAGCCAAAATTTTCTCTTTATGACTGAGTGAATTTTCCTTCAACCAACTATACGTAATGCTTACTGGATCATTAAGTTATTGTCTAACTTAATCATTAAGCCTTTACAAGCCAAGTAATATTGTTGTTTATTTTGAAGATGAGAGACTGAAAAACAGCTTCAGAGGTAATCTCGAAAAGGAGTGATAAGCTACTGGAAGGACCTGGGGCATGAGTGGGCTGTAGAAATGCTTATAAAATAGCTTAAGCAAAACAGAGGAGGAGAACAGAAGAGAAAGAAAATCAAGTAAGATGGAAAGTGGGGGAGGAAATGAACGGCTGTGCATAGAGAGGTGTGCTGAGCCCTAAGACAAATCCTGTCAATGCACAAAGCCCCTGATGAAAATCCCTGAAATGCCACACCCAAGGGACACAAATGTGAAGCCAGGGTCCTCCTGGCCATTCACGTCACCAAGTGAATCGTTCTGTGCAGCTCGGCACAGTCAGGATGACAGGGGTTTCTCGAGCATGTACAAAAAGGGCACGCCTTTCTTCACAGTTCTACCTCCCCCTCCTCCTCCTCATCCTCCTCCTCCCCCTCCTCCTCCTCCTGTGAGCTGCTGTATCTTCAAAGGGCCAAACACCCTCTTTCCCTCCTTTCTATCTTCATTTGGGGCCCTGTTGAGCCAAACCAACAGGTGCCATAAAAGGAATTTAGGTTTACATAAAATCAACCAGGATTTTCATTTCAGATTCACTGGGTGTGAGACCAGGAAAATGATCTCTTGTTCTCTGCACTTTTTTATCATCTTCAAATGGAGAGGATTCATCTTATTATCCAGAGAATACTGAGTGCTTAAGAGTTCAGTCTCTGGACTCTGACACCTATTTAAAAACACTAAGTTTTGATGTATTACCTGATTTCTGCAAGCCTCATTCCCTCATCTATATAAAGAAGGTTAAAAAACATAGCTCATAGCATTGTGAGAAGAACTGAGAAAATACAACCTATGGGACACTGGACATACTCCCTGACAAATGGTGAATGATCGGCAGGTGTTAGCTTCATTACTGCAGTTGGCGCAGTCACTTCCAAGCATGGGCTTACTGAACATCACCTGGTGTCATGGATGATTTCTGGTCACATGATTCTTTTTGAACTGTGACTTTAAATGTGTTTACAAGTGATGCAAAGTTAAGTTGTCATTCTCTTCTCAATAGAAAAGATGAGGCTGCGACACACAGAAGTAGAAGCTCGGAGTATGGGCTTAAAATTAAAAAGAAACAACATCCCAAAAGTTGAATGCTGTCTCATGCTGTCTCATGGCTTTGTTTTGTTTTGAGAACTCTCTTGAAAGAAAGGGGTAATAGAGTCAACCTTCCTATTCATATCACCCACATGCCAGACTGTGATATTGTTAGAAAATATTTTTTCTATACATGATGTAAGACATTAAGGTGGAGTCATATTTGATCCAGTGTGGGCCTAAACTCAACAATCAGTGTCTTTGTAAGGCCATGTGAGAACTTGCAGGTGCCACATGAGGACTTGTATATGCAGGAGTAGACTAGAGGCTGCACCCATGAGACTAAGTGAAGGAGAAAGTCAGAACAGGACAAAAGAGAATCTGCCTTGAAGAAAGAAAAAGGGAGAACCTCAAAAGCCCACAGGGTTGATTGATGCTGGGGTACTTCAAGAAGTCAGAAGTGAGAGGGACGTGCCTGAACGAAAACAAAGCAAGCATGCCTGCTACTGCGTTCATGTGTGGGTACCAAAGGTGTCCAGATAAAATCCTCAGGATGTACTTTCCAGGAGACAACATAAGAGCAGGTGTCTAGGGTCCCATAATGTCTGGAGTGGGTGTCGAGGGACATAGGTGCCCTGAAGCACAGTCACGCTGAATCATTAGAGATTTGACTGTCCAAATTCAAGAGTTACCCATGACAGATTTAGGGACTGGAGACCCCAAGACAACACTCACAAACTCTTTAAGCGTGTAGCCAAAAGCTGTTCACTACCTTATCTTCTAAAGACAACACGGAGTTTAAGTGACAGTCTTAAACAAGAGTGTATCAACCAGTGTTAAGTTTGATGCCTTGTTTGTTTGCAGACAGGATCTCTAATCTTGAATTTTCAACCTTCCTGCCTCACCCTCCCAATCCCTGGCATTAAAAATGTTCTCCGATGCACCAGCCTTGGATTCTTACAGTTTTAATCAAGGGATAGCCTCCCGGGAAAACTATTCTTTTGTTTATTTGTTTTTATTTTTATGATATCTTTTGTTCATTTAAATGAAGCTGGTATACCCTACCAAGACCTCAATTTGGCATTTCCTGAGAAATGTTCTTGCCAAATTTAAACAGATATACTCAACAGACAGCAAATCAAACAAGCAGCCGAAAGTGTGAAGCTACTCTGGCATGGGTTACCTCTCTCCACAGCTGGCAGGAGGCAAAGGGCAGAGAAACTACTTAACTGGCTTATTTTAGGAATTACTTCATTAATAATTTCAAGCCATGGTTACAAACAGGGAAATGGGCCAGAGATAAAGGCAGGGGTGAGAGTGGCTACTACACTCTACACTATTATTTGTAGAGTGGGATGCCTTCAACCAGGTCAGGCCTGGGAACTTAGTCCTGGGTTAGTACTGGGAAGTTAGTCCTGGGAAGTTAGCCCTGGGTCAGTCCTGGGAAGTTAGTCCTGGGAAATCAGTCCTGGGAAGTCTGGCACACAGTCTAACAGGCCTGAGTTGGGATTCTGGCTGACCATAGTGACTTCTACCTCCCACTTGACCTAAGCTTCTGTAAAGGGAATTCCCTAAGGGATCCATTGAGAATAACATAAGGTTATGACAGATGCTCAGGAAGACACCGTGCTGGCCCAGAGTGACAGCTGGGCACATTGGCCTATAATCCCTGAAGCATGCAATTGAGAACTACCTTCAGAAGCTTTATGTCAGGTAGAAAGCTGTTTTCCTACCAGGATACTTGAAACCAAGAATGGCTATGTATTTTAATCCCACCTAGCAAAGCTTGCAGAGGCTGGTGACTAGAGACTCAGCCTTGGGCCCTAGCATGGCGAGGGGGTGGGATTACCTGTTGCCCTGCTTCTGCTAGTGAGATGGCTGCCAACATGAAGCTACCTCATCTTCCCCCAGCATATAAATCAAGAAAGGCAGAGTGTCAGGGCTTACCCCCTGCTTTCTTTTTAGAAGACACAGTCCCCCAGACAGTACCCTAGTCAAGTCCCCTTGTGACTTCCATGAGAACGGGGCTACCTGTGCAGCCCTAGACTGCCACTTGAGTGAGACAACCACTTCCTGTTCAGTAGACAACATGCATATGCAGTTACAGAGGATAGAGGGCACGGGCAAGAAAAACGCCCCACTGGTGAGCAGTGTGTGAGCAGGACCACATTCCATACATGGCTCTTTTTAAGGAAAAAACAGAGATTGAATATAAACATTTTAATGTATGTATTATCATGTTATAAAAATTAACAGTTTATTTAAAATATGAATCCCATTTTCCTTCACCTTTGTGCTCTCTAAGGCCACTACCTCACCTGCTCTGGCCCTTAAAGTCTTGTTCAGAGACTTGTTAATAAACTACCAATTTCTTAAGGTCTCAGCGTGAAGATGCCGTTTATTTCCAGCTAAAACTAAACATGACACAAATCACCACATTCCCGCAGTGGTTCCTAAACTTGGTCCAGTTTGCTTTATTAGTAAAGTAAGGATCTTATATTAATCAAATCTGCCTGTGGGCTTTCCACCACAGCCAACACGAGCATGGGTTCTGGAGAAGGTATGACTACATAGGAAGGAACCTTAGTTTCAAACAACGCTGGGTTTGGGTCCTAACTGTAATCCTCTGTGACTCTGGTTGTCAACTCCTTACCTATAAAATAAGGCTAGAGTTGTCCCAGGCTCCCAGGATGCTTGGGGTAGGTAAAGGGAATACATGCATACAAACTGTTCAATTAACATTACAATAATGTTAAGCCAAGGAACTTGAAAGAAGACTCACTTGGTGGATAAAATGCTTGCTGAGCAAGTGTAAGGACTTGTGTTTGATGCCCTAGTACCTACATAAAAAAGCTAAGCCTGGCAGTCTGTGCTTGTAACATGAACGCTGAGGAGGTGGGTCCCTGGGGCTCACTCGAATGCCAGTCTAGCCAAATTGATAGGCTCCAAGCCATAGAGAGACCCTATCTCAAAGAAAAAAGAAAAAAACTAAGCAAGGTGAATAGCACTGGAGAAACAACACACAGTCAACCTTTGACTTCTATATGCATGAGTGTGTGCATGTGTACATACATACACACACAAACACACACACATAAATGCATACATACACATACACACACATACACACATATACACACACATACAAATATACATACATATACACATATATACACACAAACACACACACACATACAAATACACATATACACACACAGAGGAACATGGACACAATATTGTTATGCCAAGAGACAGAAAATAATGCCCATCCACCTGACCACACATGGACAGCTTGGTTGTGAAATCTGTCTTCACAGGGCCGTGTGTATCAGGCTACGTGGAAGCACGGGAAGGTCAAACATTGTATGAGCCCAGCATGAGACAGCACAGGGTGGCTGCATATAGAGCCGTCAGAGCCATTTATTTACCTGGGAAGCGAGTCTCTGCTGGAGGCCAGAGCTACAGTTACTCTTCTTGGCCTTTAGAGTCCATGGGAGTTTGGGGAAGCTTCTTGGGCACCATTACTACACAGCCTGAGCCAGACATTGGGCCAAGCACTGAACCCACCCTGGGGCCTGGCTCTACCGTGTAACTTTTCTCGGGTCCACAGACAGGAGCGGATCAATTATATCAACTTTCAAAGACAGCAAGTAGTTGGAATCAGTAAGCTAACACTTCTCACCAAGGCAGGGCTGTCAGCCATAGCCTGGAAGTGGGAGTAGTGTCAACCTGCTCCGGAGTCCTGCCTGCAGGTGTGAGTAACCCGTCCTCCCTGGGAAATGCTCCCTGCACCGACTCCTGCACGTGGTCTGTAGTGTCAGGCAGGACTCAGGGCTGCTACAGCGGCTCGGGCTCCAAGAGAGCTGGATACGCAGTGTTGGTCACCGCCTGGAAAATCCCTGAGCCCCATGCCTCTCCCTGCTCCAGTCAGCATTTCCTGACCCCACCTCACTGTTCCACCCGTGTCCTGTGATTCATCCATCCACCCATTCATCTATGCCTCCATCTACTCACTCATTCAGGAGCTATGGAGTTGTCACAGGGAGTGAATTCCACCCATTTATCTGTAGAATCTCCCATTAAAAAGAGCTGACTCTAAGTGACCCCTGTTACACCCAGAACTGAGCCTCGCCCTTGCCAGGGTTCCCAATCTGAGCTGTCACAGGTCAGCTCAGATTTCTCTAGCACTTGTGGGTCTGTCGGGCATTTTCGTGGGAACTAAGTGTTCACTCTGCTCCTCCTGAGCTGCAGCTAGTGAACATTCACAGCCCAACCTCTACAAAGAGGGAACCAAACAGCGTGGAGGAAAATTCCAAGTAAAGGCCATCCACGTTCCGTTTAAACGTCTGTCCACTAGCGGAGGCCATCAACTCCGGCGACCCAGCAGCTTACTGGGAGGCTTGTACACAAGCCCTCATGGACGCCTTCGTCTCTGAGAGGTGCATCACTTAGGGAACTGAATGGATCTGCCTCCTCTCTGCCCTGGTCTGGGACAGTGCTGCCCCACATACTACAGCCCCTTGCTGCCACCTAGTGGCGCATTTGACACTTGCAGCCATGAAGCTAAGATGGGCAGCATCTTTGAAAGCAGTTATTTAATAGGCATGAGTAGCAGTTGGCTGTTCCTCTTTCTCTAGTCACACATTTCCTCCCTGTGCGCATGTGCACTTCTGCGTGTGCACTGGAGGGGGACGCGCATTTCACAGGGAGGTGGGCTCACACGTGTCGAGGGCAGAGGTCAATGGTGGGCATCGTCCTCATCACTCTCCACTTTTATGTATCAGTTATAATAAAGGAAACAAACAAAAAGATTCCTCTAAGTCAGTTCTTAAATAGTTCCCGGTAAAATCAGGGACAGAAAAATCACTCTACTTTGGTCCAAGCTATATTTTTTCTTTTCTTCTGCGTGGCAGACCCACGCAGCCAAAATACGTATGTGGCAAATGGACAAATGGGTGTACTTGCTCCAAACATGCCGTCTAAAGACAGAGGGGATGACCGGAAGACTCATGGCCAATGCCTGTGCAGACACCACCACGCTCCCCAGTCCTTGCCCAGGTGGTGCCGTCTGGGGTTGCACCTGCTATGCCGGCGCCTTGTAGTGGGCATGAAAGAATACAGTCTGAAAGTTCGCCACTTTCTGTTTGGACACAAGGTCTCACAGGAACCAGAGCTCATAGATTGTCTAGATTGTCTGGCCAGCTAAACCCGGATTCTCCCTTCTACAGCTAGCACTGGGATACAGGCAGGCTCCTGAGCAGCTGAACCCATGTCCTCATGCTTGTGTGCCAAGCACTGTACCCACAGAGACATCTCCCGGCCCTCTCTCCCTAGCCACATCATACATAAGTGACCAAACACTGACTTTAATTCCTCAGTTTCTGTGAAGAGTCTCGTATGGATGTACAGTGAAGGAGAAAGTTGATTAAATCAACACATACACAACAGCTCTTCTCCCAGGGAAGGAAAACCCTTCTTAGAATGAGATGAACTGTGCAGAAATGCTCCATATTGAGTCCTAACAAGCTAACTGGAAGCTTGTCCTTGGGAGCGGGGTGGGGGACGCTGCCTGGTGGGAGTCGGCGGCCATTGGCTGGACAAGCTGGACTGGAGGTCTGTAGATGCATTCTCTCCCTTTCCCAGTCATGGTGGGTTCTTAACACTTTTCTCACGTGACTCCTTTTGCTCAGGTGAGAAACATGATCACTCAGTCAGTCTGGATTTTGAGAGGCCATCAGAGTTCCTGGGCTGGCAATATAGCCTACCCCTTGGCTCCAGCCAGGGCCAGCCCCTCGCTGTATGACTCTGGAGTACCTGCTCATGTTTTCTGGGTTTAGATTAGTAACACTAAAAAGAGATTTCAAGATTAGCCCTATCGTGTACATATGCATGCTTGTGCGAGTACATACCATGCCCCCACACACACACACACAACTCGTGCACACACACTGACTAGATGGCAGCTAAGTATGCTTGCCACCAAGCCTGAGGACCTGAGTTTGATCCCTGGGACTCACCTGGGAGAAAGAAAGAACTGACTCCTTCAGTTATTTTCTGTCTACACACATGTACACACACTTGCACAAATCGAATAATCCAATAAATGCAATAATGATTTTGAGCTGGTAGGTATGTTAATTGCCCTGACACTGTCGGTCTGTTTTCACAGTGTATCAAAGCAGCACCGTGTGTCCTATAAAGACATCAAATTATGTCAACTAAAATATTAATAAAATGGGATATTCCAAATAGAAGAACTTCCACAAAAGTAATTTTATGGCAAAAATCCATGAGAAAAATATGTCTATATAGATTGTGTCTTGTTTGTCTTGTTTTCAGTGTCCCAGATTGGCACTCCAGACTCTGACCCCACTGCTTTCTCCCCCTCCCAGGGAATCATTTCCCTGAATTTAGTGTTTTTCTCAGTAGATTCACTAACGTGTATGTGTTTGCAAATAATTTTACAAACAGATTACTGCAGTTCTTTTGAAATTCTTATAAGCTCTCAACTTATTTTCCACATAGTTTGTTTCAAATGCATTCATGTCAAACATGTCGCTGGTGTAGTTTATAGTGCCTTATGGCTATGTATCCTGTGATAGACTTGCCTGTTAGGGAAAGATTGTGTCTATGAGTTTTCTTACATGAATAACTGTGTCTGAGTGTCAGCGTGGGAGCTAAGGTGGAGCATCTGGGCTTTCGGCTACATCCAAACATCAAGTTTGATTCAGAAGTGACTGTGTCAATTTACAATTCTGTAACAGTGGATGTGGATTCCTACACATACTCCTGAATTCTTGGTGTTCCCAGAGAGTTTTAGTTTGCCCATTGTTGGTGAATACCTGTTTCTATTCATTTTCTTAATCCTGCTTCTGTAAAACTCCTATTCATAACTTCTGTTTTCCTATTTAACAGGGCCCCCAAACCTTAGCACAGCAGACTCCATGTTGGCGGTACCATTCAGGCAGTAAAATGCAGCACACAGACAGCAAGCACCATTTGCCAAAACTAAAGCAAAGACCCAATCCATGAAAGCTCATAGTTCTGGGAAAGTCTCTAAATGTACTAAGCTTGCTTTGGGGCTTCCATAGTTCTACTTCTAGCTAGTTGTTCTTGTTGCTGAAGTGTGTCAAGCCAGGACATGATTTTTTTGTTTGCTGGTTTTTTTTTCTTCTTGTTTTGTTTTTGTTTACCTGCTTAAAAGCCCACCCTGAGAAAGGCTCTGGGCTACACTGGGATCCTGAACACCTGGTGTAGCTGCCAGCTCGCTAACGAGTTTCTATTGGCTTAAATCTATGTTCGAGCAGTCTTCTCTGGTGAATGCCACAACACTACTGAGTTGTTTGTGTCACAAACATAAATGTTCTTAAGGTATTTTCTGCATCATTTTCCTGTTGCTATAATAAAATGTGAGAGACAAACTAACCTACAAATAAAGAGGTGAGTTTAGTTCATGGTTTTGGAGGTTGATTGTTACGTACGTTGCCAATTCTATGAAAAGCTCATGGCAAATGTCACTACAACGATGATGGAGCTGGTTAGAGGGGTAAGAAAGAGAGCGCATACTGCAAGACAGTAACCAGTAAAGAGCGCTGAAATGAAGCTTCTGAAGAACTCAGGGACCACAAGCTGCGTTTCTTGCCTTTATTTGTCCCAGATAATTTTTAAAATCCACTAATCACTACTAATAAATTTATTAGACATTCTGGAAATTCTGCCTGTTTGGGTTGTTGTTTTGGTTTTCAAGATAGGGGCTTACTCTGTAGCCCAGGCTGGCTTTGAACTCACAACAATCCCTGTAAGTCTCCCAAATATTGGGATTAGAGGCATGGGTCACCATACTCAGTTTCTCGATCTGCTTTTCTCTCCTTGATTATTTTTAATTATGCACACAAGGCAACAAATGTCACTGTGCAGGTTTTAGACAAACCTTGTTTTTGTTTATGTTTTCCATCTTGCTTTTCCCACCTTCTCTCCACTCCACGCTGTCACCTGTCCTTCCTCAAACAGTCCTCCTCTTCCTTTCCTGCTCTTTCTCTCAACCCTCCTTAAGACCTTCCTTTCCCTCAGAATATCAATAGTATTCTTTATGCACAATGATGGAGAGGGTTTCCCATTGTCCCCACCATTGTGCCATCACTGTTCAGCGAGCTGTTTGTGTCACATAGCATGCATTAAACAGAACTGTGGGACTCGTTCAGCAGTGTGACTGTACGTTCTTTATCTTTTCTTAGGTCCGTAGCTCCTCCACCATGTGTCTAAAACCGAAAGAGATGCTCTTTGCTATGCTAACGAAACTGTGGTAACTAGAGGACCCAGAATGATGCTGGGGACAAGGTTCTGGAACTCTGATTTCCCCAGAATGCTATTCAGTTGCTAAGCTGTGTGCTATCACATAATAATCAGGGAGGTGTCTCGGCTCTTTGGAGTGAGAGTTGGGAGAAACTTGGGGGACACAGCTGTGTTCTTTTGAAGGCATCAGCTAGGCATCTGTTGCCACCAGTGAAATCTGAGATTTACGGAAATAACAAATATTCAGTCTAGACCCAGTATGAGGCTGGAAGGGCATCAACAGACCTGATTTGTCTGCTTTAAAAACTGTCCTCAGGTATAATTTTCTATTCATTAGAATAATTTGCTAACATCTTAGGTACGTTTTACTCATAACCTTCAAATATGCTTTTTAAGGTGTACAAAAACTAAGTAAGCAATTTTGAGGAAAAGGATGCTATCTTTTAAAGTCAGTCACTTATTTTTGAGGGGATCATAGTAATAACACTGCACTGGTAATAGACTAGAGACATCTATTCTGTGGAAAAATAACCAGCACATTGAATGACAATTACTGAGTATGTAGCAGGTATGTGCGCACAGAGGGAAACAACGATGAAAAACCAGGCTGGATCAAGGCATGTCTGACGATGACACCCTACTGAAAGCAGGGAAGAAGTGAACGTTAACGACAAAAAGCAGGGTGTGGGGGTTAGGTGCTATGCAGAATGATTTAAAGAAGAAAAGAGAGAGTGACGTAGGCTGGGGTGACCATGGGAACTACTACAAGGAGGGGGTTAGGATGCCTTTTGGACAAAGTGCCTACCGAGAGAAATTAATCCAGAAAGGAAAGAAGCCAATGGGTGTGCATTCTGGGTAGAGGGGTGGGAGTGAGGTGTTCATTCTCGAGGAACAGCCGAGCAAGGTGGCCTCCTCGAGTAACTTTCAACGGCTCATCACGCCTTGAGCGCTCTTTGTAAGCCCACGTTTTACGCATGTACTATTTTGAACTTAAGACTGTCAATATTTTATGCAAATTGGGGGGCATTTTTATGAATAACATTAACTGTTCTTTTCCATCCATCCCTTTGGAGGATTGGAATTCCCTTATTCCAAATAAAATTCAACAATTTTACTAACGTATAGCTAGATTCGAGAGACTACAAGAAAGGAAACTTCCTTTTCCTAAGTAGCTTTGAAATGTCGTTATTGACTCATCTGAGGTATGACTTTTGCCCAGATTTAGAGGTGTGCGTCCCAAGCATACAGCACTGTGGTTTTAGATAACATGAAGCTGGAGTTAGAAACGGTTCTGAGATGCCAAATATAGGTCCTGGGAATACTCTGTGTCCTCAGCAAGAGCAGAGAGAGCTCTTGATATCTGAGTCTTCTCCCCAGCTGTAGTTTTTGGAAGGAAGGGCGTGAAGTGCGGTTAAATTTCTCTCACATAGTCTTCACGTCCCCTTTCCAAGTGACAACGGCAGGAGAATCACACAGTGGAGTGCAAACGGAACTCGACTATCTTCTCTCAGGAAATCTCTTGGGTATAAGCACTGTCTTAGTTAGGGCTTCCACTGCTGTGAATGGGCACCAAGACCAGGGAGAAAAGTGGGGGCCACTATTAGAGCAAATGACCATGGTTTTGCTTTGCTTCTGGTTTAAGCTGATTTGATTTTTTTTTCACTAGTTCACTTGCTAAATGATCTAAAGCACAAATTATTACTCAATCAACTGCATTTGTTTTTTTTTAAAGGCAAATCTAAATTGAAACTTCAAAGAACACTGTCCTAATCCATTTAAGTTGATACAACAAAATACCATAGGCAGGAAAGGTTATAAACAACGGAAAATAATTTTCTAATGCTTCCGGAGGCAGAGAAGTCTACTATGAGCAGATTCACAGGCCGGTGAGAGCCAATTCCCCGACTTACGGATCACATCTCAGTGTACCCTCCTCACATGATACGGTGGCTCCTGGGACCTTGTCTTATAGGGCACTAACTAACCTCGTTCTTTAAGACTTCCATCTTCTGGACCCCAATGCCTTCCAAAGGTTCCATCTCCTGATATTACCATGTTGATGACTAGACACCAACAGAATCATTTTGTGGGCACAAAAGTTCCACGGACAGCTTAGATTTTGCAAACTTTTAGTGGTACATCTGAACAAATATTTACATGCTGACTTTACTCTCTAAACACTCAGCACACATAACATGACATCTGACCAAACTTTCTTACACCAAGCATACAGCATCTCTTTAGAATGTGTGGGATGAATCCCAGACCCGCCTGAGGTTCTTCTGAAGAGAAGAAAGGCAGCTGCTTCGCCTTCCGGTTTGCCTGTGACGTCCTAACCCCCTGGATCACAATCCTTCAGGACTTATCTAAGAGGGCTCACGTGGGGGAAAAACTAGATATCCCAGCTGACATTTAAATCTCTTCCAGCAGGCTATAGAGAACAAATAAGAACTAGGAAATCTACCAGCTAGTCTGTGTTGATTTCAATTTTCATTCCAGGTTACTGCCCTTCCTGTTACCCAGCTTGTATACCTCTTCTGTTTTGTAAATTAAACATGAACTTATTTGCTTGTCTGAAGCAAAGGACCCACACAGGAAGACTAAATTGTTGTGGAATATTATTTTAACTAGGCAAAGACAGGTTACATTTGTTTATGCTGTGGAATATTACTTTAACTGTGTAAAAGTGTGTTGCATTTGTTTCTGCTTCCTTTGTTAACAATGCAAAGATGTGTTACATTTGTTTTACCTTGCCTCCCTGAGGCACCTGATTGGTCTAATGAAAGCTGAACAGCCAATAGCTAGGCAGGAGAGGGCTAGACGGGACTGGCAAGTAGAAAGACTAAGTTGGGGGAGAAATCTAGGCTCAAGAAAAGAGAAAGATGGAGAAAGAAAAGGACATGCCTGAGAGGGGGGGGAGGAGAGAGGCAGGGAGTAAAGGAGGAGGGGGAGAGGGAGAGGAAGAGGGGGGAGTTAAGTTAAGGCTGGTTGGTGGCTTAAAAGAAAACCTGCTTTAGTAAATGTAAAGATTGATTATAAGCCTGGTGTGGGAGACATGATCCCAACACTTAGAGGGCTCAGGAGGATTGCAAGTTCCAGGCCAGCCTGAGCTAGAAGTGAGGCTTTATCTCAAAAATCAATCAATCAGGAATAAAAGTATTATAGTTTGACTATACAAACAGATTAGAATTAATTTTCCTTGTGCTATTCCTAAAGGGTAATAACAAAATATACCACTTGTTAAGTTATGTTCTTTCTAAATTCAATGTTTAAGTATAATTTATTTAACCTAGAATAATTTTAGAATGCCATTCTAGTTTCATCCTATTGCTTCGACAAATCCCATGGCCAAAAGCAATTTAGGAGAAGGGCAAGTTTGTTTCCGCTTCTAGCTCAGAGTCTGCCATTGAGGGAAGCCAGACCAAGAACTCAAGCAGGGACTTGGAGACAGGCCTGCTTGTCATTATACAGCATTGCCTCCAATCAAGGAACTCGCTTCCTAGGCAAAATGAGCATAACAGAAACCATGGAAGACGTTGTTTATTGGCTTGCTCACAGACCTGTTGTGCTAGACTGTTTTAGAGTCATCTGAGAGAAGGAAACCCCAATTGAGAAAATGCCTCCGTAGGGTGTTTTCTTAATAAGTGATATGGGGGAGCCCATTCACTCTGGGCAGGACCACCCCTGGGCAGGTAGGTGGTCCTGGGATGTATAAAAAGCAGGCTGAGTAAGCCTGGAAGAGCAAGCCTATCAGTAGTGTTCCTCCTCTGCCTCTGTTTCAGTTCCTGCCTCCAGTTTCCTCTCCTGCTTTAGTTACTGCTTTTTGACTACCCTCATGAAGGAGTATGACCTGAGAATTGTAAACTAAAATAAAACCTTTTCTCCCCAAGTTGTTTTAGTCATGGTGTCTTATCACGGAGATAGAAATCCAAAGAAAAACACTCACGTTTAGCTAGCTTTCTTATACTACATCTATCAAAAGTGTCTTTCTTAGATTTCAAGAGCGGTATGTCATGTCGTTTTTAAAAATCACATGTATTTATTTATTTATTTATTTATTTAATATGTATGGGTGTTTTCCTTGGGTTTATGTCTGTGTGCCATGTAATGCAGTCCCTGAGGAGTCCTGCAGAGGGCATCAGATCCCCAGAGACTGGATTACAGATAGTTTTTGAGCCACCATGTGGGTGCTGGGAGTCAAACCCTGATCCTCTGAAAGAGCTGCTAGTGCTCTTAACCTCTGAGCCATCTTTCCAGCTCCAAGAATACCATGCTATTTTCGGAATGTTCTGGACTACCCTCCCCCACAATTTGGTTGTGAGTTAATCAAGAACAATAACATCTTTAAAGTTCTAGATCTGTGGTGTGTAATTGGTGTTAATCCATGATTGAAAGAACATTAACTATCACTGGGTGTTGCAAACAACTTAGCAAATGTTATCCAGCTCACCAGCTGAACGTCCAGTGTCATTCCCTCATCCTTTTACTCTCTTGGGTGTCATTATCTGTTTGGGCGATGATATAAACTTGAAAATCTAGATTCTTAAAGATGCAGCATGAAAGTTCCTTATATAAGGCTAATTTAATGTATAGCATTTTTGCAGCTATTTTAAAGCACAATTCATTAGAAGAAATAACTTCATTTAAAGAAATAACCACAGTGGCCGGGCGATGGTGACGTACACCTTTAATCCCAGCACTTGGGAGGCAGAGGCAGGGGGATCTCTGTGAGTTCAAGACCAGCCTGGTCTACAAGAGCTAGTTCCAGGACAGCCTCTAAAGCCACAGAGAAACCCTGTCTCAAAAAACAAAAATAAAAAAAAAATAAAAAAGACCACAGTGATCTTAAATACAATTAGAAGTAAAATACGGGACACTTTCACAAATACTTGTTTTTTCAGGGGAATTTATGTTCTATTCAGGCCTGGGAAGTTTATAAAAGTTTGATTTGACAGTAGAAAAGCCCCCTCCCTTGTTCTTTTTTATTTGTTTGTTTGCTGTTTTAATGCAAAGATGGAAAATATTTGATAGACAATAGACAGTCTAGGATCTCTTCTCGGGATGACTGTGTTCTGTTATTTCAAGGTCTCAGCTCATCTGAGTAAAGTCAATCAAGTTAGATCCCAAGAACTCTTGTGCCAACTGTGGAGAGGAAAACCGACAGGCCATGAACCCGACCCTCAAATCCCCAGCATCTTCTCTTCACTCGGAGGGCAAAAGCAGCCACCTGTTGTCGAGGAACGAAAGCTGCTTCATAGTCAGGCACACGCCTCATCCCAGAAGAGTCTGCCACATCAAAGGTGATGGGACTTTGGCTAGTCAGATATTTTTCTCCTCTATGCACAACCTGTAATCTTTGCTTAAAGTATTTAGCCACTGGTAAAAGCAGGTGCTAAGATACTAGAAGCCAGGTCCTAGTGCCTATAGACGTCTATGGGTACCTTCTCTGCCAGACTTAGCCCATAGATTGGGACAGGGACCTGAGGACCAAAGTACTCAGAGGTAGGAAGTCATTTGGGGACCTCAAGGTGGTATTCACCAATTGGTTTAAACATATTTTAAAATCTTAACTACTTCACACCTGTATTAGTCAGGGTTCTCTAGAGTAACAGAACTTAAAGAATCTAGCTGTCTGTCTACCTATCCATCCATCCATCCATCCATCCATCCATCCATCCAGCTAAAGGGGATTTGTTAGAATGATTTACAGTCTGTGGTCAAGCGAATCTAACAATGGGTCTCTACTAATGGGAGGTCCAAGAATCCAGTAATTGTTCACCTAATCTTTGGTATATGCCAGACTCCCAAAGAAATAAGCTCTACTGCCAGTGAAGGAATGGACTTGCTAGCAAGGGTGGGAAGAAGCAGGCAGAAAGAGAGAGCTTCCTTCTTCCATATCCTTTATATAGCTTCCAGCAGAAGGCATGGCCCAGATCAGAGGTGGGTCTTCTCACCTCAAAAGATCTGAATTAAAAGTATGTCTTCTTCCTTCGCAGATCCCACCTCAAATGATCCAATTAAGTAAAAAAAAAAAAAATCCCTTATGGGAGTGCCTAGCCATTTTTGAGTTTTAGTTCATTTCAGATGTAGTCAAGTTGACAGACAAGAATAGCCATCACAACACTCATGCCAGGATATAAACATCAGCCTAGTGAAGTGTATTTATGTGCATATATGGGCGTACATGCTGGGTCTGGAGCCCAGGGTCCTGCTCATGACAGGCAGCCACTCTACTACTGACTACGTCATTCTGAAGGGCATGTATTTTATCTCCTTCCTTCCCTCCTCTCTTCTCTCCCTCCTTACCTGCCTCCCTTTGCCATTTCCTCATCTTCCTGTAGCAATTCCCTTGGAAACCAGACATTGCTAGTGTATTCTCTCAGCTTATACACTCCCCATATATATCTGGGCTCCAGAGAGAGATGGGGCTTTAGGAGGTAGATTTCTCAAGACTACAAAGTACATGGAAAACCAACAGGACGGTTGGCACTAGACAGAGTGCCAGTCAGTTCAGCCCAGATGGGGTAACTGCGGGACAACTCCACCCACAAAAGCCGCCTCAGCTGGTGGGCTAATTGCTAGTTCTTCATACCCATCCCTGGAGACTCAGTTCTTATTAGAGTCACCTTGCTTCCTCGGTAAGTATTAACAAACATTGACTTGCTGTGACCACACAGGCAGAGCCTGCCAACAAGGCTACTGTGTGGTGGTTAAGTTTATGAACATGGGAGATGAGGGGAAAGGCGCCAACACGGAGCAGAGCACCAGGACATGGCGCAGAAGGGAGACACACCAAGTTTAGAGCTTGGGGAGGAGGAAAGGGGTCACTTGGCTGCTGAGCATATTTAGGAAGTCCTGCGTATCATGCTATGAAGCATACATGACATCACAGCTGGGGAGACGTGTGTACTCAGGGTTCTCACATCCTTTTCTCTGAGCCACTCTTCAGCCTACCGTATTCTGGCTGCCTCAACACCTCAGGCAAACCTTCCTTGCTAATGCTACCACTATCCTTATTTTGACGAACCTGACAAACATAATCGAGATGGTCCTGATGAAAAAAAAAAAAAAATCCCAGAAAAATCAGTTACCCTCATCCAATCAATTCTCCATGAAACCACCACAAAAATCATACTTAAAATGTGAATTTGGTTATTTAAACATCTTGCTCAGTTCTCTCAGAGGCAGTGATGATAATATCGTCTAGTCCTGTGATATGACGGCACTCTTTTATAACTCATCTCACATATCCACCCATATAAGCTCACACCTTCTGGGCGTGTCCTCTAACATATCCACCACATATTCACACACCTTATCGACGTGTCCATGTTTCTTGAAGGTGTAACAAGCCTTTTGCAAGTTCTGGGCTTTCATACTCACTTTCTCTATTCAGAAAACACCATTAATTGATATCTCTCATCTTCCAGATATTGGTTTAAACATCACCTCCGTCACTTCAGAGAGATGCTCTAGGCCCCACATCCTCAATCTAGATGCTCATGTGATATTTTGCCATGATATTTTGCCACAGTACCCTATGTTTTCCTCTAGAGATGTTTTCTTAAGTTAGGTTCGGAGGACACTAAGCTAGAAAATTGTGTCAAGAAGCTCTGTTTGGTCATGCTTCGTGAAATGAAGGAAGCAGAATTAAGCAAGGAGGAGAAAGTAAAGTGCCACACCGATGTCACAGAGCACACAAGGGAGAGAGAGTAGGACTGGGTGGCCTTTTGCAGGGTCCTCAGTTGCAGATTAAGACTCAGCCATGGTGACTTCCATCTGCCAGACATTGGGTAGTAGTGCCCTGCTGTACATGTGAGCACCCTTCAGCTAAAGGCGCATTATTCCCAGACAGAGTCGTAAGTATCAACAGTCGATATAGGTATCAATGGTAGAGACTCGCGGCAGTGGGAGAGATGGCCTCTGCTTCAGTTCCTGTCTCAGATTCCTTCCTTGAGCTCCTGCTCAACTCCCCTTCGTGATGCACCGTGACATGGGTATGTCAGCCAAACAAACCTCTCCTCCCCCAAGTTTCCAGTTGTAGCATTTTTACTACAGCAACAGAAAAGCAAACTAGGATAAATAGTAGGCATTTTCTTAGTTAATCATCTCTGTAATTTTAACCTTCCTAACTGTGAAAGGACAGTCATCCACTAAGGAAACAGTTACCCCGGACAAAATGAACACAAAGCAAGCAAGAAAGCAAGCAAGAAAGCAAGCAAGCAACCAACCAACCACTCTCCTCTCAAACTGAGATGGAATATCAATCAAAGACTAAGGGCCTTGAGGACAGAGCCTTTGGCTCTCAGATAAGGGAACCCTTTTAACTTCAGCAGCAGAAACTTAGCTCCCCAGAGTGGGCACTGGTCTCTCAGGAGCCCAGCTCCATCCCTGAAGCCTTTACTGGACTGGAGGACAAATCTTCTTTCAAGGCTAGATGGAATCCTCCTCTCATGGACAAGCGGTCAGTCATGTCACGTCTCGTTGGACTTTCAAACAACTATCACACTGCTGCATTGGTTGCTTTACCCCTTTGAAAAGTAGTTCTTACCTAACTCTTGAACAGACAGGCTCTGAATTCTTCCCTCTTATTTCTGTCTGGTATGAGATTACCTCATGTATACATTTGTACGTGAATACTGGGAAAGAGTGAAGCAATAATAAGGAAACAAGGTAAGAATGGAGCGGTCTGTTCTCCTATGACGTCCTCCAACACACACAATACATATACCACACGCTGTCTTTCTAAAAACCTAATTAAAAGAGAAATTAGGACTTTCAATACGCTTATTTGTAAGGTTGCCCACATTTAGTTTGCTATGCAATTCTTTCCTATGTACCTGGGGCAATCACTACTCTAGGGTTTAAAGCATAATGATAACATCTGATAGTGTCTTTAAGAATCCTCATTTCTATATAGAAAGTTACTGTTAGTAAAGTGTGAAGTATTTAACCAAATAAAAGCCTTGTATTTGGTTGTATTATCCAGCCATTCATTCATTCAATCATCAAAGCTTGCCGGCTTTCTGCTAGGCACCTAAGTGGGTACTAGCAAGAGACAGTAAACAAAATGAGCAAAACCCCCATCCACAAGGCTCATATCCTAGCCCAGATCTGACAGCAGTTTACAAATATTTAGTAAGACTCATAGTAAGTGCTGTGAGAAGCCTAAGAGCATTAGAAGACGGTGAGTGATGGGTGTTCCAGACAGGCTGGTCAGCAAACAAGCAAACAAGTAAATGGTGGTCCTTATTCTTCCAGGTTTGAACAACATCCCGATCTGCACTGTGAATGATGATGAGGTGCCATTTAGTATGTTGTACGGCCCTGGCCCCATGAGCCTCTTAGAGAGGAACGAAACACCTTCAGCCAAATACAGTATCCCGCCCCTCACCGCAGCCCTGGAGAGGCCCGCCCAAGGACTGTCACCGGTCCCAAACAAAGTTTCTACAAGACCTCAGACTGGTGAGTCCCTATAAAGAAATGGAATATGTTCTTAGGCCTCTTGCAAATAATTGGGAAGAACTCAGATTTCTTAAAGCGCTGCAGTGACTGGTCTGATAGGCTTATTCACTACAGACAATTTACATTCCTCTAACCACAATTCAGAAAGACACTGTTGGCAAACACTACTGTTATATGATATATTTGGTGTCCTGTCCAATCCATAGAAAAGCATGAGTGATAACAGATTTCAAACGTCAGCTCTCCATTGCATTGAAAGTAGCCTGGAGATGCAACTCTGGATATGTTGAGCAAGATGTTTCTGGAGAAGGGGGATGAGCAGGGAGTGTGGGTGGCACCGTTCACACACTAGAGGTCCCAGACTGAACAAAAAGAGGAAAAGAAGAAAGAAGCCAGCTGAGCTCGGACACCCATCCCCTCTGCTTCCTGACTCCCAGCTATCTGGTTCTCCCACTGCCAAGCCTTCCTTACAAAGGTGGACTGCACACCCTCAAACATGAGCCGCAATCAATCTTTCCCATCTAATGTGCTCCTGGCAGGTATTTGTGAGGAGAAAAACAACAAACATGCTAAGAGATATCAGGTGTGAGTGGCTAGGAGACAACAGACAAAAGGCAGGTCCCAGAAACACAATGGGGATGGAAGTGTGTGTATGTCCTTCCGTCCTTCCCATAGGACCTCACCTCCAGAAGTTCAAGCCCAACGGCATTGCCTTCTGTGCTCACAACGCT
This sequence comes from Cricetulus griseus, assembly GCF_003668045.3. Classification (NCBI taxonomy): domain Eukaryota; kingdom Metazoa; phylum Chordata; class Mammalia; order Rodentia; family Cricetidae; genus Cricetulus; species Cricetulus griseus. The sequence goes on from NW_023276806.1 coordinate 21,450,561, forward strand.
CTTACTTTCCCCTGTGACCCACATGTGGTGTCTGGTCTTTAGTACTTGACTAAAATTAATAGATGCTTACTGTCTTCCAAGGTCCCACTAGATTGATCGACCCAGAAAACTGTAGCATGCAACTAAAGACACTAATTCTAGTCCCAGCATGATAAAATGAAGACATATTGCAAACTAGCTTGCTTGCCTGTCTGCCTCCCTCCCCTCCCCTCCCCTCCCCTCCCCCCTCCCCTCCCCCCCTCCCCTCCCTCCCCTCCATTCCCCTCCCCTCCTCTCCCCTCTCTTCCCCTCCCCTCCTCTAGATCATCAATATAGTAAAAGTTTTCACATCCTTACAACAAGGTAGTCCAAAAGCATAAAAGCAACACTCCATTTAAACTTTCGTTTTCAGATTTATTTTATTTTGTTTGTATGTATGTTTTGCCTGCAGGCATATATGTGCATCACATGTGTGCCTGGTGCCAGAAGGCATCAAGAGAGGGCATCAAATCCTCTGAAACTGGAATTACAGGTGGCTATAAACCACTAGGTGCATGCTGGGACTGGCCCAGGGCCTCTTCAAGAGCATCTAGGGCTCTTATCCACAGAGCCATCATCTCTCTATCCCCCAACAGAGTTTTGACCTCACTCCCTTGGTGCCAATTCCTGTCCTAGTTTTAGTTTATTGCTGTGAGGAAATTCTCCGATAAAAAGCAGCTTAGGGGGAGAAAGAGTTGGTTTTAGGTCACAGTTCTTGGTTACATTCCGTCACTATGGGGCAATCGAGGCAGCAAGAGCTTGAGACAGCGGGTCCCATCACTCCCAGAGTCAAGAGCAAAGAGAATGCATAGCTAGTGCTCAGCTAGACGACTTTACTATGAAGACTTCAGTGACCCAAACAGGGAAGGGGTCTTCCCACTTTCAGGCTGGGACTTCCCACACCAATGAAGTCAGAGAAGACAGTCCCTCACAGACACGTCCACAGGCCAGCCTGATTTAGACGATTCCTCATTGAGAGCCTCTTCCTAGGTGACTCTAGGTTGAATCAGGCTGCCACTGATTTCTAGACCTCAAGACAGATGTTCACACCCCAGTCCTCCCAGTGCAATTACACCCGCTCAGTTTCCTATTGTTTTTTTCTTAAAATAGACTAGTTTCTCTTCCCAGCATGGTACCACTAACTGAATGTGGTCACTGGCCATAACACCGTGTTCATTACCAGAAGGTAACAATCTTTCTTCAGGCAGAACTGATGAATTAGCTTCTATGGGGATTCTGCACACACACACACACACACACACACACACACACACACACACACACACACACACACACACACGTTTACTAGAAAAGAATGGCTTTGGGAAAGGAACATAGCTTCGAGAGGACATACCTTCATTAAATAGAGAGGAAGCCAAGCAAAGCTGTGGATGATGTCAGCCCAAGAGCATTTAAGGCTGAGAAGACAAATAAAACAAAAAAATACAATTGCAACTCAGTGCAAATCTTCTGTCTTTGGGGCAAACAAAACATACAAATTGTCTACTATACGGAAGTGACAGACACATGGATAAGAAACATATGGTAAGATTCTGCTTTTACAACCAGGTTAACTGGATCAAGAAAGTGAAGTAGCCAGGGCTGCTGGAAGAGAGTTCTAATCCTGCTTTCTTGGGAAGCTGAACCAGGGGATCACAGGCCAGCCTGGGTAGTGGTGTGAGATTGGAGAGGGGGAAGGAAGGGAGGAAGGGAGGGAGAGAAGGAGGGAGGGAAGGAGGAAGGGGAGGGGAGAGGAGAGGGATGAGGGGAGGGGAGGGAGGCAGACAGGCAAGCAAGCTAGTTTGCAGTATGTCTTCATTTTATCATGCTGGGACTAGAATTAGTGTTTTCAAAAAGCATAAATGCACTTGTATAATGCTATTATACTCCAGTTTTCTGTCACAAGTTTCCGCATTTGCACACATAGGTCTGAGCTGACCTTAAGTCTGAATAGACTAGTTTATTTCAGCTTCTAATACATGAAACATGTATTGAGATTTCTTTGATTTAATTTCAATATATTCCCCCAATTTCTTTCAGAGTCATGTAAAAATAACAATGACTACCTCAAGACTTCCCGAGACAATCCCTTAGTGATTAAGAAGGTAAACGAACAGCTTCCTACAGCTGGCTCTCTGACTTCTAGCACTTGCTCTGTTTTACAATCCTTCTGAGCAGTCTCTTTCACAATATTGTCACAGCTTTATTGAAGTATAGCTTTTGATATAAGGTGTTTTTATCACCCAGCCCTCATGCACAATTTGATGGACCTTGACAAGTACATCTGCAACCCCTGGTGAAGCAATACCAAAGTCTGGAGCAAGCACGCGTCTACCAGCTCCCTGGGATTCCTGATCTGCTTTGTGTCACTAAAGTGGCACAGACTTCTAACTTTTAAGTAAATGAGGCCCCATGCAAGTTCACTTTCAAAGTCTGCTTTCACTCAGCAGGGCAGAGTATTCCAAGACCCACCCATGTTGCCATGTTGATTCTTCTTAACGCCAAGGGACTCAGGCTTGCTCTTCTCACAGTTGTGAACCCAGCTGGCTGTCGAAGGGCATCGGTCATGTCCGCCTCTTCACAAAGCTAAGATGAACACTCACACCAAGTGTACCGCCACACTTGGCTTCCCTCCCAGTCAATCCCTGCATGTACAACAACTGATGCTTACAGTGGTTTTGTGTCCGCATCTTAAAGGAATGGCCAAGTTGTTTTCCACTTTCCTTTTCTTCACTTCCTGAAATGTAAATGATTGGTTTAGTTTTTAGCTAATAGAAGTGAAGTGTTGTTCCTAGCATAAAGGAGGCTGAAGTGTGACTACTGTCTTCAAACAAACCAACAAGGCTAACGCAGGGGTCTAGTTGTGTGTTCCTGGTGTGGTTTTAGTTTTGACTTTTTTCTCACAACTGATGAAGATGACTGTAACGAGCACTCTTTCCTGTTGGACTGGTCCCACAGCCATGTCGGCCCCAAATAATCACACAAAGATTTATATTAATTATGAAACTGCTGGCCGGTTGCTTGGGCTTCTTATTGACTAATTCTGTCTTAACCATTAACCCATAACTACTAATCTATGTATTTCTATATGGTCTTGGCTCACCGGAGCCTTGGTGTCCTCTCTTCCCGGGCTCACATCAAGACTCCTCTCTGCCTACACTTCCCGGAATTCTCCTCTCTTTCCTAGCCCCGCCTATCTTCCTGTCTGACCAATCAGTGTTTTATTCATCAACCAGTAAGAGAAACATATACAGAATAACATCTCCCATCAGACGGCTGCTTCCCCCTTCTTCCTGCGTCCCCCCTGTCATCTATGTGACCTTTTATGGCCTGTTGAGTTGTTGGCTTTTTTGTAATTGTGACATGAGAGCTTCCTGCATAGTCTATATAAATCTTTTGCTACGTGTGTTTTGCAGGTGTTTTCTTTAAATCTGAACATTGCTTTTTTGTTTCAAGGTTTCCTCAAAAGAAAAAAAAGTTATTTTGGGTAAGGCCTTAATTTCTAATGTTCCTATTATGTTTTCAAATTTGCACGCTGCCTGTGTCTGGTTTACTTTTCTGGGATGGCCAAACCTCTGGTGCAGTGTTAACTAGAAACAGGAGAGTTGGCAGCCTTGATACTTATAAGAGGGAGCATCCAGACTTTCATCCAGAAGCACAGTGTTGGTGCTCTCTGCTCAGATGCCCATACGTAACTGAGGCAGCTTCCTTCTATTTCCAGTGCTTTATCAGACATGGAAGATGAATTTTGCCAAGCAATTTTTCTGCATTTGAGATGATCCTATGATTTTTTTTCAGGTTACTAATACAGTGAATTACATAGGTTCATTTTCCAGTATTAAACCATCCTTGCATTCTTGGTTAAAGTCTCTACTGTGTTATTCTTTTCACTACTACATTTTATAAAATACTGTTTAATATTTGTGTGTCCTTGTTTGTAAGAAACATTTGTAATATATTATGATATAATTATATTAATATTTACTAATATAATATATAGTATATGCAAATTTGTTGTATCGTATTATATACTTATATAATATTATAAAACATTTTCTTATAATATCTTTTTCAGGTTTGCTTTCAGGGCAATGTGGGCACAATATAATAAGTTGGGAACTCTAATATTCTAGAGAATTTTATACAGAGTTAATGGCTAGAATCTTTAAGTAAAGTCATCTAGGCTTGAAGTTTCCCTCCAGTTAAAAGTTTAAAGTAAGAATTCAACATTTTCTCATAGATAGAAGATTGACTTATATGTTGTTTGTTTCTTTAGTGAACTTAGGCAGCTTGCATTTTTTTCAAGAAATTTATTTCATTTTACTTTTAAGATTTACTGACACATTTGTTTAAAAAGTACTTTTCTATGACTTTACATCTGCATAATTGTCTTCTCATCCCTAATACTGGCACTTCTTGTTTTTCCATCTTTGATGTGTATCATAGGATTATCTTTGCTGTGATGAACACCATGACCAAAAGCAACTTGGGGAAGAAAGGGCTTATTTCACTCACAGTTCCATATAACAGTTCATCATTAAAAGCACTGAGGGCAGGAACTCAAACAGGGCAGGAAGCTGGAGGCGCAGGAGCTGATGCAGAGGCCATGGCGGGGGCAGTTTATTGCCTTGCTCCTCGTGGCTTGCTCACCCTGCTTTCTCAGAGACCCCAGAACCACCAGCCTAGGGCTGGCCCCACCCACAGTGGGCTGGGCCCTCCCCCATAAATCACTTATTATGAAAATGCCTTATAGCTGGATCTTATGGAGGCATTTTCTTAATTGAGATTTGGTCCTTTCAGATAAGTATAGCTTGCATCAAGTTGACATAAAACTAGCCAGCACAATGGCTTACAAGTTCTGTTCATCTTCCCTAAGAATAAATATTTAACTTCATCAGTCATCATCAGTGTTTTGGTTTTGTTCCTGTCTCATTGATCTTATTCAAGGACTGTTGCAGGACTAGGTCACCTTCCTCTTGGAGACATGTTCTCAGGTGGCTGTCCTTGAGCTTTGAGATCTGTCTTTCAGACAGTTTCAGGTTGTCAAAAGAAAAAGTTCTTATTGCCATTACCATACAATGATCTCAAGGCAAAAATATCTGCTACATTTAATGAATTTTTGCTTCTTACTTCCCCTTTACTTTTGACCTGTTAATTCCTTATTGTCCTATACATTCTGATTCTTCTATTTATTTTTAAAATGTCAATCAGATATTTCAGTTATGTTCAATGAGAGGAGTTGGAGCAAAACAGTTAGTGTATGCATGAGAACTTTTCAAAGCGAATGAATCTGCATATGTTCAGCTCTGCTGTCACCACTGCCGGCAGTTAACTGCTCTTCTGTCCTTCTGGGTGTCTCAAGTCCAGGTGGATTCATTTCCTCATTAGCTTGCTGTGTGGGTCAAGCAACAGCTGAGGGAACAGGCACTGAGAACCAAAGCTTCTAGCTCTTTGGACACAAAGTCTCCATAGTCTTTTGTTGTTGTTGCTGCTGCTTGCACTACAGACTGTACCTCCAGGCCACCCCACCACAGGCCTTTTTATTTCCTACTCAGCTAATAAAGAGAAGAAAATTAGTTCCCAATTCCAAATCCCCAGCTTTTAGCAGAGCAAGATAGCACAGCTCACACAATGAAGTTCCTTTGCAGACAAAACACAAATCTTCTCACCTACCTTCCTGGTGATAAAGGGGAATCTTCCCCAAGGCAACACAAAGCTCACGAGGGAGGAGCTGATTGCTGCCTGGAACAGCAACTTCCCATTCAGCATTTATATTATTATCTTTAGTTCATCAAGGGCTTTAAATGATTTCAACAACAGTCAATTATATGTCACTATCTGCTTTGTCTCCAAATGCTTGGTAGAGTTTAAAGGACACTTTAAACAGATTTAAAATTATTAACATCGGTTTTGCTTGTATGGTTCGCTTATTAAAGATAACTGTTTCTCTGGCCTGTGAGATGGGTCTACATGTAAAAGCCCTTGCTGCCAAGCCTAGTGACGTGTGGTGGACCCCCAGGACTCACGTGGTGTAAGCTTAGCGCAAACCGAATCCTGAAAGTTGGCCTGGGACCACACATGCACCATGCTATGCTCATGTGCATGGCAACACACACAAACACACACACACACACACACACACACACACACACACACACACACACACACACACACGATAGAGAGAGACGAGAGAGAGAGAGAGAGAGAGAGAGAGAGAGAGAGAGAGAGAGAGAGAGGAGAGTTTAATTAAAATGTAAGCAAAGGTAAATGCTTCTCATTAATTTTACATTTAATTTATATAGAAACTACATGTGCAAAAATGCATGCCAATCATACTATATCTTTGATTTAGGATGAATCAAAAGCCAAAAAGTCACTAGTGCCTTCACGGATGTGCTCTGCTGCTGGCTCCCAGTTCTCAGAAGGGATGAACACCAAGACTGATGGGAATGAAAATACCGTGTGCATACCAAACTATCTGAATCAGGAGATAAAAGTAAGAGGCAGCTTTATTAAATCCATAGCTCAGAAACAGCAGGCGTGCGCGCAAGCACACACACACACACACACACACACACACACACACACACACACACACACACACGATAGTGAGCAGCAATGTCACAGGTGTGTGACACTGACAGATAATAGATGATAAAATGATAGATTCACTTAGGATTTACGAATATATAATAATAAGCATTAAAATAAGCAATAAATAAGCATTAAAAAGCTGTTTTTAGGTATTTGGTAACAGACAGTACAGCTTCATGACTGTGAATCTGGGTGATTACTACATTCATCTCAGGCTTCTGCTAGGGCACTTTCCTAACCATGGTCTACAGAAGTGACAACCACAGTGCAGTGGGCTTCTCTACAGGGAACAGTTTGGCGTTTGGGGATGCTGAGGCAGCTGGAATTTGCAAAGTAGGAAGATGAAGAAAAATCTTCTTCAAGCTCCAGGAACATGCACAGGGTCCCACTGAGTCTTAGGTGCAATGTTAACCCTTGCTAGCTCAGATGAGAGCCAGAAATTTCATACCTGAAGAATGGAGTTACCATGATCCTACAGCTGGGGAGAGTGACTGAGGGAAACACCCAATGTCAACCTCTGGCTTCACATGCTTGTGCACATATGTGCACACATGCTTGCATATATACATATACACACACCAGATACATAAATATTAACAAATTTAAATCCAGAGCAATAAAACTACCTAAAGTAGATATAAAAATATAAACAAGCCTATTGGCCTATGAGAAAATAGGGGTCTCAGAAGTAGTAAAGATTAGAGCACAGAAATCATGGGGAGAGATGGAAGCTAACATTCTTCTAAAGTTGACAGAAACTTAAACCTAAGAAAGATAAACTCACAGTAAATTGCTTCTAAGAATCAAAACCCAGCTGCTGAAAACTATGATGACTAACGACTTCCTAGCAGAAAACTGCACAACCCACAACAATGGAACACTATCTGTAAAGTGTTTAAAGGGCAAAGGCTCTCATCTTACAGTGGTTCTTCAAAAGGGACGGACAATGTCCGAAGGAAAGGCCTGTAGCTTCAGGAGGCAAAAAGGCAAAAAACAAACCAAACCAAACCAAACAAACAAAAAACAGCAAACACACAAAATCCCCTCCCACAACCTCAAGTATGGATTCTCACTGACGGAAGAGATTTAGGTTCCTGTCTCAGTGGGCTCAACACTGTAGTCAAAAAATTGAGACACCATCCAGCTCAAGTGACATCCTTCTTAGCCACACTAAGGAGAGCAGCAGTCAGATGGATGACTTCTGTGACTAGCAGTTTCCTCTTTCAACCCTCAGAAGCCTGCATCAGGGGTCCATTTCCTGAAGTAAGTTGCTCCTAACATGTTAGAATCGAATAGACACAGCATGACAAACAATAAACATTGCTTGAACTGGCCATGTTTTCACTGACTAGATTCTGCACTGTTTGGAAGGTAGCCCTCAAACCAGATCCCAAACGACCCAAGTATCATGTACCCAGAGTGACTTTCTAAAGAGAGGCAGGAAAAGCTTGTGAGTCCGGTGCCATTTACTTCCTCACTATGTGTTCCCCGTCAGATCCTGGCAAAGCTCTGTGAAATCTTACATACCGATTCGCTGGCAGAGGTCCTGCAGTGGCTGGTTCATGCAAGTAACAAAGGTGAGGTTAAAAGGAGCTTTGCAGGCACTGACCAAGGGTTATCGTCGGATATCGAAGGAGACGATGAGTGTGCCAAACTGAAGCTTCCTACCTGGGGTCTGCAAATAAATAGTGCAAAATTGTTTGCCCAGAGTTCCTTACCAGAGTCCCCTGTAAGCCTGTACACCTACCTGCATGCGTGCTGGCCATTCAGATAATCAACAGTGCAGTGTATCTCAAACTGAACTCATCACGGTAACAGGAAACAGGTATTCTCAGCTAAGGATGGTTTCTGCATCTCCACCCTGCTGCTCCTGCTCCTGCTGCTCCTGCTCCTGCTGCTTCTTCTTCTTCTTCTTCTTCTTCTTCTTCTTCTTCTTCTTCTTCTTCTTCTTCTTTTTTCTTTTTTCTTTTTTTTGGTTTTTCGAGACAGGGTTTCTCTGTGGCTTTGGAGGCTGTCCTGGTACTCGCTCTTGTAGACCAGGCTGGTCTCGAACTCACAGAGATCCGCCTGCCTCTGCCTCCCAAGTGCTGGGATTAAAGGCGTGCACCACCAACGCCCAGCTTCTTTTTTCCTTTTTTAAATTTGAATTAGAAACAAGATTGTTTTACATGTCAATCCCAGTTCCCTCTCCCTCCCCTACCACCTCCCCGCTAACCAAAACCCTACCTCTATCATGTACCCTTTCTGCTCCCCAAGGAGGGTGAGGCCTTCCATGGGGTGTCATCAGATCTATCATATCCTTTGGGATAGGGCCTAGGCCCAAGCCCGTGTGTCTTCGCTTAGGGAATATCCCTCTATGGGGAAGGGGCTCCCAAAGTCCACACCTATGCTAGGGATAAGTACTGATCTACTACAGGAGGCCCCGTAGATTTCCGAGGTCTCCTCATTGACACCCGAATTCCTGGGGTCTGGATCAGTCCCATGCTGGTTTCCCAGCTATCAGTTTGGGAACCAAGAGCTCCTTGTTGTTCAGCTCAGCTGTTTCTGTGGGTTTCACCAGCCTTCCACCATGCTTCTTACACCAGGGCTCTCCATGACCACATCCTCTAGCCTGTTGTGAAATCTGAACATATACTTGCTTCTTTCCTTTCAAGTGGATAGTGGCAGCATGGCCTTCCATGTTTCAGACTCCCAATAGCTATGATGATTTAATCTTAGCTAATGCCTGCTATCTCTTGGGCTGTCCCTGGTATGTGCTGATGGGTGACTTTGGTCTGGGGAGCACTCTCTGAGAATGAGGAGCACTTTGGAAAACTAGTACCCTGCCATAGAGTTCAAAACTACTTTATAATTGCAAAGTGCTTGGGAGCAATTTTCTATGGAAGGAATAAAAGAATGTGACATTTAACAAATTATCCAAGTAATATCATCTTCTTTTTGTAAATGTACATATGTGTGTATATTTGTGTGTGTGGGGGGGTGTGGACACAGTACATCTAAGCTAGCACACAGTGGACCAGCAGAAGGCACGCAGGAGAGATGGGAGGGGAAAGGGAGTGAAAAAGAACAAATTGAAATGCTATAAATGTCTGACGATGCCATAATGAAACCCATTACTAACTTAAAAAGGGACAAATCTGCATTTCTAGTCAATATGACAATAGTAACTTTCATGCTCTCAACCTTTTTCCCAATCAGAAAAGGAGTGGGTGTCGGCTATGGTTCATTCTGAAATAGCTGAAATTAACCTGCTGACTTGTCCAGAAAGAAATACCCCAGCAGAACCAGTGGCAGAGCCCAGGAAGCCATCCAAGGCTGTAACACCAGCCACACCCAAAGCAATGCAAACTTCACCGGCAAAATCTAAAGTGCTGAGCAGAGCCAGAGAAGGACATCAGCCACCCAGGTGATTAAATATGGAGGCCACCCAGGGTTCCTCTGTGCATAAAGATGTCACACTTTCTTGTTTCCTCTTTCAACTGCTAATCATGCTGAGGTTTTAGGTCTCAACTCTATCTAGTGAGTGACTGCACGTTATGTAATTGTTTCTTTCATTTTCATACATAATAACAAAGATATTCTCAGTTCCACTGTTCAGAACATTTTGGCAGAGGCTATGTTCTTTAGCTAATAAATAACCTTTTTCTTTTGAAGCAAATTCCCTTTCCACTACTGGCAAAGTAAGACTAGACATCTAGAGATCTAAGAAAATATAAGGATCTAAAACAGGGTTTTTTAAGGTTATTTTTAATTGTGTGTGTGTGTGTGTGTGTGTGTGTGTGTGTGTGTGTGTGTGTAAAAGAGTGCAGTGCCCACAGAAGCCAGAAGAGGGCATCAGATAACCCTATAGCAGATTCATGGGAAGTTGTTAGCTTGAGAACCAAACTTGGGTTCTCTACAAGAACTGTAAGTTTTCTTAACCATTGAGCCATCTTTCTAGTCCCAAGGGCTTTAAAAAGTTTAAACATGCAAACCATAAAGGAGACTGAAACTATTATTAGTGTTCCACATATTTTGTTAAATGCTAGTATTATAGAGGTATGGATTTTAATGTAAAGCAACGGAGACAAGAATAAATCACTAAGCCATTTGGAAATTGTTTTAGAAGCAGTATTTCTTAAATCACACAATTTTAACAGAACAGCTGGGTGTGGTGGTAAATAGATATCTGTAATCTCAACACTGAGGAAACTAAAGCAGGAGTTTTGCAAATTTACAGTAAATAATTTAAAATTTAAAGGTATCCTGGACTACACAGCAAGACCTTGTCTCAAAAGCAAAACAAACAAAAGAAACACACATATATTTATGTGTAACATGTTTAAGGAATGAGTGTTAGGCTGGGAGAGAAAATTCTGTTGGTTTAAAATTAAAAGTTGGGTTAAATGCAAAGTCACAGAAATAATGTGATTAAAAAAAAAAAACAATGCCACTTTAAAAAGTATACATTCTGTCTGCACCATTAAGTTTCTGTGAAGTCAGAAAGTAGGACCTAGTAAGAGCTGACCTCCTCTTCAGTGAGTGGCTTATGATAGGCCTGTTAGATATTTGCTCAAAGTAAGTAGTCACTGGTAAGTAATTTATGCCAAGGATGGGCTAGCACATTTAAGATAGACGCTATTAGCTTGCTGATGCCTTCCCTGTCTGCTGCTATAGCTCAAATTCTTTTTCTTTCTCCAATTGATTTAGAATGTCAAGTCAAGGACCCGAAGGCAATAAGGCAGTATCACAAGGTTAAGTACAGTTTGTGGTGATTTTCAGGTGATATAAGGAAATCAGTAGGTACTGACTACTTAGGGGCCTGGGTGCTAAGGATCTTGGCTTTCGAAGGGCAATCCCTGAGGTTTAGGAGTGGCTTTCAGCCCCACTCCTCTAAAGCATATCTGCTCAATTTTGTGTAAGATAAATCTGAAAAAACTCTGTCTTTGGGACCAAACACTCTGAAAAGCAACAGTCAGACAGTAGGGGCTGCAGTCACTCCCATTCATTGTAAAGGATGCTGATGCACACAGAGACAGTGACTTCCCTGGTTTACTCTGCTCAGCTTAACTGTCATGGACCTAAATGATTCTACTGTAAAGAACACCAAGCAGAACAGAATACAATTGAAACAGTCACAAACAGGTGTCCTATGAGGCAGCTGCAAACTAGTGTGCCCCAATCAGAAGCCCAGTACCAGAAAGACTCGATCATTGTAGAAAGCCCACACTGGTCCTGGATAGTCCAACAGTAGCCACTCTGCAGGCTTGCAGCTCCCAGCATTAAAACAAGAACTGCATCAATGACTTCAGGGCAATTGTCAAGTATATCTGTATGCCTCAAATACAAAATCTATCTTGTTTCTCCACATTGCCCTTAACCAGAAATGAGGGGTTCATCAAATAGAATTCCTTGGGGTCCCGTTAGATAGTGTCACTTTCCCATGGAGTCCACTAAACCCAAAGTGGCTCTGTATGTTAACAAGCAGTCAGTGTGCCTGGGATCGGAAAGCATATCCTGCCTCTTGCTCCAAGGAGGGGGCCTCTCCACCTGGCCTCTCCCACCAGATGCCTCACTCTAGGGGGACAGTTAGTACATGAGAGTTCTATTCACCCATGAGTCTTGCTGATGGCCCTGCCAAGATGCCCAGACTTTTAAAAACAGCGATCTCCAGATCACACTGCTTCTCTCCACAGTTGACATTCAAGCATCTCCAAACCTGCTCCTGGCTAAGAGTGACCATGTGGGCTTTGAAAAGGTCTGAGGTGTGCAGTTAAATTGTGCCAAGATGTGTGTCTGTTCTCTTGCTTTACCCGTCGGGATAACAGATCCTTATCTCACTGGCCCAGTCCCTGCCCCAACACCCTCACACATCAACAACTCTAAACCATCCCACCATCACCTCTAAGACCGAGAAAACAGATCATGTATGCTGGCACAAATATCTCATTGAAGGTGAACACGGTAAAAACCAATCGATTCTGTTATGACTGTTGAGTGTTTTTGATTAATTACCCTTCATGTCTGTTTTGCTTTTAACCCCACACCACTCACTAATAAAACAAGGCTGAAGCTATATTCAGTCTTTCAATTATAGTCTTATTTACATTTTTTTCTATTTCAGGGCCTGAGACCTCAATGATTATAAGAAAAAACAACATGAAAATACCTGTTACAGAATATTTCAGCAAACCAAAGTCTCCTCTCAGGCTCAACACTCAGGAGAGTGGGTCAGCAAAACTAATGTCAGCAAGGAGTGTGCAAGAATACAGTCCTCAAAGAGCAAGCTATCCTTTAACACACCAAAAATAGAAATGAACACTGGCCAGTTCTTTCACAAAGAAGAACTTCACACTGACAGAACATCAAAAATACTTTTAAAAATAACCAAAATGGTCCTCTATATGGTGGCACATGTAAGTCTCAAAACTACATTGTATATAATGCTAGAAATAAATATTAATGAAGACATTATTTCTATTTGTAGTTAGTTTAATACACCTAAAAGAAACATGCTTATTTAAATGTCATTTCCTGTCCTGTACTAATGGTATTAATACCTGAGCATAGTGCCGATACCAGAAAGCCATTCATAATCATAATTGAGTGCTGAACCTAAATCCAGTTGGCGGGAAACAGCTCAATAATTTTAACATCTGAGCCAATTTTGGTGACCTACAATATTTCCATGTTTGGGGACTGTAATGGAAAAATTCTCATCTCCTCTTCAAAAAAAAAAAATTATCCTGAGTTTATAAACCAGAGAGTTTATTTCCACTCAGTGCTAATGGTGGATGGTAATAATTAGTATAGAATATTTTGTGTTTTTTAAATTAACTATTCTTGGGACCCAGCTATTATTCTTTAAGTGTAAGTTTGTAACACGTTGCGGTTCAACCATAACAGGGTTTATTTCTTGCATAAGAGTTCAGGGCTTGTGTTCATACTCAGTGGATACCTTTGCATTGCTTGTTGAGTGAGAGGCCCCGGATCCTTCCACCTTGTGGCTCAACTATCATTGAGGGTATCACTGCCAATTTTACCCAGAAGGTAGAAGAAAATTAGACCAGAGAAAAGTACTACATTTTCTACTGTTGCTGCAACACAGTATAACAACCTTAATGCCACACAATTTTATTCTATTACAATTCTGGCAGAGATGTGGAATGGTCTAAAATGGAAATGAAGTCATTTTCCTCTGGGGAGAGTCTGGTTCTTCTTCTACAGATGCTCCACACCCCTTCATCTGTGGCTCTCTTCTGTCTTGAAAGAGAACATTAGCTAATCAAGTTGTTCACTCTTTTGCCTGTTTCTTTTAAAGACTCTCGAGATCACACCGGGCCTGTTCTCTAGACTAATAATGATCATCCCACTGGGGTCTGGAAAGAAGGCTCCGTGGGGAAAGTGCTACTTTCAGGTTTGATTTCCTGGTTCCAGCTGCTTTTTTTTTTTTTTTTTTTTCTTTTTTTATAGCTAGTGGGGCTTTTCTCTTATCTCAACAGTTTTCTGTGTCTGTGTGTGCATGCACACATATGCACATACTTGTATGGACAGTGTGTGTGTGCATTCATGTATGTGTATTCTGCACATGCAGAGGTGACAGTCCTGGTGTACCTCTGTAAGTCGTGTGTCTGTTGATCTCCTTCGTAAGCCATGCTACCTGCCCTGCAAGTTCCCAGGGACTCGTCTCCATCTTTAGTCTCCCAGTAGGAATGCTAGGATGTAGTTGTTCAAACTAATGTGTCTTGCTTTTCACATGGGTTCTAGGGATTTGAACTCAGGTCCTCATGCTTGCATGACAAACACTTTTACCCATTGATCCATCTCTCCAGACTCAAAGTTTTGTTTTTCACTTAAACGTGTAGTTACAATCAGAGAAACTGCTTTTAGGGTTTAAGTTTTTATTTTCCTTCTTGATAGTACAATATAATCACTTTTAGAAATGTTCCACAGATGGACAACAAATTAAATTTTGTTTTTATTTTCAACATATGGATCTTGATCTAGACACACTGTTATTAATTATATGCAGTGTTCCCATTTCCCACATATTTACCTTTTATGCATTTGCATTGTCATGGCTCAGGGAACATGATTTAAAATTTCTTTATACTATGTGTTTCTATTTCATACAATCCTCAAAGTTGTCTCTCAATTTGTGCTGTAATGCAGAGCAGTGATGGTTGTGATGGAAGGAACTAGGAACTACTGTCTTCACCAGAACAGCCCCTTTACCATTCTGTGTGCAAAGTGCTAAATTTACCAAATGTTAAGACTTATCTTTTTCATTAGCTTGGTATGCCCTTTTCCTTGTTTTAAAATTTCATTATTATTATTTTAAAAGTGGCCATGATTTTGTCCAATCTGAGACATTTTAGAGCATTAATATTGCTGACAGGACACAAAGATGAGATCTTTCATGGTTGTGTTTTATGTTAGCATTGTTTTTACTGTTCTAATAAAGGCTCCCCTAAATTATACATTTTTTTTCTGCCCTGTAAATATTTGTTCTGGTAGAAAGTACATTTTAAAAATCTTGTCAAGGCTTGTACTCCAAAGGAACGAGCCTGCAGCTGGTATATTGCTATTTTAGACAGGCAAGGTCAAGGGAGAAGAGTGAAAAATGAGGGAGATGAAGAAAGGCAGTGTGAGAGGCATCACCATGTTCCCATTGCTTATTTCACAAGCAATCGTTTGTTCATCCTGACAAACGATTGGTAACGGTCACATTCTAAATAAGGATACTGAGTTTGCTAGCATGTGCGGTTTCACAATGAAAACGTAAGAGTGCCAAGGCTTAAACCTGATACAAGTCTCTGATCTTCCCAGCAAGGATCCCATCTTGTGAGCCTGCCAAGGACTCTTGGGAATATGTTAAGCTCATTGCACAAGCCTCCCAGTGAGCTGGAGAAAGAGGGACAAATACCTCCATGGGCTCACTCACTGGCGACTTTAGCCCTCTGTGCCCATTAATTCATCTTTACCTATCCTTCTCTCCTTTCCTTTCTTACCTGCTGCTTGATTCTGAACTGGCAACCTCTGAAACTGTAGAAAATAAGTTGTGGTCATTTTGGCCCACTCAGTCTATGGGGATATCTTTCAGCACAGCTAGGAAACCAATACAGAGCTTTTGCAAGTAATGCAAATTAAATCATGTGGTAATTTGTAACACAAAAAAATAAATGACCCAGAGACTGATATTGGGGTTCAAGCTTCAAGCTGAATATCAGAAAAGCAAAGCAGCCAGCCACTAACTCTCACCTCTAGCTCAGGCTGAAAGGGCTGATCCACGCATGAGCTCTTCACCGAATCTCAAACTGCTGCCTTTTCTCAGCATGGCTGGAGAACGAATGCCTCTATGAGACCTTGCTTCTGTCTTAGCTACTTCCCTAATGTTGGGGTAAAAGGTGTGAGCTATAATTATCTTTTAGGCTGATTCACTCTGTGTAGATCTGTGTAGATATTGGATTCACAGAGATCCATCTATTTCTTAATCCTGAGTCCTAGGATTAGGTGTATACCACCACCTCCTAGCTTCTGGCTGCTGGGATTAAAGGTGTGTGCTGACTTTGCTTTCTGAACCCTCAGGCAAGCTTTCATAAATCATAAATATCACTACAGTAATTGAAATAATTTCCTTCACTTCCATAATTAAATAGGGCTCTATTCCAAATAAATAAGTGGAAGGCACTGTATTGGTTACTTTTCTGTTGCTGCATGACACAATTATTACAGTGACTGACTAATGCCTGGCCCAGAAGGTCAGGATATCTTTTAATAGGTAAACGCCAACCAACAGGAAGACAGAGCGCCAAAGTAGCAAGGAAAGAGAGCTACCATGTGCCTTGTCTATCCCTTTAAACCTCTCCCATGTCACCCTGACACCACCTTGACAACCCCTGATGGGCGTGGTCAGGCACACCTGTAGCTAGCCGTTAGGAGGCGTGGTTATGGTGTCTCCCTAAACACAAGGCCTTGACAAAAAGCAAGGGAAGAGCAGGCCTAACAGGCCTAGCAGTTAGGAAGCACTGATCACATTTTACCTGCACAAAAGAAACAGAACAAGCAGAATTGGCTATAAACCCTCAAAGCCCACCCACCAGTGACATGCTTCCTCCAGCAAGGCTTCACCTCCCAAAGTTCCCACAACCTCCAAAACAGCCATCAGCTGGAGACCAAGTGTTCAAACACGGGCATATGGGGAACACCTCACAAAAATGTGAACCTTGGACAAGTACAGCAACAACATGAACTTTATTCTTTTGGAACTGTAGTGTGGCTATTTACATCCACTGCTTATAAACTTTGAAATAACTAGTTACAATAGGTAACTAAGAATAAAGCAACAAAAAGAGACGGTGAACGTTAATATTAAATTTCATAAGCTTCCATCTAAGTGTGATGTCAGCATACATAGACATTATATAATAAACAGATTTTGTCACAGTGCAGTAGGAGCTCCTGGAGCCCACGGCACTGGTGCCAAGGGCATTTGATCTGCATAAACTTCTCTGCAATTACCATGCAGAAGCTGAACAGCTCCCTTCCCTCTGCTCCATCTTCCCTTGTCAGCTTATAAACTATGGTTTAATTTTGGATTTGGGCGTTAGTGCAGTCAACATAATCATTCCACAAAAAATACACATCAGACCTGTAACCGTGAACTAAAACGTGAGAGCTAAATGAGATGTGGACACATGTAAACATTCTTACGTGCACATTTTCCTACATGTAAACATTCTTACGTGCACACTTTCCTACATGCCTATGTTATTTACAGAAACACACATTTACATGAGTTGGGTTATTATAGTAGAAGGGAGATGTACAATATTCACATTAAAAGCTAACATATAAGGCAATATATGTAACATATATGAAAAATATAGAATAGAAAGAAGAAAGAAAGAATAGATGTTTTACTTTAGACTGCGGTAAAGACAAATTGATCCTTCAAGAATAACATTGTGAAATAATCTAGCCAGCAAAACTTTAATTTTGTAATTAAATTAATTATTGTCATTAAGGGATTAAGATTATTCTTGTGATTGTTTCAGAAGTATGAGAAGATACCTCAAGGGAGGCACAGGAATGGGCTCCACTGTCCACAAGGACAGAATTACTATGTCCATCAAAACAACTGCTATTCCTTACAGAATAATGTGTTTCTTAGAAAAGAACTCAACTGAACACAAAAGCTTCAGATAGAAGGGCCGCCTCCCAAGTTCAACATTCTAGTAGCCGCACAAAACGTTCATGAACATCTGCTCTACCAAACAGGATCAGACCAAAAAGACACTGAGAGGAACACAAAAGAGCAAAGCTAAGAGGTCAGAAGGCACACCCTGAAGAATAGACTCCCGGAATGGAGGAGAATGAAGGCACACTAATATGTAACATTCTCCATGACTCTGATTTGAGGGTTAGAACAACTCTGAAATCATACCTTTAAGTCTTCTTACACAAAACCAAACAATCCTTTCTTGGTGCTTAAAGGGTTTTTCATTATCATTTAATTTGTGACAAGATTTAAAATTCCACAACAGAGATGAGAGAAAATCAACTTTCTTGTAGTCTGAGTATCCTGTGAAGTGCCACGCTCTCTAGGTTCTCCTGGAAGGGCAGCTAGGAAGGTTGGTCACTGTGGGACAGAACTCACTGAGGACACCGGGCTGCTCTGCGGACCCTGCTCTTCTTTCTGTGGTGAGGCGGGGTCATTCCTGCAGTTCTCTCCCTCGCTGGAACTGTCCCATCCTTCTGGCCGGGGCTGCTGGTCCTGAGAAGAGTTTTCATAGGCTTTGTGTGCAGGAACAGCTCCTTTCCGTTGGGGTAAGATTGTAAAAAATGCCTCTTGCCAGTCTCTTGTTTCCAAGAACTCCAGGATAATTTCAAACACTGTGACAAGGACAAATGGCAGGCACTCCTTACTTGGGTCACCACGATGCTGCACACTGCCTTCCTTATACTGTGACCCCTGTGCTTATTTGCCCTAACGACTGCAAAGTCCTTACCGCCTCCTCCTTTGGGCTATCAGGGACAAACTGCCCCATGGCTCTCAGTCTTTACGTTCTTTCAGTTTCTCCTCCTAAGCCCCACCTGAAGTCCCATCCTACTCTTCATCAGGGTCACTTATTCTTCTCTGTGTACCAACACATAGCTAGAACACAGACGTAGCATTCGGCCTCATTTCCTCTATCTTCCCTATAAAGAATCACTCCAAGGAGCTTTCTGCCACTTTCCGCTCTTGCTTTCATGTTAGTAGAAAGGAAACCATACTGTCCCTGGGGTCACCACACTATGGGAGGGCTTTTGAGATAATTTTGTAGAAAAGTAACTTCCACAAGGTATCAAAGGTTTTCAAAGAAATTTGTTCCTTAAATAAGTAATCTAATTTCTCTAACCCCAGAAAGACTGCTATAAGTTGTAGCATACTGACTAAAATTGTTCCTTAAAAAAAATTAAATAAAGGGGCTAGAGAGCTTGTTCAGTGGTTAAGACACTGGCTGCTTACAGAGGACTGGGGTTCAGTTCCTAAAACCCACACAGCTGTTTATAACAGCCTATAACTCCAGTTCCAGGGGATCCAATTCCCTCTTCTGGCCTCCACAGGCACCAGAGATGTACTTGGTACACATACATACATACATGCAGGGAAAATACTCATTCACAGTGAGTAAAAACAAATCTTAAAAATTTTAAAGCTGGGTGGCTTGGTGGCCCACTCCTTTTATCGCAATATTCAGGATGGAAGCAGAGGCAGGTGGATTTCTCTATTCAAGGCCAGCCTAATCTACATAACAAAACCCTGTCTTAAAGGATTTTTTTAGTTATAATTTAAACAAACTTAAGAAAATGAATTATATCTAAGCAGTGGTATATCACAATGTTATTCATGACAGCAAAAAAAAAAATACAAAAGTAAAATATTCAACAATGAGTGAATGATTAAATGACGGGGCTGGACTACGACATGGTCACTAATAATCAATCCCATGGAAACTATGACAAGATGAGAAAGATGGGTCCCCAGATTCGTAATGCTGACAGTGCCCTGCCACAGGAGAAGAACTGGGAGGAAACTCACCCATAAGTTAGCAACAAGTTTCTGCGAGTCATGAGAATACAGCTGTCTTTATACTTTTGTAATTCTCAAAACTTCCTAGAGTACACACTCTCACTTCTAATAAACAAAGGACTTCTCTTTTCTATCTGTCCAAATGTGAATGTACTGTCTCTATCAGTGTTCACCCCGGCACACCTTCAGTCACCTCCACAGCTTACCATGGTTAACTGCCAGGACTTTTCGACTGTTCATCTTCACAAAGTCTGCAAGAGGGAGCTGGGCATGCTCAATTCCATGACTGGACGCTTGCTTAAATGTGAGTCCCTGAAAAGAAAGATGCCGGACCGGGACTTAGACGGTGCACAGTCTAGGAGAGGGTAGGTCTAACATTAGCTGCAGTGTGCACATCAAGTCCCGGCAGGAGACAACTTCCAGCCCTGTACAGCCACCTCCCTCCACAGAGGTGAAGACACGAAGTTCCCAGCAGTTAGGAAAACTCTCAGTGGCAGAACAAAGAATCCAGCAGATCTGTTTTCTGATTATTCTCTTTCCCTAACCCCCTTTCTCACAGTGTTAAACTCTCCGACTGAATCCAGAGAGAAATGCCATCACTCTTTCTGTGAGAATAAAATCAATAAAGGAAGTTCAGTTTCAATCATACACTGAGGCACAAAAACGGCAAAGAAATGAAACCCTGAGTGAAAAGTATTTCAATGGTTCTTCTGTTTTATTTTTCCCTTCCCATCAACTACAAAGCAGATAGAAATTTTATATTTTCTCAAACTTAAAATGCTTGAAGTTTATGTCTATCCCAGATGAAAGCTCTCATAAGACCATCCAGGAAGTGTAAGCTGAGTCTCTCAACAAGTACTTAGCATATCGGGGAGACAAGATGAGAGAAGCCCAGGGGCTTTAGGACAAAGCTGTTTTATTAGAGGAACAGACACAACCTGAGCAGAGAATATGTTTGTGCATATAAGCTAGAATTTTCCACTGAGAATAACAAAAAGGTTGACAAGAAGGTCTTTCATTGCCCTAGAGTTGTTCAGCCAATGGCTAGCCACACCTGGCAACTTCAACATCACAATAAAAAAAAAAAAAAAAAAAAAAAATCCAGTTTCTCTGCTGTATTACAGCTTGGTGCTCCACAGCCATGCAGCCACCGCTGGTGAGGCAGATGTGGTCACCTGTGACATGGCAGAAATTCTACATGCACACTGCTGCAAAAGAATACACAATTCCTTCATATACTGTGCTGACAATATTTCTTTACTTAGAGAAAAATACCTTTTCCTCAGAAAAATAGGATGAACTGAACATGTTGCAAAGTACACAAAAATGTTCTCTTCAGAAAGTGCAGTTCTGTAACTTTTTATCTGTATAAAACATGAGATGAGTAAAGAAAAAGTAATTTGAGAATCATATACTTAAAAACTGCTACAGAGCTGGAGCTATGACTCAGTGGTTAACAGCACTGCTCTTCCAGCACTGGGCTCACTTTCCAGCACCCACTGGTGGCTCACAACTGTCTGTAACTCCTGTTCCTGAGGTCTTGACATCACTTTCTGACCTTCAAGGGCATCAGGCAAGCAAAGGTCCAGACACACATGCAGGCAAAACACTCAAACACATAAAACAAACTAAAGCCTATTTTTTAAAGATTGGTATAAACTTCAATGGCTTAGCAATGCATTAGCATCAGCGCCCCCGGCAACACAGCACAGCCTAGACAGACACGCAGACTCTGCAGCAATCTGGTCATTTCCAGTAATCTGCTTGGCTACCCACCACGGTTACTTTAGGCTTAATTTCTTCATTCCTGCACCTGTGACATGGAGAAAACAACTGAGCTGCAGGGAGGGTCAAGTAAGGTCACCAGCACAGTGGCAGGTGCTCAAGAGAGACCGTCCAGCATGAGGACGTCATCACTATCTGAGACACAGGTGTAGGTGGGCACAGAGCACAGTACCTTGTGATGGTTGTGGTCCACCAACCCTCCAATCACATAAGCCTTTGACTCATCTAAGTCCTTCAACACATTAGGAGAGTCTGACGTCAGATAAACCAGGTCTTCTTTTTTTATTAGTTCACTATAGTGCTCTGATTTGATGTGGATATCCTTTAAAAACAAAAGGAGAATGCGTGTATTAATTAGCAGGATACTGCAAAAGCTGGCTAAAAATGATTATCCTCTTTTCCCAAAAGATACCTGTCCAAAACTGTCTGGAGTAAAGCTAAATCCTGAGTCAACTCCAAACTCCTTAACTTAAGAACTCTTTCCTGAATATGGCACTAGTCTATCTTGCTCATTTTATCTCTGGTCACACTGTTCTCCAGACAAGAAATGCCTTTTCCAATTATTGGATTGACACCTCCTATGTCAATCATCCAAAGGAAACTGCTTGTCAATTTAATGAATTGAATGTGTCTGAAGCTTCTTTGTCAGTTCATGGATACAAGACTAAGAGCTGGCAGCCCAGATTTTTCAAGTCACATTAATTGCTTGAATGATTTTTCAGTCCCTGACTTTTATACAATAATTTTAAAGAAAATCAAGTGAAGTAGACACATAAATTGTATGCTACTGATTAATATAATTTCTTTTCTGGAAAACAGTATGCTATAAATCTGATTCCTATACTTAGCCTCAAGAGGTATCTGAGTAACTGGAAGTCACTGAATCTGTATTTCTCTAGAAAAGTGAGGGTGTAAATAATAAGCTTGGTAAGACACAAACTATAAAGTATGGTTGTTTAACATATTCATTATTTCTTAGGAAAAGAGACATGAACCTAAAAGACTTGCTAAGGATAATCTTCTTGCAAATGTCTGCTCTCATTGAAAGCAACTATTAGATCAGTAGGCGCCAGTGGGGAAAGCTGTATACTGGGAGAGCCTAACGCAAACAGTAAGCAAACATGTACAGGCACAACATAGCACCCTTCAGAACAGAACAGTACCCAGCCAAACTGGCCACACCTTTATAAATACCTAAAACAGGGAAAGTATACATCACAAATAATTTTAAATCTGCTAGAAGCCACACTAAAAAATTAAAAATAGACAAATTAACTTTAAAATATTTTAACATACTATGTCTATGTCATGTCCTCACGCCCACTTTCTAATTCAGCATGCATCTCACATTTACAGCACGCCAATTCATGATCCAGATTCTCACATCTCAGGAGTCTACAGCCACGTTTGGCTACTGGTCACAAAATGAACAGCACGAATTTAGATATAGAGACACTTTCAAATTCTAGAATGAGGCTTTTAGGTATTTCTTTTATAAAGAAGTGGCTCTAACAGCAGACAAGACTTATGAGAATAAACACAAATGAGCAGACATCTCATTCTGCTCTTCAGCTTCTCCCCCAAGTAACTCTAGAAATGAGTATAATGACACAGGGGGTTGGCGCACACCTCTAGACATGGCTATAATGACACACGGGGTTGGCGCACACCTCTAGACATGGCTATAATGACACACGGGTTGGCGCACACCTCTAGACATGAGAGCAATGACACACGGGGTTGGCGCACACCTCTAGACATGGCTATAATGACACACGGGGTTGGCGCACACCTCTAGACATGGGAGCAATGACACAGGGGGTTGGCGCACACCTCTAGACATGGCTATAATGACACACGGGGTTGGCGCACACCTCTAGACATGGGAGCAATGACACAGGGGGTTGGCGCACACCTCTAGACATGGCTATAATGACACACGGGTTGGCGCACACCTCTAGACATGGGAGCAATGACACAGGGGGTTGGCGCACACCTCTAGACATGGCTATAATGACACACGGGGTTGGCGCACACCTCTAGACATGGCTATAATGACACACGGGTTGGCGCACACCTCTAGACATGAGAGCAATGACACACGGGGTTGGCGCACACCTCTAGACATGGCTATAATGACACACGGGGTTGGCGCACACCTCTAGACATGGGAGCAATGACACACGGGGTTGGCGCACACCTCTAGACATGGGAGCAATGACACAGGGGGTTGGCGCACACCTCTAGACATGGCTATAATGACACACGGGTTGGCGCACACCTCTAGACATGAGAGCAATGACACAGAGGTTTGGCACACACCATTACTGAGAACTCAGGTAAAACAAAGAGGCCTTTCAAGGGCCTAGAGGTGATGAGGCATCACGAGAGGGGCTGCTGTCTACCTTCCAATTGACCCATCCTCTGTCGTTTTCATCCATGTTCTGCTTCAGCTGACCTCCATGGCTTGTCAAATAAAACTGAGGTAAGCAGAAAAAAAGAAGGAAAATGATCAGTTTAGTTCAGTATTTTACTTCCCTCATCACTCACCAGATGACCAGTGCAAGACAAAATATTTGTCACTGATTTAGAAAAAAGAATTGTCATCAACCCTGAGCAACCCTGGACTAGGTGGCAGAAAGGGCCTGTGTTAACCAGGGGGCAGAGAGGGCCTGTGTTAACTAGGGGGCAGAGAGGGCCTGTGTTAACTAGGGGGCAGAGAGGGCCTGTGTTAACTAGGGGGCAGAAAGGGCCTGTGTTAACTAGGGGGCAGAGAGGGCCTGTGTTAACTAGGGGGCAGAGAGGGCCTGTGTTAACTAGGGGGCAGAGAGGGCCTGTGTTAACTAGGGGGCAGAGAGGGCCTGTGTTAACTAGGGGGCAGAGAGGGCCTGTGTTAACTAGGGGGCAGAGAGGGCCTGTGTTAACTAGGGGGCAGAGAGGGCCTGTGTTAACTAGGGGGCAGAGAGGGCCTGTGTTAACTAGGGGGCAGAGAGGGCCTGTGTTAACTAGGGGGCAGAGAGGGCCTGTGTTAACTAGGGGGCAGAGAGGGCCTGTGTTAACTAGGGGGCAGAGAGGGCCTGTGTTAACTAGGGGGCAGAGAGGGCCTGTGTTAACTAGGGGGCAGAGAGGGCCTGTGTTAACTAGGGGGCAGAGAGGGCCTGTGTTAACTAGGGAGCAGAGAGGGCCTGTGTTAACTAGGGAGCAGAGAGGGCCTGTGTTAACTAGGGAGCAGAGAGGGCCTATGTTAACCAGGGGGCAGAAAGGGCCTGTGTTAACCAGGGGGCAGAGAGGGCCTATGTTAACCAGGGGGCAGAAAGGGCCTGTGTTAACCAGGGGGCAGAGAGGGCCTGTGTTAACCAGGGGGCAGAAAGGGCCTGTGTTAACTAGGGGGCAGAGAGGGCCTGTGTTAACTAGGGGGCAGAGAGGGCCTGTGTTAACTAGGGGGCAGAGAGGGCCTGTGTTAACTAGGGGGCAGAGAGGGCCTGTGTTAACTAGGGGGCAGAGAGGGCCTGTGTTAACTAGGGGGCAGAGAGGGCCTGTGTTAACTAGGGGGCAGAGAGGGCCTGTGTTAACTAGGGGGCAGAGAGGGCCTGTGTTAACTAGGGGGCAGAGAGGGCCTGTGTTAACTAGGGGGCAGAGAGGGCCTGTGTTAACTAGGGGGCAGAGAGGGCCTGTGTTAACTAGGGGGCAGAGAGGGCCTGTGTTAACTAGGGGGCAGAAAGGGCCTGTGTTAACTAGGGGGCAGAGAGGGCCTGTGTTAACTAGGGGGCAGAGAGGGCCTGTGTTAACTAGGGGGCAGAGAGGGCCTGTGTTAACTAGGGGGCAGAGAGGGCCTGTGTTAACTAGGGGGCAGAGAGGGCCTGTGTTAACTAGGGGGCAGAGAGGGCTGTGTTAACTAGGGGGCAGAGAGGGCCTGTATTAACCCACTGGCTGTGGCATCCCACCCACATTTTCTTCCCACTTCTTAGCTCAGAAGTTGTCATCTGTCTGCCATTGAGGATCATGCTGCAAACTCCCTCCCTTTCCTCAGGTTCTTATCCCCACCCCACCCCAGGGGGGAGGGGCTGCTGCCACTATTATTGTTGGTAGTTTTGCTGCTGTAAAGCCTTCCCTGACACCTACTTTACACCTGAATCAAAGATGCTGAGGGCCTTGTAAAGGAAAAAAAAATTACATGTGTGTATATATACATATATATGTATAATTGTGTGCATACGTGTATATGTATATATTTATGTATGTGTGTATATGTATATATAAAGACTGTTACTGAGGCAGGTACAGAATTATATGAAAACACAGTCCATACTACTCCATGTGGTAAGACAACACATCTAAGCACAGTACACACGGGAAGTTCTTGGTTCTCCATGTCTGAGGAAGGAGTCACAGCAGCAGTCAACTACTCTCCACAATCACTCCCAACTAAGTTTAAGAAATCCTTTTCAGAACTGTCAGAGGCTCAAGAGGAAATGTAAAAGACCCACAGCTAAGAGGCCCTGCTGTACACATCGGTACAGGGGCAGCCTCCCTCCCTCCCTCCCCACGTCCCGTGGCTGGAAGGAGTCAGAGCTGAGAACCTGGTGTGAAGACATGCACACGTCCTAAAACAAAGATGCTCAACCACACAGCAGTGAACAGACACCGAAATGTACAAGACTGGTGACTCATGTTCAAAGTATTTTTGTAGGAAAAAAAATGATCACATAAACATGATACAAGAAACCTCTAAGACTCTCGTGTAAGGGCAACATGGTGGATGGCCAAGAAAACTGAGTTTCCCTTCATACACACCTGCACAGGGTGTGATGCTCGCCGGTTTTCTGCATAGCATCGTTGAATCTGCTTATGAAGTTTCTTAATATCCTATAAAATTGCATAATGTAAAAAACAGTTATCAAAATCACCTAAGGCCATTCTGTGGTATTACAGGAATAGAAAAAGCAGAAGGAATGGTTAGGTAGGCAAAAATCTTTCTTTTAAAATCGAAGGACAGCTGGAGAGGCTGTGACACACGCCTTTAATCCAAGCACTTGGGAGGCAGAAGCAGGCGGATCTCTGTGAGTCTAAGGCCAGCCTGGTCTACAGAGTGAGTTCCAGAATAGACAAGGTTGTTACACAGAGAAACCCTGTCTCAAACTATCACTGTTGTGATAGTTTTCATTTGACTTTCCTACATACTGACAAAATGACTGTAAGTAAAGTTAATGTTCTATAATTCATCTGGCCTTTTACCCTTTAAAGTCTCTATCGATTCAAAATGCTAGCTAACACTGTCTTAACAGACAACAACAAAACCTTCTTTTTAGGATCTTGCTATTTCTACACTTTACCCCAGTGGCACTGGTAAAATGCAACATTTAAAACAAAATTTGTGTGTGTTTGCGTGCCTGGGTATGTGCCTGTGCACCATGGACAGACCAGAAGAGGGGGTCAGAAGCACTGAAACTGAAGTTCCACACGGTTGTGTGCCACCACATGGGTGCTAGGAACCAAACCTGGATCCTCTGCATGACCAGCAAGTACTCTTAACTGCTGAGCCATCTCATCTCTCCAGTCATGCTACGGACTTTTTTAAAATAAATTCTAAAACAAGATCTCACGAAATAGTCCTTGGCTTGCCTCAAATGTGCTATATATCCTAGGTTGGCCTAAAACTCTGAGATCCTCCTGCATCAGTGTCCCGGGTAATAGGGTTACAGACATGTGTATCATGTAACTCCATAGATCTTTATGACTAACATGTAGTTACAAAGTTTTACTATCTAATTATGAGTAAATGTCTCTATGCACATGCAGACATATACATAAGTATGTATACATGTATCACACACAGCACTTAATTTGGGAGTAAGAGATTTGGAAAGCCTTAAGATGTAGTTTAATATATTAATACTATCTGTAATACTACATAAGAGAATAAGACTGATTCAACCTAGTTCACATACAGAGATCTCATAATACCTTTAGCACCATCAAATCATCAAAACTACAGTCGATGACAAGGCGGAGGCTGCTATGAACACCATCTCTTCGAATGCGTTTCCTGTCACTTCCATCTGAACCGGATTCCAGCTGATGTTGTCGTTCTAATTTCTTTCTCTTGCGCTTTTCTTTTCGTTTTTCCCTAAAATTAGTAAACAAAATGTTTTATTTGTGTATTTAGACATTCACAAGACTTCTAATTAAACAAAAAACCAACTATGTTTATAAAGTCATGGTCCTATGAAGCATCTCTCTTCCGTGGGTAGAAAAGAGTCAGATAGTAGCAACTTTATTTACTCCATGCAATAACTTTATATGTGGAGGACATGACTTTGCAAATATAAGGCTTTCTTTAATGAATAACTGAATATATTATTCAGTAGTTTCATTACTGATACTATATTATGCCCAAGAAAAACTTAAAGAGTTAAGAAGAATTTTACTTTCATAACTCATCCACTAAATGATTTTCTAGCTCAATAATCATTGGGAATAAATATTAAAGAGAAAATTTCACTAAATTTACTAAAATAACAAAAAGAAAAGCCCAACATTTTTCTACTCTCTTATAAATTTTGGCAAGAGACCTGGCTGCAGCCTAAATGCTTTCATGTAAACCTGTTTTAGCCACATCCATGTCAGGCCAACGTTTGACCTTCCTGTGTTGTTGTTTTATCCCGTATCTAGGACACTGATACCGGCTGCCTTGTCTCAGCTGTTCTAACAGGTGTCCTGCTGTTCAGGCAGTGTTAGGGGAGAAAAGATGCGGAGACTCACATTACCAGTATTGCAGAAAGCGAAGTCACAATTTGAAGCATGTGTGCTTTTAACAGACACTCATTGTTAGCTAATCGCATGCGAAATCTTACTTTTTCCTAACTTGAGTTGTGAGGAAGACAACTATGAACAGGCCCCGAGACCCCACCCCTGAATAAGGTGCAGGGCACTCCGAAGCACGCAGAGGGCACACTCTGAAGCACGAACCTGCGCAGTTCTCGCTGCTCTTCCCACTGCTTTTGCTTCATCAGCTTCTTCATTTGTCGCTTAGATATTGGCTCAGTCCCTGCATCTAATCTTGGCTTGTGTCTCTCCTCATCACCTTCACTCACGCCTGGCTCTTTTTCCACATTAGGAGTCTCAACAGACACTGGCAGCATTTCAGATGACATATTTGTTGTTTCTGAAAATCTGGAGAGTGACATTTCTTTTTTACATGAACACGTTATTTACAAACAAAGCAAATAACCCAAATGGCCAAGAGATGCCTACAAATGTTAAACTCTATCCGTAATAAAAATACAAATTTAGATCGTTAAATTCCATTTATGGCAAAGATCTTTGACTATCACGTACATGAATTAAATACCATTCGTTGACAGTAATGGCAACGGACTGAAGAAACGGTATTTACACGTACTACTGAGGGTCATTGTATAGTTTTTCCAAAAGGCAAGTTATGTTTTGAGAGTTGTAATACACCGATACTGTCCTGTCTACCTTGAGCTGCCACGTTGACAGCCCGGGGTTACATGAAGGCAGCTCAATGGAGTGACTGCCCAGATGATATTGGTCTGTGGCCATATCTGTGAGGATTGTCTAGATTGTTTATTGATATGGAAGGGGCCAGCCTACTGTGGGTAGTGCCATCTCTAGGCAAGTGGTCCTGTGTCATATAAAATGTTAACTAAGAATAAGCCACAGTGTCTGCCTGAGAGCCTATCATGAATTCCATCAGTGATGAAATGTGAGCTAAAAGCATAAGCCAGAGACACCCTTCCTTCCCTTGCTTTTGGTCAGTGTTTTATCACAGCAAAAACTGGGACACGTTCTGATCTAGCAATTTATTTTCTTAGAATGAATCCTGAGTCAGAAATATACACTAAAATTTGCATTCATTCTAGCATTATTTTTAATTGTGAAAAGTCAGAACTTACTTGAGTGTCAGCAAAAAGTCAATAAATTATGATTCCTCTATAATATCAATTACATATACTCTATAAGGTCAGTTATGTATATTAAGTGGTCAGTAAAAATACTATTTCCAAAATTACTTATTAATAAATGGAAATGGCTATATTTTAAATCTGAGTATCAAAACAAATACTAATATTCATATTATATAAAATTATTTTTGAAAGCACACACACATCTTCAACTTTTGTTCATTGACATTTGATAACTTAATGATACAAAGTCTTCTTTCTCTAATAATTGTCACTGTATATCTATAATCCACTTTGTGGGTAAAAGCAAAATATGAAAATTGATTCATCAGTCTGTGAAATTCTTAGGGCTGACTGAAATAAGTCTCCATTTAAGTCTAAGCACATGCATCTTTATCCATACCAGCCAGAACTGAACCTGCTGATAAGAGGAAAGCTAAATACATTATGACTCAAACCTAGCTCCAACAGCAACTTTTCCTAGTAACCTAAAACCCTGAGGGTGACGGGGTTCTGAAGGGACCATGCAGACTGCACACTGTTGACAGCCAGCTCTGAAGACATTAAATCAAAAATGTATAGGGATAATGAAAAACAAGACTCATTAAACATGCAAACTTAAAAACAAAACTAAAATTCAAAGGAAAACGTTTTATGAAACAAATTTTTAATTTCTGTTTATCGGTGGCAATATTTTTCAGTAGTTCTCTATATTGTTGGAAAATCTGGACATGTTGAACTGTGAGACTTACAAAAGCCTCGTTTTATGACTCACCTCCACTAGGGGGAAGCCTCTGTCTTTCACATCTAAACGTTTCAAGTTAAATTTAATTTGACCTATCACAGAATGGTGACATTTCTGAACAGCCTATCAAAAATAAGGAAACACGACCTAGTTCTAATATTAATTTATTTTAGCGATTCTCAAAACACGGTGCTGGGTGACTTCCCTACGCTTTAATTAAACGAGCCAGGCGTACTGAAACACGTATGCGTGAAATGCAGATAAAATACTGGCCGGCTGTCTTATTTTGGCCAGACTTTACCAAGACAGCTTCCTCTCCGACTGTCTACCGTACAACAGACAGCACTGTGTGCGAATTTGCGGCAGTTATCCGTTATGCAGACCATGGCCCTGTCGAGCATACTTTGGGGTTTGGGACACTTGGCGCGAGTCTCCCCGACCGGCAGCGTTGCCCAGGGTACACTTTCATTCACTAAGCCCAGTGAAGCAAGTCTGTAAGAGCATGTTAGAGGAAGCCTGCAACGTGCGAGTGGAACTTTACTGTAGCACCATTTTCTTTTCTTTTCTTTTAAGGACGGCTAATTCACGGATATAGGTTACCAGACGGGGTCACACAGCGCGGACCTGAGTGGCGAGGGCTCAGGGCGCCTGGTGTGGCGAGAGCAAACATCGTCAAAGCCCAGCCTAACGTCCCGACGCCGGCTGACACAGGGCAGCCCCGCGCGGCTTGAAGGTTCTCTTCCCGGGGACCGAGCGTCTCAGCGACACGTGCGGCTCCCGATCTTCAGCTGCTCCTCCTCCTCCTCCTCCTCCTCCTCCTCCTCCTCCTCCTCCGCTCACCGCGAGGCTCGGCCGCACCTGCGGCGCCGCCCCCGGGCCCCTCCCTCCCTCCCTCCCCCCGCCGCCGGGCACGCGGCCCGGGGAAGGCACCTGGCCCGCTCCCTGACAACGCGGCAGCCCTGCGGCGGCCCCCGGGCCCCGCACTCCTCTTCCGGCCCCACTTCCGGCCCCGACCCCCACCGACAACCGAAACCGAGAGGCCCGCGCGGCCCCGGGCACGCGCACGCTCAGACACAGGCCCGCCGTGCGTGCGTGCGTGCGTCCGCGAACGCGGCCCCAGGTGACCAATCAGGCCGCGGCAAGGAAGGCCGCGGGGAGGGGCGGGGGACGCGCCCCATGACGTCACTTCCCCGGAGACCCGGCAACCACTTCCCAGGCTCTGCCCTCTCCTCCGGAAGCCCTGACTGCGGCGGAGGGCGGCGTGCTTGGCGTTCCTCGAGCATCCATCCGAAAGGATACCAAGGAGGAGCAGCCGCGCGCGACAGCCGCAGTGCCATATTTACCGAGCCGCGGGGCCGATGGGGAACGCCGGGCTGCGGTCGGAAAGCTTTGCTGAGGTGCCCGCCGCTCCACGCGTCCAGTCCTCCTTCAGAAACTTCAACTCCCAGAGGCGGTGGCTGCACGCCTGGTTACGGCGCTTGCGGCTTACGTCATCGACCTGCGCCAATTACAAACGCCTAAATTGGGGAGGGAGGAGGGGCTTTTAGGGGGCGGGGTCAAGACCTGGGTTTTGTTAGGAAGGTTGCAGCTACCACCTGGCCAGAGTTGAGTTTGTACTCGCGTCTACGCTCCCATCGGGAAAGGAGGACAGCCCCACTTAAAGAAATTAAAATACGAAACAGAAGAAATGCTCGTCTCGGTGTGGAGACGATGACCTGTTGCCCAAATGATTGCTGATTTACATAGGAAAAAGTTACCAAGAACACATTGTGTTTTTCCTAAGTGGAAAAAATTTAAAGTGAGGTTCTTAATAAAAATGCATTGACGTTGGGAGTCTTAATATGCTATTTTGCAAAGCACCAGGGATATCGCTTGTAATACTTGACCTTATATAATCTTTTTGCTAAATATAGACCAAGTCAACCGAGGGGAAAAAATATTCAGTTATGTAGCTTGACTTCTTTAAAAATTAATTTGCCCTTTTTGATGTAATTTGGAGATTAAAAACTATTTTCAAATTTTTGAATAGAAGTCATCCGACCTTTCAGAATTGAAAGAACCGTGCTGTGGATTTTTCTTGATGCTTGACCTTTGAACATGATTACAGGCTCAGACATCTCTAAATGTCCTGGAAAAACTGAAGCCTTGCTTTAAAACCTCCAGTTGTACTTGGGATGTGAGCCGGGATTCTGTTGTGGATCTCTCAAGTCTGAGGGATTTCTGTTAACTGAGCTTTGGCACAAACTCTGGATCCATTTGTGATCTGTTAATAGGACATCTTTTTTCAGCTGCCTCCATATCAGGGCAGAGAGTAGCTGAGGAAGGATTAGTAATTGGATATGGAGCCCTTCACATGTAGGTCATTAGATTCAGGCTGGCGTAGTAGTGTGCCAAATCTTTCAGCAGCTGTTCAGTTGCCCCTGTGGGATCTGCTTTATAAATAATGAAACATTTTTAGAGGTAATGCCTAGCATCCTCGATATTTAAAAGGTGTTTTTTTTTTTTTTTAAGTTATGAGAAAGTCCTCATTTTAATGATGTCAGCAAATTTTGACTTAGCTACTTGATCTTGTAGTTGCAGGATCAATCTGAAGTATGCTTTAAAAAAAAAAAGTACCAGGAAAAACTGCAGAAAAACAGAAACATATAAAAAGTTTAAGATAAGGTCATGTGGTATGAAGCTGTCATTGATTTATAAGACTCCTGTTTAACTTATTTAACAGTCATGAGTTTGTCTTAGGATTTTATGGAATGATAACTAAATGATTATTTCTGTCCTAAAGGAATTGGGGCTCCAGAAGTTACTCTGTATTTAAGATGCCTATCGATACAAAGGAACAAGTGAGCACATGGTTCTTGAGCACATGGTTTCAGAGATCTTACAATTTTTCGACATCTTGGAAAGTAAGCAGTTTCCAAATGTAAAGAATTTACAATGCTGGGAACAGTGAAAAACTAAAGTCCAAAATGTGATGATGGTGTTTTGTTTTGTTTTGTTTGTTTTTTCGAGACAAGGTTTGTCTGTAGCTTTGGAGCCTAACTTGGCACTCACTCTGGAGACCAGGCTGGCCTCGAACTCCCAGAGATACACCTGCCTTTACTTCCCGAGGGCTGGGATTAAAGGCATGTGCCACCAATGCCCTGATAGTTTTACACAGTGAAAAGCAATGGGTAGAATAAGGAAGAAAGGAGACAGTGTAGTTATAAAGAGCTTCTAATTTGAACGATAGTAGAACACTTCCATTAACTGGGCCATTTAGAGAACACTAGAAGGAAATTGGACATAAAAAAAATTAGCAAGCTTGGATTTGAATATATGTAGAATGTGGGGGATCTGCAGGCATCTAAATAGAAAGACTTCAAACCCACTAGTACGTGTTTGTACTTTGAGCCCACAGAAGAGGTTTCTACTGGTCATGAGCCTGCTATATCTGTGGAATCAGGAGTGTAACAAAGGAGAGAAGATACCTGCAGGGAAGCCTGAGAGGGCGTTTCCCTTTTAATCAGAGTACAAGCTCCAGGTGGCAATATGGCCCCAGTGATAGCAGACCTTAGGTTTTGAAAGAGCAGTCAGAAGTTGAATTTGTGTGAAATCTGGTTTGGAGGTATTGACACTGCTTTGCTGTGTAAAATTCTGAGGAACCATGACAGAAAGGTTTCTAGAGAAGTTAAAAATAGTGCTACATGCATAAAACTGAGAAAATCATATCCCTGCTTCTTAGCTACCTGCACAGCTATGTACCTTGTAGCAATCCCCATCACCAAGATAGGGAATCTGATATCTGTCCGAGTCAGCAAGTGGATGGATTCAGAAACTGGTAAATGTATATAATGAACTCTTAGCCCTGAAAAACAAGATCTTGCCATCTGCCTCCATATGAATGAGCTTAGAAGTCATTGTGCTGTCAAGTAAGCTTAAGTATTTTGTGTTCTCACTTGTGTGTGGAAAATAATATTCAAGTATACAGAAATGGGGAGTAAAGCAGCCGTTAGGAGGAAGGGGAAGCTCTGCGGGGGAGGGGGTAAGATACGAGTCATCGTAACAGGTAAGATAAATAAGAGTGGAGAGTAAATGTGTAACCCGAGGACTGCTGGCCATGGAGTTGTTCTGTATATTATTTTCATACTAATGAAGTGGTTTTAGCTGCTTTTATCACAAAGGAAACAAAACAAGTTGGCTAACTGTGAAATGATGGATGTGTTAATTTGCTTCACCATAGCAACCTTTTTACTATTCATATCTAGCCCATAGCATTATGTTGTATGCCTTAAATGTATGCAATTACATTTATGGAAAAAAAAGAGTTGATGTGAGTTAATCACAAGTAAATATTGAGCAAATCTGTGCACCAATTTCAGACAATTGGCAGCCAGTTAAAGTTGGACCACAGATTGTCAAGTAAGAAGACGGCTACAGAGAGAACAGAATTTTAGGGCACAAAACATGGTAATAAATGCAGTTATGAGCTTCTCAGTATGTTTGGCCACATTGGGAAGTCACTAAAAATTTCATTTTTTGTCAGTCTAGTTGTGACTTTAAGTCTGAGTACTCCAGCAAGTTGGGAGTGGTAGGTGGGGGTCAGAGTAGCACTTGTGAATAATTTTAGACTGAAGAGCCCAAATGGAATCAAATCTAAAACATGCCTTGAAAGGTATCTAAAAAGAAGAAATAACTTCTCAACTATATTTATTTCAACTGGCACTTTGATTGAATTAGAGAATAGGGAAAAATTTAAAAGATATCTTAAAGTACCTTGTAATTCATAAACATTGAAGATGCTGGGACGATGCCTAGGGAGGAACACCTGTGGACTTCCTGAATCTTCTCATAGAAACAAGAGGAGCATCTAGTGTGGCCAGCTGTCTCTGACGGCTGTAACTAGGCAGAAAAGAATCTGAAAGCCCCGAGAACAGGAGGGTCACTACCTGCCCAGCATTTGCTGCAAAGTAAGGGATACTACCTGATGCCAACAAGAAAACTGGCCTGGCAGGTGGTCCAGCAGCTCAAATCCGAGGTGAGTGTAAAAGAATCAGCAGAAAAGCTCTGAAGTTGCCACTGTGGAATTAGTAAAATCTGCATAGGGGGCACTGCTCTGGAGCTAAGCCCAGCACCTTAAAGACACTGCTCGGGTCTCAACTGAACAGGACCAGACAGCAGGAAGAAGAAAAAAGTCCAGATGCAAGTGAAGGAAGAGCAGAGATAAAGATGGTGACACCAGGACATGTGTGCCATTTTACGAAATTGACAGAAGGTATTTGTAGTCTTGAGACTATAAAAGCCCCCCCCCCTTAAAAGTACAGATAATGCCCAGCTGGTAAGATGGCTTAGTGAATAGGATGCTTGCTGGCAAGCCTGAGGACCTAACTTCAATCTACAGGACCCTCAGGAGGAAGGTGACTTGACACCTGAAAGTTGCACTCTGACTCCACCCAGGTCCATGGCATAGGCTCACTCACAGTAAGAATACTACACTAAAGGATTATGATTGGGTTCCATTTAAAGGTGCTGCAATACAAAATGAACAATGACGCAGATAGAGGGATAAAGCTATCCTCCAGTATTTCAGAGTAAACATGCAGACATTTTTAAGTGATAAAACATGAACAATACAGAAAATTAAGAAATAGACTGCTTTGAGAAAGAAATTTGAAGAAAGTGGTGGTTGAGAAAAGAATGAGTATTAAAAAGTGTGTGCATAAGGCATGCCCAAAGGCCTAGCCAGTGAAATACAATCGGAAAAGGAAAAACAAGAAAATTACAGATGGCATGATTGTCTATCTATATAAAAAACAAAACAAAAGTTTCCCAAATCCTCATTTCACTAATTAGCAATTATAGCAGAATTTTAGGACAAGAAGTCAACACCCAAAATCCAGTTGGTCTATGAGCCAGCAATGTACAGTCTGATCTTGAAATTAAAACTGCTAACTCCCACCTTGTGACATAGATAGAAACCTAATAAATTTGTAAAGAGTTTAAAGGAGGAAATCTGAAAGACTGATGGAAAACTCAAGATCCAAGTAAATTCAGAGATGTTCGCATGTGCTGGAGATTCAAGACCCTAAGAACATGGATACCTACCACCCATGTAGCCTACGAATGCCAAAAAAAAAAAAAAAAAAAAAAAAAAAAAAAATCCAAACCTTAACACATCAATGTGGGCTATGTCAAAGGAACACATCAGTGGAATTGAAAGAACTCACGATGTGTGTGTGTGTGTGTATGGGACCGGGTGGAGGGTTGTATTCACATGTATAGTGGGTGTGGGTGTTTGTGAGTTTTCGAAAATACTTGAGTGCTCCGATGCCTGGCTGCTTACATGGATGCTGGGGATGTGAATTCTCATGTTACAGACTAAGCCATCTTCCTAAATCACCTGAAAGAACTCTGAATAAGAAAAAAAAAAAGCATTTTACTCTGAGTGAATAAAAAATAAGCAAGATTAGTAAAGTAGTATTGGGCTATGTCTCAAAGTCTAAAGTATCTGAGTTCTAATGAAAAGGATTAAATAAGTAATTGGGCAAGAGAAGACAAGTAGCATACCAGAAGAAACCCTAATAATTCATGTCACTACTCCACTGCTAGGGAGAAATATAGCTCCCTCTATAGAGAGGGTTAGAGCATAGTACTTTCTTCCAAAGAGTCCAGAATAAAGAATGAGAATAAAAATTAAGCATAATTATACATGGAGGATTCTGTCAGCAGTGATCAGTCCTGGACTCGGATTAACCATACCACTGACAGATCACATTGATCATCTCAAACAATCTGATAAAAACATTGAATGCAGTGGTCTTCTACCGGAGTAACCACAGTTAATATTCCAAAGTTTCCAACTGGAGAAAATTTTACAAAGTACCGAAGAGGATTCCTCAATATTGTCACAGCCAAGAAGAGTCCCAGGGGACATGGCAATCAAATGTAATGTACCCTGGATAGGACACTGAAACAGGGGAAAGGATCATCAAAGGCAGGCACTGACAAGGTAGCTCGTGACTAATTCTAGTTACTTCTGAGGGCTCCTGCACACGTGGTACAGACAATTATACTCAGGCACAGACATATATACATAAAATAGAGATCTAAAACAACAAATGGAATCTGAATAGTATGGCTTCTAGTTAACGACTTGATTATTAATATTAGATCTACCCTATGGATGTAAAACCTTAGCCTTAGATGTAATTAGATGCAGCCTATATGTGAAATCAATATACTATTGTAGTTATATTTTGTGAGTCTAACAAAAAATAGACTAGAATATACAGAATATAAGAAAATATAGGTAAGATATGAAAAACAAAATATGAATAATTATAATAATTAGTAATAATTATTGGTTTGGGTGTATATTCTTTTAACCCGTTTTGTGCTCACATCTCTATCTATATTTAAGCAGGAAATTATCTCATTATCTGTATTAGCTATTTAGTAATCTACTTCCAAACTACAGTAGGTCTATGAATGAACATACTTGCATGCTTTTTAAATGGCTTCATATTGAATTGATGAACCTTAATTTATTGAACTGATTCTTGTCATTGAATAAACATCTGAAATTTTGCTGTGTCACAAAATGATGATGTAGACTGAGTTTCTGTCCTGCCTGGTCCCACAGCCGTTTAGTCCCAAATAAACACACAGGGCCTTACATGAATCATAAACTGTTTGGCCAATGACTTGGGCTTCTTCCTGGCTCAATCTCTCTTAATTATTAACCCATTTCTACTAATCTATGTATTTCCACATGGTCTTGGACTTACCAGTGATGCCAGGTCCCCTTTCTTCCTCAGCAACTTGGTGGAGTCTCTCCAGCGGCTCCTCTCTGCCTCCCTCTTCCCAGCATTCTCCTAGTCTGGTAGCCCCGCCTATACTTCCTGCCTGGCTACTAGCCAGTCAGCATTTTATTAGACCAATAAGAGAAACACATTCACAGCATACAGAAGGACAGTTACCCCATCACGATGTGACATATTGTATGTTATTTTCATATACTTTAAGATTAGTTCAATTCCACAAAGTATTAATATTTAAAGAGTGTGTTTCCTCCCATAGTGGCCACTTCTTTGTTTTCATCTCAGTTTCCAACTTTGGATTAGGGTCACTATCTTCTGCTGAAGTAGATTGTTTCCTTTTGAGACAGAGCCTTACTATGCATACCCTCGGCTGGCCTAGAGCTTTCTATGTAGACAAAGCTGGCCTTCAACCCACAGACAATCCCCTGCTTCTGCCTCCAAGCAGCTGGGATAAAAGGTGGGTGCGATCATATCTTGCCTGAAGTAAAATTTTTAAAGATAACTTTTAGAGGGATCTTTTTCCTTTTTTCGGGAAACATGTTTACTTCTGTTTTAGGATTAAAACGCTTATTTACACAGTATAGAATACTATGCTGATAATTGTGATAGGTGTAAACTGCAGATTAATATTATTTGTTCTGCACATTGAAGTCATCATTCTAAGACAGTGGTTCTCAGCCTTCCTAGTGCTGTGAATCTTTAATACAGTTCCTTGTGTTGTGACCCCTCCAACCATGAAATTATTTCATTGCTACTTCATAACTGTAATGTTGCTATTGTTATGAATGATAACGTAAATATCTGATCTGCATCTCCTGTGAAAGGGTCATTGGACCCTCAAAGGGGTCGGTTTTCATTGGTGGTGTCAATAATTATGTGTTTGTCTGTTTGTTTATCTTACCCTTTTAGGGAGAGCTATCTTCTTATCTGGCCCTTCACATATCTGTTAGTCTGCACTTTGATTATGATGTTCCTGAGCCAGTGTGCTCTGCAGGCATGCATGCGTGTGATATCGTTCTGCTTGAAGTTTGTAGAGCCTCGTAAATCTATTTGATGTCTGCATCTATGATAGGAAGAAAAAATAGCTCCCCCAAAGTGCGCATGTCTTAATCAGCAGAAAGCATCCATGTTAGTAATGTAGATTAATTTAGGTCACTAATCAGATGACCCCAAGTAAAAAGACTGTGTTGGGTTATCCACATAGGCCTGATACACAGTGGAAGAAGCAGACAGAAGAGGTGGCCAGAGTGATCTGAGCCTGAAGGATTCACTCCACTCCTGCTGATTTTGAAGGTGTAGAGATTGGGCTCTGAGACAAAGAACACAGGCAGCTCCCAAAAAGCTGGAAGCTACAAGGAAATGAATTCTCCCCTAAAGTCTTCGGAAAGCGGTACGCCATGCCACATCATGATTTCAGCCCAGAGGTGCTCTTGGAGAAGCTCCGACTTCCAGGACTGGAGGACAGAATTGTTCTACGACAGCTACTGAGTTAACACGGTTCTCTAGAAGTCCTGGGGGATGTCTTCAGGCATCATCCTTTACCTGCACTCTGTCCTTCACCACTTGACCCATCTTAAGTGTTTTATATCTTAATGTATCGTAAGTATTATATACATGTAATATATCTTAAGTATTATGCATTGGTAGTTGCTTCAAAACTATTGGCTTCTGATTCTGCTGTAAATGAATTCATTTGTTTAGCTCTATAAATAATTTGTCTGTAAATGTAATTGAATTATATTATGTAGACCTTTACAAGAAATTTGTACTTATACTCAACATTTAGGCTTAAAATTTCCATTTTAAAAGGGCAATGAAATTGTATTGTTATTTATTCTTTATTGTTTTATCAAAATTAAATGTTTATCTTCTTTATACTCATCTGTTGAAATCATTTCTACAAGTTCTCTTCTGTCTGTTAACCCAGTTCTGAGTGACCAGACGTAGTATTAGAATCCTCTTAAGTTAGCATGATGCACAAGGTTTTTCTGATTATTGACAAATATGTGTATATGTGTTTATGTATGTTTACTTAATTCTGTTTTGAAAATGACTATGTTTTTAATCTTAGATTCCAAATGTCTCATGCTTAAGTCTCAATTTTACTTTCATTGAAGTTAGTAATTTAATATATCTTTATTTTAACAAAATCTTCAATAACATTTGTTAAAATAGTTATATATGTATATATATGTATATATATGTATATATACACTATTTAGTAATATATATATATATATATATATATATATATATATATATATATATTCTAGCGTGCCTTGGGATGAAAGAATGTTCTTAATGAAGTATGTTTCTCAGGATTCCATCAAAATGCTAAGTCCCTTACTAAATTAAAAATGCCATCACACTGAAACAGTATGAGATATTTTGGGGGGGGCGTGGTTTAGAGACAGGGTTTCTCTGTGTAGCTTTGGAGGCTGTCCTGGAACCAGCTCTGTTAGACCAGGCTGGTCTTGAACTCACAGAGATCCTCCTGCCTCTGCCTACCAAGTGCTGGGATTAAAGGCATGCACCACCACTGACTGGCAAAACAGTATGAGATTTTAGGAGTAATTTCAAGTGTCCTAAATTTTCCTCCCTCCCCCTCCCTCCGTCCCTCCCTCCGTCCCTCCCTCCCTCCCATATCACACTCTTTTTTAAGAACAGAGCAAAATGTTCTGATGACACAGATAGGCTTTTCTTCCTAGGGCTATCACACATCCTGACTTGCCACATCTATATCAAATAGGATAACTCATTTCCTTCTAACCTTTAGTGGACTAAAGTTCATCTATCTTCTAATCTAGGGAAATAAGTTAACTCCTAACAACCTATGCAACCTATGATACTCAACACAACACACCTGTACTTTGGAACCAGCCATCCATCTTTAATTTCATTCCGCACTGGCCAAGCAGCTTGGCAGTGTGGCAGGGCTGGGTACCACCAAAGGGGTTTTGAAATGTATTATCTGCCTTTGTGCTGATTAGGGCAGATCAGCATCTCTTGTATTGTCTGCCTGGAGTGCCCATCACAGAAACAAGGGTTCCATCAACTTCCACATTAAATTGTCATTGTCTTATGAAAGGACATCCCCTTTAGTTAATAACAAAACCAATTTCATCCCACGTTCAAAAATTCAATTTCTTGTGTAATCCCAACTTTAGTGTTTTTTAGGTAAGCAAAGATTTCTATGTTCTTTAAAGTAGTTTTTATCAATTAACCTGAGCCAAGAGGAAATGACTGTTGTGATGGCCAAATATAAACTATAGTATTGATGCCAGCTTTTACTTTATTCTGGGCTGTCATTCTTTCCTGCTTTATGTGCCATGCAAAACAGGTGGCGAGTTTAGGAGACGTCTCTCACATATGCTGTACACGGTTTGCTCTGTGTGGCAGAGCAACAAAGGCTAGTGCTGTGTGCCTTACACAGTTCTCTTGAGTATGGAAGTGATGCCATTCTTAGTTCATCTCAGTGAAACAACCACGAGACGTCTTCTCCAATGTCTTTGTAAAAGGAGAAATATAAGCCAAATATAAAGGGATGATGCTATGACCAACAGAAGCAGCCTATTGCACGTCTTGTGTTGAATGGTTACTAAATGTAGTGCATTCTAGTGGGAATCAAATGCTCAAATGAAACAGCACTCCCTTGATTAGGTAATAGTGATATGCCTTTTATTGGTTGGACTCTGATACAACCACCTGACAACGGCTAGAACTTTACCCAAAGAGACACGTATCACACACCACATAGTCTAACGATTGCTGTAAATGTGTGCAACTGTGACTCTGAGATGAAAATACAAGACAGTTCTTACACACCAGAATAAGATTACAAATAGGTCTTGATTGAAAAAAGGAAGTACCAAGCAATTTCATTGTATATGGACACCTGATATCCACAAAATTTTTCCTGAAAAGCTGTGTGTGTGTGTGTGTGTGTGTGTGTGAGAGAGAGAGAGAGAGAGAGAGAGAGAGAGAGAGAAGAGAGAGAGAGAGAGAGAGAGAGAGAGAGAGAGAGAGAGAGAGAGACTACCCTTTTCTGTGCAGCCCCAGGAAAACTGGTAATAACAAATGAAGTTCTACTCTCATGAGGAGATTAAAATAATTTTCAGTTTTGCATATGAAAACACACTTTAAATGAAATGCTTCAGTTTGGAGAGTTTTAAATTTTACATTTCCTTTTGCAGCCCTACTGCTTACTATCTTTTACCTAAGTTGTCTGAAAGACCTAAGCTCCAGGTTAGGGGAGAACCCATTTTCTACGTAAAACATGGCCATGAGTATTTTTCATAGTATTTTTCATAGTATTTTCCAATAACCCTTGGTACCAGAGTTTCTTCTTCTACCTCCCCTCCACAGACATACCATGCCACCTGCTCTGGTGGCCTCAGTTGGCCTACTAACACATTAATGGTGGCCTTTCTGGTTTGCTCCAACCTCTGTAGTTTCACATACTAAGAACAATCAGCCACATTTCCAGGATAGAAGACCTAATACAATATTATCTTTATCAGTAGCAGTATGACTTAGTTTAAGTTATAAAATTGAGTGATTTTTATAATGGTTTATGAGCAGTATAAAAATTAAAGAATAAGTCAGGTGATGGTGGCACACACCTTTAATCCCAGCACTCAGGAGGCAGAGGCAGGTGGATCTCTGTGAGTTCCAGGCCAACCTGGGCTACAGAGTAAGTTCCAGGACAGCTAGGGCTACACAGAGAAACCGTTTAAAAAACCAAACAACAACAACAAAAAACCCCTATTAACGATGTGTTCTGTTCTAGTTCAGTCAGGTTCAGTGGGGTTGGGGCTAATTGTACTTCACC
Source organism: Cricetulus griseus (assembly GCF_003668045.3). Classification (NCBI taxonomy): domain Eukaryota; kingdom Metazoa; phylum Chordata; class Mammalia; order Rodentia; family Cricetidae; genus Cricetulus; species Cricetulus griseus. Next base: position 21,493,312 of record NW_023276806.1, read on the forward strand.
ACGTTTTTATTAGAAATAGGGAAATATTCTAATAGGCAGTTAATGTTCTAGCTTTGGTGATGATTCTGTACTTGAGCAGAAAAGTATCACAGTCAGGTTTTTTGTTTGTTTGTTTGTTGGCATAGCTCCTTGATGCTTCCGCATTTATGCTTTTGTAGGACTATGGACTGGTTTACTTTGGCTCTCAAGATGAAAACTTCCTTGATTTTCCTAATTGAATGAAACACATTTCTTAAAAGTGAAAGACCAAAAACTATAGCCCACCTATGTTTAATCATTAATAGTCAGCCCTCCCATGAACTTAGGTCCTGATTTTGGAGTTTGGAATCTGACCTTTCCCCTATAGATAAACACTGTTGTCGCAGATTCTGAAGAGGGTCACTTCCTTGCAGGCTGCCACCAGAAGAGTCCACTTCTCAGCGACTCCTGGGAAGTGGATGTGGCAGAAGGGAGCCGGGCAGCATGATTCTCCTAGCAGTGCTTTTCCTCTGCTTCTTTTCCTCATACTCTGCCTCTGTTAAAGGTAAGTGTGTGTATCCTTTTCCTAAACTTGAGTCTCTCTCTCTCTCTCTCTCTCTCTCTCTCTCTCTCTCTCTCTCTCTCTCTGTGTGTGTGTGTGTGTGTGTGTGTGTATGTAAAGAGTTCCTAACTACGCAATTTTTGAAAGTATATAAGGTTGGAATATTTGGGGGTAAGTGACTAAAGTGGAAATGAAAAAACATCAATTTCTGGCTCTGTTTTACGAGAGTGGAGGTCCCTTTTTGTTTCAGTCCGCCATACCCGAGACAAGTGTGTTTCTAGCTTCGGTTTGTTATTCCTGGAAAAAGAGTTGAGCTATTGTTACCTGCTGACAGACACACAGAATGCAGTGCCTTCATTTGAATTGTAAAATGGGATTTTAAAAACCCAGTCCCGAAATTTCCTTCCAGTTGCTTAGCAATGGGACAGCAAGAAGAATCGCACCCAATTGGGGGAAAAAAAGGCATTTGATTGCCAAAGAATTATGAATGAAATGGTAGAGCATGTATGGAATTCTATTGGCATTCAAGGGGCATAGAATAATCCAAGTCAGTGAATTAAAGAAAATAAAGCTATATGATATGGATTTAAGAAATAAAACATCTTTAAAAATAGTGTTACCAGTTTCTGTTTTAAGATGAAACTCACTTTAAAAACATATGAATTGATAACATCAGAAAAAAAAATGGAGGAAAGCCTTTCACAAGGAATGGTTTCAAAGTGGTGTTTCAAATGTGTTGATAGGTCATCTATGAATCCACCAGCTATGAACTCTTTGGCCTTCTGATTGTTGCCTTGTATAAAGATGTCACTTTTTACAGTTCATAAAGAGATAACTGTTAAAACCAATTGATCTAAAGGCAACCTGTTATGGTAGGGGTAACTTGGAGTATTGTGAACTCTGAGTAACATAAAATAATCACACACAAACTTGTAAAAATTTGTTTGGGGTAAATGTGACTTTTGATCATAAAGTGAAGTTTGTCTCGAGATGCTTGTGTGTGTGTGTGTATGTGTGTGTGTATGTGTGTGTGTATGTGTGTGTGTATGTGTGTGTGTGTGAGTGTGTGTGTGTGAGTGTGTGTGTGAGTGTGTGTGTATGTGTGTGTATGTGTGTGTGTGAGTGTGTGTGTGTGTGAGTGTGTGTGTGTATGTGTGAGTGTGTGTGTATGTGTGTGTGAGTGTGTGTGTGTATGTGTGTGTGTGTGAGTGTGTGTGTGTGTGAGTGTGTGTGTCTGTGTGTATGTCTGTGTGTATGTGTGTGTGTGTATGTGTGTATGTGTGTGTGTATGTGTGTGTGTGAGTGTGTGTATGTGTGTGTGAGTGTGTGTATGTGTGTGTGTGTGAGTGTGTGTATGTGTGTGTATGTGTGTGTGAGTGTGTGTGTATGTGTGAGTGTGTGTGTATGTGTGTGTGTGAGTGTGTGTGTATGTGTGTATGTGTGTGTGTGTGAGTGTGTGTGTGTGTGTGAGTGTGTGTGTCTGTGTGTATGTCTGTGTGTATGTGTGTGTGTGTATGTGTGTGTGTGAGTGTGTGTGTATGTGTGTGTGTGTGAGTGTGTGTGTGTGTGTGAGTGTGTGTGTCTGTGTGTATGTCTGTGTGTATGTGTGTGTGTGTATTGTGTGTGTGTGTATGTGTGTGTGTGAGTGTGTGTGTGTGTGTGTGTGTGTGTGTGTGTGTGTGTGTGTGAAATTTCTACAGGGAAGAGGAACAGCTGTTACTACAGCAAGATAGAGAGGGCTACAATTCAGTTATTTCACCTGAGCAAATAGATTCTTACACTAGAGGGATTGTTTTCAGCACTTTTAAAATCAGTAGTGTTTAAGAGACAACCCTTCCTTTGGTGAAACACAAAAACTTGTAAACCACATCTGACTTGGAACTGTTAGAAGGCAGTGTTTTACTGTTTGTCTAATATCATTTAAACAGTAGACTATGGAACTCCATATCATGATTATTTTTGAAAAAAAATAATGGAGACATAGTAGTTACTGTGACTTCTTTTTAAATTCCCATTCTGTAAAGGAAACACAGCAAACACACACACACACACACACACACACACACACACACACATCAGCAGCAGGAGTACACAGGCATGCCACCTGCGCATGGGGAAAATGTGGCCTAGAACATGACAGTTTGTTGTGTACAAGCTCAGTGACAAATCCAGGTTTTCAGAACTGAAAGCTTGTGCAACTGAGAGGCCGTCTTTGCTGAAACACTACAAAAATATCTTGTGCTTACAAAGGTTACTGAGAAAAGATAAGGACTGCCTACAGGTTGCTCAGACCCTCTTCCCTTCCAAAGTCTTACAAGGACCCTGGGCAAGTGAGGGGCCCAGAGCTTATGCTTTTTTGCATGAGTTTCTTCATTTCATTCAGAAGACTTTCTTATACTAAATATCACAAACACATAATACAGGACTCCGTTCTCTCCATCTACAAGGAGTAAGTAGCCTTTGGTGTTAGAGGATCATGATTTCATTGTAGATTCTGTGCCCTCACGATTGATATTTAACCAGCAAAGGACATGAGCTGGCTCTGCCTTCCTACTAACCTTAGGATGAAGGATAATATGGAGGTCAGTCTGATTTATTGAGTGTGAACTTCTAAGGCCCAAGTTTCCCCTGGCTGTTATTGATTGTAGCTGGTAATAATGGATCTGTTCTCAATGCTGACTTGGGATTTTTGTTTTGTTTTTTAATGTAGGGCTTTTACTTTCTGTTTGTTTTGTCACCTCTATCCTTCATATTGGCTTCTTCATTTCTGGTCTTCACTCAGTCCCTGACCCCACCTTCCTTTGTAGACTGTTTGCATTAATCACATCCCGTCTCTCCTGCCTGATACTTGCTGCCAGATTCTTGAACTCTTTTACCTCTTCCCTTACCTCTGAAACATCTCCTGAAGCCTCACTCTCACTTACCTCTGTTTGCCTCCTTGCTTAAGTCAGTTAGCAGTGCTATTACACTGCCTCAACTTTTGGAACAAAAATGCCATTATGTCTATTCTAAAGACCAAGCCTAAAACAGGAACACAGTCACTCATATATTGGATGTCCAGTGTTGCCAGACCCCTGAACAAAAACAGAGAAAGATCTGGGGAAGAGTGGCAAGTAACACTGGAGCACAGTCTAGACCATTGGACTCTCTTAAACTTTGAGCATTTGATGGAAAGGACAGACACTTGAGGCCTGCTGAAAGAGGTAGGAGAAGCAGAGGGAGAGCTGGGCCCATCCTGCTCTGAGCTTCAGTGGCCCAGTGTAGTCAAGAGCTGATGTGTCCCTTGATTCCTTGTTATTGGTAAAGTAGAAGCTAGAAAACATCAGTGTAATAGTTTTGAAAGCTTTCACAAAACCTAAACTTCTGAGTCTTCACTGTGTGCAGGTTGTGGGGGTTGAACTTAGAGTGAGTCTTTGTCAGCTCTCCTGTACTGCTTATCTTTCACAACTGCTGTGAGGATTTGATAAGACAGCATGCAGTACTTTTGTGCCCTAAATGTAATTTGATAGAACACACACACACACACACACACACACACACACACACACACACGAGTCCAAAATATCCTTCCTGGCCACAAAGTAGTGTTTGAACTGCTGCAGAGCACCCAGTTAGAGTCCAAAAGAGTGGGAAAAGAGGAGGCTGAAAGAGTTCTAGACTGTCTCCTTCTAGGTCTTCTTAACTCCATCTTCCTTCCGCATCTCCTGCCTCAGTCTTGGCTGACTTGATGTTTGCACTTAGTTTTGTGTGAGGCCCGCTCACACTCATCTGTCACCTGCCTCTTCTGGATTCCTATTGAAACCCATGTCCTCCCTTTGAACCTTTGCCAGATCATGGAACCTAGAATTAGGTCAAAAACCTCCTTCAGCTTCTCATCTCACACTCCACGTGCATGGACTTGTCCCGAGTCTCCCTGATGCCCGAGACACCCATTAAACCTCAGCATCTTCTGCTGTGTTGTTTACTTAGACAATTCCATTTCTTGTGGCTCTTGGATCTCCCTGAGCCCTCTTCGGGGCCTTTGCACTTGCTGTTCTTTGTGAGAACGGAGTGGGAGGAGCAGAGACGCGTGACTTGCTACAGATGTACACATGGCCAGTCTAAAGCTGACCTTGCCTCACAGAGGTCTACCAATTAGCTTTCCTGTTACATTTGTCTCTGTTGCATGCCTGCCATTCTGTGGTATTTCCTCATACACTTATTTACCTATATTCTATTTTCTAGCTTCTTGTTACATAAATACTAGCTCCATAAGGGGAGAAAATTTGTCTTCTTGTTTGTTGGCATGGTAGTTGACTCTAGAAACTTGCGCATAGCCTAGGAGTTTCTCTAAGCATCGTTGCTAAAGGAAAGAATGAATCCTGGTTCCTTTCCTAAGAATGAAAGAGAAATCAATCTAAAAGTTTAGGGGTTTTTAGTAAAAGTAAGAGCGTGATCTTTAGGAGCTGATAGTTGTAGTTTCCATCTTGTCACCATGTTTAATTACCTGAGTAACCCTGGGCAAATAGTGTGATCTTATCTAATGAAGGATAGCAATGCCCAACTCAGAGCCAGATGTGGTGCAACATTCTAATCCAAGCACCTAGAGCAAAAGGAAAGAGAAAGAAGGGTTCTAGGCCAGCCTGGGCTACATAATGAGACGCTGTCTCAAAATGGACAGACAAACAACAGAATAAGGCTGAGTTTACTTGATTTTTATGAATGTCAGCACACATAATCTTGAGGCTATTGTGTTGCTCTTTTTCCTGGAGACTATGCAGTTGTTGCATGGGGTGGGTGGGCAGAAGCTGATGTAGATCAGGCTGGCCTCAAACTCACAGAGGTTTACCTGCTTCTATTTCCCAAGTGCTGGGATTGAAGGCATGCACCACCACACCTGGATATTTGCATACATACTTCTTAAGGGGAAAGTAAGCTAAGACCCCTTGCTAGAGGTCACTGACAAATCAATCCCAGTGACTCTAAGGAAGAACAGACATACTGAGTCCTTCTTGATTACAGCCAGTGAGTGACACAGGAAACATACAAGTTCAGCTTATGTGATTATAAACTTCTTTTTCTAAGAAAACTTTAATCCTTCCCCTTTGTTTGTCTTGGAAACGAGTTAAATTGAGTTGGAAACTGTGTGAATGTCTACTTTGTGGGGTCTTTGGCTCCCAGTACTGATTTCCATGCTATTTGATATTAAACCCCCTGTCCAAATTAAAGCATATCTTAAGATTTTATGTAATTAGTTGTCTTTTATTCAGGCACAGTATTTAAACTTATTTATAGGTGGCTCTTAAATGTTCCAATTTTCTTAAAAAAGATTACTGCACAATAATATACCTGGGTACTGATTTATTTTATTTTTATTTACTTACTTTTGGGTTTTGAGGCACAGTCTCACATTGTAGCTTAGTTGGCATGGAACCAACTATGTAGTTTAGGCTTGCCTGGAATCATTATATAGCCCAGGCTACTCTCAAACTCCTGGGCATCTCCACATCCTTTAATTCCTGCTGGGAATATAGGTATGAACCACCACAACCACCACTGGAATGTTCTTTGGACAAGTTTGCTAATTAAGCGTATAGAGAAAATGACAAAGGAAAAAAAATTCTTTAAATGCAGCAAGTACACAAATGAAAGAACTTTCTTTTTGATGACTAACACTTTTCAACACAGCTGTTGGATTTAAAAATGTATTAATTATGGTGTGGTAAAGATGGATTGGTGCTTTGGTTAAAAACACTTGTTGCTCTTCCAGAGGACCTGGGATTGGTTCCCAGCATCCGCATGGTAGCTTACAACTGTATTTAGCTACAGTTCTAGCATATCCAATGCTCTCTTCTGGCCTCCTTGGGCACTGTATGCATTTGGTGTACATCAATGCAGGCAAGCCACCCATAAACATAAAAATTTAAATAATTACAAATAATCTTACTGAATTTGTAAAGCAATTCTGGTCAAGACCTCTGCTTGAACTTATATAGTCAACTGATTGAAAGCAACATGATTGTTGCTTTAAAAACTGTCTTATGTTCACCTAGGGCAATCTGAAGATGACTTGATAATTGATATAAACAACGGTTTTCTGAAATGGAGGAAGCTTGTTGCATGTTCGTCAGTGAACTTACTTGTGGTTTTTAAGCCGATGCTTTTAGTAGGTGGAGAAGCATACCATTGTTAGTTCAGCAAGGGCTTGCTAAGCTTCACTGAGCCTTAGTGAGCTGAAAGAAGGCATTCGGTGGTAAGACAGTATGTTCTCAGGCCTGACAGGTGCCTGACAATTGAAACTTGACCTGTCCCCCTCCTTTAATGCAGGTCACACAACTGGTCTCTCATTAAACAATGAACGGCTATACAAGCTCAAATACTCCACTGAAGTGTTTCTTGATGGGGGCAAAGGAAAACTGCAAGACAGCGTGGGCTACCAGATCTCATCTGATGTGGACGTTGTGTTATTGTGGAGGAATCCTGATGGTGATGATGACCAACTGATCCAAGTCACGGTGGGCATCTTCTACAAACATGAAACAAACAGCAAGCACTACACTAAGATTAGATGTCAGAAATACACCATCCAGCAGCACTTGTTAGTGATGTTTGGTTGTACTTGGCTTGTTATCTTTCACAAAAACAAGTGAAGCATCCACAGTCTTGAAGTTGTTGCTAATCAATAGTGAGTTTTCTCCAAACTGTCGCAGCAGGCTGCTTGTGCTGCTGAGTAACTGAAGTCTGACCTCCAGTTCTCTATACCATCTTAATATGAATAGAGACATTGTCTTGGAATCCATTCAAATGTCCTGGGAGGAAGGGATTTGCAATGCATGTCATGCAAGGAACCATGGAGGCTGAAATGGAGATGCATTAGGGGAGGCCTCATTTAACAGGTGGAATTAATTACTAATGAGAGACAGCCCCTCTTATAGAAGGAACCAGCACTCCACAGGATGACAGCGTTTGGTCAGCCATGATGGTTTAGATTGTAGGGCTTCTTCTAATGTTGATATATTGTAATCCTGCTTCCCAAGAACCTAACAGCAGCAGGTTCCTTTTAAAGTTATTTCCTCTGCTGCAGGCTACTGTCAAATAGGTGCACTGGGCCAAGTACATGGAACAAATAGCTTCTTATAGTAAGATTTATTCCAACGCAGTTGACAATTTGTTGCTATTTCTTTGGATGTTTCTAGTAGTTGTTGTATTTTCAAAGTTGGATCAAGACATCACCATGCATTCCTCTGTGTCATTGTCACTAGGACAGCAAAGTTTCCTGCAGAAGACACTGCCTGCATCCTTGTTCTGTAACTTGGCTGTTCCTCTTTCATTTTATAAACACAAGGAGGCAGAGTGGGCAGGGATGCTTTCAGACACAATACAGACAGGGAGGCGATGAGGTAGACAACAGCTGTTCAAGACCAGTCAGGAAAGTGACAGTGACATGAGAAAGAGCCACATTCAAGTCACATATATTATAACTCAAGATCACGGATTTTAATATTGTCACTTTTGACTAGTTAAATATCTAATGTTAAATCCCGCATCCATTTTAAAGTGGATGGCAAGGAGAAGCATCATAGCTTAATTCAGGCACTTGTCCAGTAACATGAGTGACAAGTCCTGTGAGTCAATGTTTGGGAAAAAAAATGGCAACCTCAATTGGTCTCCTTTACCACTCTATTTTTAAGAGACAGATGTGGGAATCTTTTCCTAATAGTTTTCTTTTCTTGGCCTTAGATAACGGCCGTCAATGTTGAAAATGTGAACCAACAGAGAGGAGAGAAGAGCATCTTCAAAGGCAAAACTACACCTAAGATCATAGGAAAGGACAACCTGGAAGCTCTGCAGAGACCCATGCTGCTTCATCTAGTCCGGGGGAAGGTAAAGGCTCTGGGCTCCCTTTCAGCAGGTAGTGCTCTAAGGGAACAGTAGTGTTGCTACCTTTGTTCTCAGTGGAATCATTTCAAGACCTGAGGGGCAAAGACTGCTCATCAAATGTCTCCAGAGTAAATCAAATCATGCTCTCAATTGTATTTCTTACCCTGCTCTCTCTCTCTCTCTCTCTCTCCCTCTCCCTCTCCCTCTCCCTCCCTCCCTCCCTCCCTCCCTCCCTCTCCCTCTCTCTCTCTCTCTCTCTCTCTCTCTCTCTCTCTCTCTCTCTCTCTCTCGTTTTTTCTCGTCTTTGTGATAGAATGAAGTATTGACTTCTGGATAAGAAACACTGCTTGGTAAGTGCATCTCTTACTAACTACTGAGTTAGGAAGGATTGCAGAGCTAGTATAACACAGAGAATCATCACAGCATCTTAGATAAATTCAGGAAAGGAGGCAGATTAGAACAAAAGGTCAGAGCTTAGGTAAATAATGTGAATTTCTGAGGATGTCTGTCTAGGCAAAGCACAAAACTGACATCTTGCTGTGTCATGTTGAAGACACAGCAGCTTTCAAAATGTTTAGACATTCTTAATAAATATATTGGACTTGGAAAAGCATGAAATATAGAAAAATGATGAATGAATATTGCAATATACACCTAGAAGCCCAGTACGGAAATTCTGTAAGCTTTCAGAAGTTTTATGTATGATTTAAATCTAACCTATTTTATGGTCCTAATATGTTGGAACTGAGAAGCCATTGTCAACAGTCCATTCATTCCACGTTCTGGGTTTGGAAAGTTGTGGGTATTCTAGTCACACAGGAAGATGTGAGCTCAAGTGCAGTCATGAGGTAGAAAAACAATAGGGAGATAGGGACGGTTACAGTTGTCCTTTTGCCTGTCTCCAAAGTTCAACTTTCTGCCTCAAAATCACGATGAGAAGCACTTTAATGCAAAGATGCCAGAGACCTCTATTGCAAACCAGGGTGCACATGAAGTACTGATTGGGAACTCAGTGATGCTAGCATCACATAAAAACCCAACCCCAGTCTGAGAGGGCAGGTCCCTTTCCCCACCTGTCAGAATCTTCCTTGTTTCAAGCTTTGTTCCCACGGCCTCCTTTCTTTCCTAACAGCCACACTCTCTTGGTCAGCTGGAAACAACTGTTTGACTTCACAGCACTCTTGAATTCAACCATTGCCTTCCATTTCTATTTTAACCACCCATATCCTTTGCTCATGTATAACTTTCAGCAGAGAAAATGCCCCATCCTACTTATATTGCAGCCCTTCCACTCTTGGCTCCTTGTCTGTCTTCTCCTTCCCCAGAGTGTCTCCACCTTGTGCAGACTGGTGTATCCGTAAAGCTTTCCCTAACATCCCCCCAGCCCACCACCCCTTGAGATGATTTCTGTTCAAGTGTTCGTCACAGTGTGTTACAATTCTCCATCTTCGGTCCACAGTAACATCGAGTTTCCCAGAAGCAGCAAACACAACTTTCTCTTTTTGCATCCAGCAACTTGAATAGAGTGAAAATTCAATGAATGTTTGTAAAGGGAGGGACACAAAAGTTGATATAAGGCTAAACGGTCTTGGCTTATGATTCAGTTGGTGGTAAGCAAAGGGAGTGCAGTGCTTACAGCCTGCTGAGCTCCGCCTGAAGACACCGGGATCATTGTCCCCTGTGCTAGTCCCAGACCTAGGAGGTGGCTGCTGTGTTATCCTCCTGTGGCAGATGAGGAACTAGAGTTCTGAGAAGTTAAGAAAATTTCTAAAGTGCACAGAGCTGGCAGGCCACAAAGTTGACATTTGAGGTACAGTCTAAGCCCTAACTTCCATTGATCTCCTGGGCTTGCCTTGAAGAACTCCCCATTTTATTTTTTACCGTATGTATTCAGTTACTTGATTTGCATATGGCTCAACCTTATTAACACAAAACACAGATATTTTCTTCTCTGGACCTCCAAAGTGGCAAGCTTCTTGAGTCCACTAAATATTAATTGCATTTATGATCTTAACCACAACCTGTGATTTTGCAGTGTCTTTGACAGAAGCTGAGTACAAAGTCTTGTTGCACACACACATAAGAACTCAGTGCCCTCACTGATCAAAGGGTGGATAAAGCTGCCACATCACTATTTCAGTGACACCAACGTGCTAGCCCAAAGGGAGCTGTGGTCTGTGATGATTTGCTGTAGCCACAGGTTAAAGTACATCATTATATATCTCTCAATTGTACAATAAAATACCTGAAGAAGGCTCGACCCTGTAGACTAAGAAGTCAAAGGGAATTTCCGGCCACATCGATGTTAGAAAGGTCATTGCCATTTCAGATTACAGGAGAGAAACTGCAAAGGCAGGGAAACAGCTGATGGACAACTCTCTTGGAGGACATTTTTGCCCTAGGCCAAAGTTAAATTCTACACAAAACTCCTGGTATTTCCAGAGAATCTGTTTGTTTCCCCAGAGTCCCTCTTTTTCCTCTCCCCATTTATGTTATGAAAGAACCTAACAAAATCCTTAGATATGTGTTCATTGCTTATTTTCTTTTTCCCACAATGACTCATTAACCATATGCAAGTGCTTGGGCATGATCTGATTTTGTCCACACGCAGCAAACTAAGTTGGGAACATGGCAGTTACCCGTTAAGTTCATGAACACTGACAAATGAAAGTTGCCTATTTGGTTTTGGTGTCTGTGCTGATAAAAATTAAGCTGGCCTCTTAGTTTTCATTGTTTCCTGGTGTGGATCTGCTATCTAAACCTGGATTTGCAGCCCCTGCTCACACACTGACCCTGCAAAGGAGCTGTGGGTGGTACCTGTCAAAAGCACCCATGTCTTCCTTTGCTTCGGTCTTATACTTCTTAACTATGCTAGGTCTTAGTTAAATATCAAAGATACAATGGTGAATCCCTATTTGCCAGGATCAGTTCAACTTATTTTTGTTGCTTAGGCAAAGATGTAAATTTGTCTTCTGTTATTGAGCCCATGAACTACAAGGGACATCTTTTTCCTAAAGGAAAATAGAGTTCCAAGGAAAAGTGGTCCCAGATTTGAGCGCAAGATGCTGGCAATCTGTCTGTCCTCACTCTCAGTTTGAGTTCCTTGTGTGGACATCTTAGCCTGCTATTCTCTGGACTCTGGGCACTGAGGATTCAGACTGGAGGCCCAAACACTTGGGTGTTTAGAATTCATTACAGAACTACATGGAGTTATCGGCTTTATGGCCCGAACACCATAAAACATACTCAGTTCCTCTTGTGAAATAGTGAGTTTAAGATTACTGCTATGACAGACACATGGGTCAAACTTCAAAGTTCCAGTTTATTAGTATTATCTCTGTTAAGTGATTCTTAGAATCACTTAGCTTCTTAGAAATAAACTTGCTTCTTTTCACAAGAAAGAAATCACAGCTCTGTGCTAACAATAACTCACACCATCAGTAGGGTTGAGAACCCGGCCCCACCAGCCACATATTTAACCAGATCTGATAAACAATGTTTGATGAGTATGGATAAGGATGCCATCTTTACTTTAAGTCAGATTGGTGAGTTCTAATAACGAGCAGTTTCAGCTTCTGAAATAGCAGCCATGCAAAGGACAAAGCAAAAGGCTTGTTCACTTTTCTAGTTGTAGGAAAGCAATAGCTATCAATTGTGTCTCCGAGTTTATGCTTTTCAGATTCTTTACTGTTATTGCTAAAGGAAGGAAATCCAGTTTATAGTATAGAGCATCGGAAAGCCAGCTTGGATTGAGAAATTGCCAGTGGTTTGTTTGAGAATATGATCCCTGGATTTTCAGACAGTGAGGTCACTGACACAGTTCTCTTTTAACCAGCACCAACAACACTATTCCAGCACTGAAGGGTTATGCAGTGGAGTGACTAAAACTGCTCATAAATACAGTAGCCACAAAAAACCTGTCACCAGGCAGAGCATGTCTAGGAAGTAAAAATAGAGATTTGAGGCACTTGGGAGATTAATTCAGGCACAATATTGTCTCCTAAGACATGAGAGATTTTTAGGTAGGTTGAATTATTTGGGTTGGTAATAATTGAATTTACCACATTACTGAGCTTTCTATTTTATCTGAGATTCTATGTTTGTTTGGTTTTTGAGAATTAGGAAAGCATCGGGAATTTGGGGGGCAGAAGTGCTCTGCCACAGCTTCTGTAGCCCATAATAATCTTTACAGGGAAGGTGTGTCTGTCCTTTGTGTCTAAACCATGTGATGTCTTTAAAGTCACCCCAAGGTGAAAACAATAGATTGCCCTCTAAAAACTTCTCTTTGTTTTTTTGTGCTGTTTCTTAAAGACTGACTGACGCATTAAAATGATAAAAAGATACCGGTGCCACTAAATGTCAAGGATAAAACAGAGCCACATCACTTCCTACCCCTGCCAAATCGCTTCTCAGTTCAGCCTTCCCCTGCCTTCTAATGAGAACCTTAAACAGTAGCCACGGGCAGGCTGTGTAGTAGACACCCCATAGGTCCTGCAGCCTCTGTGTGTTGTTCTGCCCAGAGCAGCATCAATGAGCTGCAAACACTTTGGGCATCTGGGTTCTATTTGTGGGCAAACCTGGGCCCTGCCATGCCTATAGACATCAGGCCATTTCAGGAATCTCAGCTACCATTTGTGGTAATTGTCATTCTCTTCTGGGAGCCCTTTATTCATCAGTTAATTTGTGTTTCAAGCAGAATTATAAGAGAAAAGTGTGAGATATGAACTGAAGGAATGCTCCTAGAGTTCCTTCCTTGAAT